>NC_142132.1:24255000-24570000 GCF_024610735.1 Ursus americanus | reverse complement strand
TCTGGAGCTTGGGAGGTAAAGGGATTTGTTCAGAGAAGCACAGGAAGGAAGTGGTGGAGTTAGAACCCAAAGTAAACAGAGTTCAGAATTTATCAGATTTTCAGCCTCTCAAGTGTTGATAACCCGAGGTTTTTTGGGAGACTTGTATCTCCCATGTGATACTGTGCAGCAAAGTAAGTGTCAGAAAAGCGGCCAGAGAGCTGCCCTTACTTCGGAAAAAGTCCATGAGGTCCTCAGTCACGTTGCTGTAGGCAGAGAAGACCTTGCTGATGCCGGGGGGGCCCTGGGGCCCTGGCCTGCCTGGTGGGCCCTGGACAGTGTAGGCCATCCCTTGCAGCAGGCCCTGACCTGGAAAGCACCCGAGTGTGGGCTGAGGCAGCAGAGTCCCTCAGCCCCCTCTTCCCAGGAGAACAGAGCCCTCGGATTGCCAGACAATCCGTCTCTATACAGATGTATAGGAGAAGCCCTGCTGGCTTCTTTTGTTGACCTCTCCCCACCCCCCACATCACTGATGGGCCTGGGGCCTCTGCTGCTCTGGCCTTACAGCCCCATCCTGACTGGGGCTCCTGAACTAAGCTGGCTGTGAATTGGGTCTGGGCCTCTTGCCTTCAGTCCCCACCCATCTGATTGTAGAAGCCTGTCCCCGCAGCCTAGGCATTCCGAAAATGAGAGGGTGAGTTTCTGGAGCCTATGATTTGAGCTGCTCACAGACTCCCTGCCTCCAGCCTCCCCACAGCACCAAGGCCTAAGGGTCAGGACTTACGCTGCAAGCTCTCAGACACCCGAACAGCCAGCTCGTTGTAGTCTAGACCTCCGGCAAAGCCAGCCCCGAACGATCCACCTTCACCACCGTACATGCCACCTTCTGCTGCTCCCCCGTAGCCTCGGCCCAGGCCCATGTCCAGGCCAAAGGCCCCCCCTTCACCAAGGGAGCCTCCACTGGATCCTCCAATGCCCATGGAAGAGCTATAGGAGGAGTCCCGACTGACCGACGCGCTGTGAGAGGAGGACCTGCTGCCCCGGCTGTAGGAGCCGTCCATGGACACGAGGCGGCTGTCCCCGGGCGGCCCCTGGGGCCCTGGAGGGCCTGGTGGGCCCACAATGAAGCTCCGCACATCTGGGCCTGCAGGAAGGAGGATGCGTTAGTTGGGGCTCAGGTCTGGGGACAGAGAAAGGGAGTTAAGAGGCCTCTCCCAGGGTCTCATGGCCCCAAAGCAGGATGCAAACCTCAAGGCACTTGCACAGGAGGAGGAAGAACCTGGGCTCTCCCCGCTAGTGGGGCTCATGCATTTGGCCTCCCCGGTTCCTTCAAGCACCAGCTGCCCTCTTGCAGGGAGGAGCAAGGTCTGGGAAGGGGGCACCTACTTGTGAGGTAGCTGATCAGTTCACTCCGGAAGCTGTCGCTGTTTTCGGCTGCATAGGTTGCTAGAGCTCCCGAGATACCCGGAGGCCCTCGAGGGCCTGGAGGACCAGGAGGGCCCGGAGGGCCGGGGATAGAGGACACGCCTGCAGCTGAGTGGGAGGCCAGAGAAAGAAAGGTCAGGGATGGCCCCGCTCGGAAGACTGAGTTCCCAGCCTGTGTTCAGGGGTGCAGCTCCTCTTGGAAAGAAGGAGAGGAGGGAATACTGGGGGCCCAGCTCCTGGCATCACCAGAGAGCCACCGCTCAGACCTGCACTCCCACTGCCAGTTCGGAGCCTCACTCAGCCCAGATACCATCCCCCCTCAACTCTCCTGCCAAACGCTCACACACTGTTTGTGACTTCTCTAAGGGCTGCACTTGGGAGCACAGTCCCCCTGTCATAGCTGAAAGCACCGCTAAAGCAAGGGTGTTGCTCTCCAGGGCCCAGCCCTGTATGTGCCTCAGAAGGACTAGGTGACTGGTCCAATAGTGTAACTCTCCATGGCTGCCCTCCTCCCTGTGCCTTACTGTGCAGGTAGGAAGAGAGGTCCTCCACGCTGATGCTGGACCACACGTTGCCAGGGATCCCTGGGGGCCCAGGCGGACCTGGGGGCCCAATGATGCCTCTGTATTCAGACCCTGAGACACGAGAGAAGAGCACGGAGTCAGTGGGGGGTCTGGGCCAAGGGCCTCTGCCTTCCACCCCAAGCCACGTGGACGGATGTCCCCCGACCAGCCTTACCCTGAAGCAAGGAGAGGAGCTCCTCGTAGGATGTTCCTGGCAAGCCAGGGGGTCCCGGGGGGCCAGGAAGCCCAATGCTGATTCCAGAGCCTGTGGAACAAAACCCCAAGTTGTGAGAGATTCACATTGCCTATGTGTATGCAAGCTGTGTGTGCACTCGCTACAGGCCAGTGCCCCAGACACCACTGGCTTCCCTGGCCAGGCTCGGCGGCCTGCTCTGGGGCCGCAGGTGTGAATGGCTCTGAACACAGCTCGCTCCCTCTGGGCTGGGTGCCACATGGCAGGGGAGCAGCGGCCAGTGCAGGCAAGTTCAGCCCCCACCCCCTCCTCCGGGGCCCTGCTGACCACCTGCCTGCAGCGGGCAGGCCAGGAGGGCAGACACTCACTGGACATGTAGCTGAGAATGCGACTGCTCAGCTCCGCGTAGTCCAAAGACTGGAGGGACCAATCTCCAATCACATACTGACGCAGGTACTGTCTCACGTCATCCCCTGCGAGGAAGGCATGCGCTGGCGTGGGCCCACCCAGGCCCCAGGCCTCCCGCACCACCACGCGGCCATAGCTAGGCCTGCCCCCACGGGCTGGCCCCAGTTCTGGGTTCTCAGCCCCCAGAGGGAATGAGCAAGCTTCCAGGTACCCGACAAGGCGCCTGCCTGGTCACCTGGCACTGGGGACGGGGAGATCTGCCGCCTTTCCAGTGAGTACAGACTCAAGTGGCTGGGAGTGAGGAGGGGCGCCTCCTCACTGCAGCCCCCACGGGGCTCAGATGGGAGGCCGTGCCTCTGGAGCCCACCCTCCAGCCCACCACAGGCACTCACGCTTCAGCACAGCCACGATGTCCTCAGAAGAGATGGAGGAGCTGATGCTGTACCCCGAGGCTGTTGGGAAGGAAAGCTTGTGTTACCTGCTTGGCAGGACGGAAGCAACACCCCGCCTGCTGCAGGCCCACCAGAACCTGCCAGCCAGCCGTTCTGTTTGCGGAAATGAACGGACGGGGGTGTCAGGAGGCTATTGTGAATGTGTGGGAAAAAAAAATCAAAGGTGGTTTTGTTTTTATGTGTTTGGTAAGAAATGCAGTTGGTTTTCCAGAGTGTGCTTTAGCCTAACTCCTGCCGGATCCCGCCAATCTCGTTCCCTTTCACACCCTTAGCACACATCTGTCAGTCGCAAGAAAGCTCACTGAGCACAGCTCTGCAGTACGGCCTCCACTCTTAGTCTGAGCAACCCCTTCTTCAAGCCAGATCCCAGGGGCCGGAGAGCCATGAATTCAGAACTGAGCTCCACATCCAGAAGGGCAAAGTGAGTGAGGGTGCTCTGGAACGAAGTGACCGTGGGAGGAAGCGGTCAGTACAGGGCTGGGGAGAGGCTTACTCTGTAAGTAGCTCCCGACGCGGCTTGCCAGCTCTGAGTAGTCGAAAGTCTCCCCCGCGATGGTGGTGACAGGCCCTGGGGGACCGGGTGGTCCAGGGGGACCCTGAACTCCAGAGAGATAGGACCGAATGCTGTCGCCTGCCAACAAAGAAAGCAAAGTCAAGCCTGTCCCCAAGAGGGCATGTCCTCCCCACAGCGATGACCTGAAGCACTTGACAAGATGCCTTCCCCACCACATACATGGCCCAAGACAGGGCCAGCATGGAGCCTAGACTCCTGGTTACAGAGAAACTGAGGCCAAGGCCTGTGCGGGGTCAGGTGCTACTTGAAGACTGAGGACCAACAAGGCTCTAGTCAGCCACCCATTTGACAAAGCTCTGTGCCCACATTCTTGGAAATCACACTCTCACATGCATGGGGAGTACAGGGATGAGGTAGGGCGTAACTTGTGTGAAAGTGTGTGGCTTTGTGCAGGCACGCGCGTGCGTGCAAGTGTGTGTGTGGGTGGGTGAGGACCAACCTGTGAGAAGGTGCGTGTTAGGGGAGCACATGGACATGCAGTCCTGGCTCCAGGAGTGGATTTCTGATCTAGCCTGGCCTATGCACTGCTGTCCCCTGCCACATGCACGCGCATGCACGCACATATGCACACACACATGCACACGCAAGCACACCCCTCCGGCCCTGCTCGCCGCCTCCGGCTCCCACCCACTCCCAGAGCCTCCCCCACCGCCCCGCACTGGTACAGGCAATGGGATCGGTCATGTTTATTTGCATAAGGAGGAGGAGACTGGAGGCTTCCTGAAATAGTTGAGCTCCAGAAAGCACTGGAGATGCCCCAGCCAGAGCAGACACACAGACGCGTACGCACACACACACGCACACACACATGCACTCAGACCCCGGTACTCACTCTGCATGTACTCAGAGATGTACTGCTGGATCTCACGGCCAGAGCTGCTGATGGAGCCTGGAGGGCCTGGGGGGCCTGGGGGGCCTGGGGGGCCCGGCATGAACATGGTGCTCGATGATGATCCCCCTGCAGGAAGGAAAGCCTTCTGAGTCTACTAGGAAAAGCTCACCCGAGGGTCAAAGAAGGGCCCAGACACTGCTTCCACAGCCCGAGGTCTTTCTTAGTGGGAGAAAGATGATGGTGGCAAAGAGGAGGGTCCCTCCAAAAACAAAGGAAGGGAATGCCTGTAGCAGCCACTGTCTGAACGGGGCTCAGAGTTGAGTTTGGCCAGGCAAGACCCTCCCTTCAGCAACCTGCTCATCACCCCAGAGGCTCCCTCACCTCTGCACGCCCCCGGCTCCCAGGTCTGTCCTGTTCATCATTTCGCATCATTACCCACCTTTACTGTGCAGGGTCCTTCCCTCCCACCCCCACCAACTTAGAACCATCGTAAAGGCAGCACCGAGGCCTAACACGTGGAGAAGCGACCTGATCAACACTGAATTGTGGGTGGGTGGGCGGGGGGATGAACGAATCTGTGTCTTTGCTTGAATTAGGGGAGAACAACTTTGGTCACCTTTGGTTCTTACCTTGAGAAAGACCACCACGAATGCCAGGAGTCCCTGGGACTCCAGGATCACCTGGAATCCAAAATGAGAAGCTCTGTTGGCATCACCTCCTCCAGGAACCCTTCCCTGATTAAGCCCAGCCATGTTTACCCGCATGTGACTCAACAGTGGTCCCATGTCTCTGTTTCTGCACTGCTGCCACGAGCTCCATTCAGGCAGAAGGTGTCCTCACATCCCCATCCCGCTCTCCCTCCAGCCTCTCCTTCCTCCTGAGCCTTTAGCCCAAGCACTGCTGCCTTCTATTCAGACTCTGGGAGTCATTCTTGCCCTCAGGCCTCACTGCCTTCTTGGCTGCTCCCCTCACTGACCTTTGTCCCCTTTGGGTCCCTGGGGGCCAGGTGGTCCCTGCAGGTTGAGTCCGAGAGAACTGGAACCTGGAAGCCAACAGCGCGCAGCGGGTGAGCCAGGGCTGAGGGGCTCTGGCCAGAGCCGGCAGTGGGGGCGGGGGCTCAGCACTTACCTGAGGCTGAGAACCCTGGGAGGCCTTGCTCGCCTGAGGGACACACCCGAGAGGGGTCAGTCAGCGCGTGCTCCTCCTCCCGCCCCCCTAGGCCCGGCCCTCACCCCACCTTCCCTCCAAGGCTCCCACCCTAGAGTTGCCATGGCGCATGCGCGCACACGTTCCCAACCATTCGGACACCCACGCCGGTCTACCCCCGCTCGTTCGGACAAAACGCATTCACAGGAAACTCAAGGCACTGGAAGGTCAGCTTTGCCTCCCCCACCCCCATTTTGTTTGATGCCAGCTCTACTGTACCTTGGGGTCCTCGGGGGCCTGGGGGGCCTGAGGGAAGCAGACAGACAGTTGTGAGATGCGGACCTGCTAGGTGCCAGGCTTCACGGGGCCCGGAGGGGAAGGCACGGGGCTCCCGTGCTGCAGCAGACACGGGGCACACGGTTCCTCCCCCTCTCAGCCCAGCAGGCCAGCGCAGAGGTGGGGACTCCTCCTGGAGCTTCTGGCCACTGTGCCCCCCGCCCCAGCTCCAGACTGCCGAGCCCGATGGGATAGGGCAGGAGGACACACAAACGCCCCAGTTCCTCCAGCCTCGTCCAGACCCTCCCTGGCCCCTTGAGCAAGCAGGGGCACACAGGCTTCTGTGTCCTCAGGCATTACTCACCTGGGTCTCCCTTGGGGCCTGGGGGGCCAGGGGGGCCAGAGAAGAAGGTCTCTGCAGAGGAGAAAGTTTTGAGTGTGGGCACTGTGGCCTCTGAGAGCAGCACCTGGCACGAAGCCTGGCACACTGCCAATGCTCCATCCACACTTGCCAGATGGGCAGATAAAGGGATGGATGGAGAGCTGGAAGGCTGGAGAGAAATATAAATGAGAGAGAAAACCAGCAAATGGAAGGATGGATAAATAGATGGGTGGGTGGATTTTCCATGAGGGACAAGTTCTGGGCTAATGTTTGCTTAAAGTTATTTCTATATGTTTCTGTGTTGTACTGTCAACATTTATCCCCTTTCATATGTGTGTCCTGGCCACCTATCAGACCCGGGCTTCCCCAAGACAGAAACCAGGTCCCCAGTTACAAACCAGTCAGCCCAGGAGCTCCCCAAGCTCAGAACAGATTCCCTCCCCCTGACTAAGTGAGAAGGGGCTATCCAGGTGGCTGGGCTGCTATGGTTTCCTGTTCTACCTGCAGAACTCCCATTCTGTGGAGTTTATGCAAACACACTGTGCTGGAAGGTCCGAAGGAGGAAGCATGGTGAGCAGGTCAGGAAGACCACATGCCTGTGACCACAGCATGTTCTGCAGCTAGGGCTGAGGTGGAGAACAGGTGGGACTTGACTCTGTAACTTTACCTGAGTTGGTCAGGAAAGATCCCGGTGGGCCTGGTGGGCCTGGCAGGCCTTCTCCTAGATAAAAGAACCACCAAGACTGTGTAAACCCAAGATATGGGCCAGGACCCCTCTGCCCGGGAGAAGTGGCAGGGCCGCTCTTTCCGAAAAGCCAGGCCTGGGCTCTGGGTGCCATGGTCTTGTGTCTCTCACCGGGGAGCTCAGCTCTCACCTGCTGGGCCTCGGGGCCCTGGCGGGCCTGGAATGGGAGGTCCCGCAGAAGAGAGCAAGAGGCCAAGCTGAACTCGGGGAGCTGACCTGCCCTGTGATCAGGAGCTCGGCTTCCTCACTATGTGCCCTGTCTCCCACAATTCCCACCTTCCAATGATCCCTGAATTGCTCACCTGGAGGCCCAGGTGGTCCAGGTGGGCCTGGGGGACCTCGTAAATCAAGACCTTCTGTGGAGGGAAAAAGACAGAATTAAGCAGAAACTCTCAAAGGCTGTTCTCTGCCAGCCTTGGCCCTCAAATGATCATCAGTGCCGGGCACCCTGGGCTGCACTCACACCCCAGAGGCCAGCTCGGGGTCATGGCACAGGGCCCTCTGAGACCCCCTCTGCTAAGGGTGCTCTTTGCTCACAGACGAGGCAAGGCAGGGCAGGCAGGGCTGCAGGCAAACTCCCGGATAGCTAAGTACTTGGCTTTGGTGTCAGCCGAAGTTCAACCCCTGCTCTGCCCCTTCCAGCTGGTGACTTTGGGCACGTTCTTGCTCTTTCGGCCTCTGTTGGCTCTTCTCTAAACCAGAGGCATTAAGACCTATGTCACAGGAGCACTGTGCAGACCCAGGGAGGCCCCAGGACACACGTCTAGCACACAGTGACTGTCGGACCAGGGCTGGCTGGGGTTTTGCTATTCAGGTGTCTAAGCGGAAGGCCCCGTGGCATGTCTGCATGGGCTCCTCAAGGACTCTGGGAACAGGAGAACCCAGGACTCACCCTCCCAGGCCGGGCCTGTGGCTGAGAACCCATGGACCCTGCTCACTGCTCCGAGTGGGGGATGCAGGACTCCTGCCAGCCATTCTCTAGCGCCTGGCTCACTTCAGAGGCCCCACCAGCCCCCCTAGAATCCCAAGAACCTCGGACAGCTGCCCCAGCCCAGTGACTCACCCCCCGGAGCCGACAAAAGCCCTGCTGTTGCTGTGAGACTAGCATTGCCTTTCAGCGCCTCTCACATCCCCACTCACAGTGGGGCCCAGGATGACGCACTGGCACAGCCGCTACGGGCCCCCAGTGCACCGCCACCCGTCCCACTCCCGCCCGGCGTCACCTCGCCCCGGAGAACACAGGGGCACTCACGGGCGGAGAGGACCTCAGAGATGGAGCTGCTGCTGCCCATGAATGATTCTCCAGCAAGTCCTCGCTCCCCGCGTGGGCCTGTGTGAAGGACATGGGGTCAGGTGGGCACCGTCTGCAGCGACCCTGCCCTGCTTTCCTTCCAGAGGGCCCGGAGCCGCGCAGGGACGTGGGCCCGGCCAGAGAGCCAGCTGTCAACATTCCCGTTTGCAGCCCCAAACGCCCAGGAGCAACTGGACCAACTTTTCCTAAGCCGGTCTTTTGGCGTTTGAATAAATCACTGGACAGTGGCACAGTGATCGGGGTCTGGTCATAAGAGGCGTGGCACCCATGCAATAGCCAAGCTTGACCCTGACCAGGGGGCCACAGAACCTTGGCTCCCTGTCCGGAGGACCACTACCTTCTCAGAAACACAGGAAGGAGAGGGGTTTCCCCTTGCAGTTGAGGCCCTGCGAGGCCCTTGGTGAAGCACCGGGTCACCCCCTCTCCTCCCCCAAATGCAGGTCTGTCACCTCATTAAAGATGGGGTCCCAAGTCCAGCCTGGGAAGGAAGCCTTCCCCGCTGAGCCCACAGTCCTACATTCTGAAAGGACGGACATACCTTGCTGTCCAGGGAGACCAGCTGGACCCACAGGACCTGGAGATGGAGTCAGGAAGAAAAAGCTTTACCACAGCTCTAGGGTCACAGTTCTAGAAAGAACTGAAGAAAGGGCAGGTGTCCGGGGACACACAGAGCTTCCTCCCAGGGCGTGGAACAGTGGCCCAAAAAGGTCAGCTTGCTTACTTGAGAGCAACAAGCAATTTGAGGCCAGCCCCGTGGTCCGTCCCATGAGAGTTCCTCTCCCGAACCCCGAGGCTCTGCCCCCCGTGGTTAGGGACTTCTCAGCACCCTCCCCTCACTGGAGCAGCGGGACAGAAGAAGAATCCACGCTTGTGTTGGCGGTATGAAGTCATCTGTTTCATTTACATGTAAAATTTTTTAAATTAAAAAAATGGGGCGCCCGGCTGGCTCCGTCGGAAGAGCATGTGACTCTTGATCTCGGGGTCGTGAGTTCCAGCCCCACGTTAGGTGTAGCGATTATTTAAAAAACAAAGCAAAACAAACAAAAATACTTTAAAAAATAGATATAACAAAATCACAGGTACTTTGGAAAAATAGAAAAATGTATCACCTATAATCCTATAACTGTAAGCATTTCGTTTTTCTTACAGCATGTTTTTTTCTCATCTTGTAAAAATACAGGCGCGGCCTCAGAGGACACACGCTCCAGCATCGTGCGCTTCTCAACAGCTCGACGCCTTTGTGACTTTGCAGCGATCTCGCTGTGGTTGGACAATGTGGAGACGGTTTCTCCGAACGGATTCCTAGCATTTTTGTTGCCCTTAATGCATTTTATCAAGTTGTTTTCCAAAACGTGACAAACTGAAGTCACACACAGGTTCCAGGGGTGGAAGGTTCTGGGCCGAATTCTGCCTCTGCTGCTGCTGCTCGGCCGAGTGACCACAGGTGAGTCATGCACCTGCCTGAGCCTCCACGGGGGCTTTAGGGGCCTGGGGTACCTGCTGGGGTGTGACAGCCGCTCACTAGGCTGGGCCGGAAGGGACTCCTTACTCTTCCTGGGGTTCCTCCCTGGGGTTCAGGATTTGAGCAAACACGGCTGTCCTCAAATGCAACCTCAGAGTAAAGCAAGAAAATGACTGACCTGGGGCACCTGGAGGGCCCGGTGGTCCCATGGCTCCAGGAGGCCCCGGGGGGCCCGGGACAGTGATCGTCGATGACCCCTCTGAAAACAAAGCATGGGAACAGGGACCTTCACTCTTCTCGCTCAGAGGCACTGGGACCCAGGCCAGGCTGTGGGTGGGTCAGGCTGGTGCCACCTGCCCGCATGCCCTCTGCCCCGAGAGCCCCCCCTGCTGCCAGAAGCACCGACTGGCACTGCCTGAGGGTGCCCAGGCAGAGCCAGAGCAGATGTCCAGGACACGAGAGAGACAGAGGACGACCCCCTCCTGGGCCTGCCTACCTGAGGTCATGATCCTGCCTGGAGCTCCGGGTTCACCTGGGAGAGGAGGAAACGGGAACAGTTATTCTCAGATCAGTCAGCGGCTCCATAAATCATTCCCAAGGCTTCCCGTGGAGTTTGAGAGCCACTTCTGCGCCTCGACCCTGGGGCTAAAGGCACTGTAATGAACCGCGGGGGAGCACGCAGGGGTCCCGCGGCCGCATCTGGCTTCCCGGCCCCCTTCGGCTCTTGGAGGCAGCCCGCACTCTGCAGAGGGGCTTCCTCTGAGGAGGAGGGAGAATCTCCCTTTCCGCCAGGCTGGAAGGACGCTGACCGGGAGTCCTCCCCACTCCCACGCTGGGCCTCTCAGGCTCTGCCTCAGATGGAAGAGCCCGAGAGGCCGAAGGACAGAGGCGCAGAGCCTGGGAGGTAGAGCCTGGTCCCCAGAGTGCCCCCAGGCTGCTATTTCCTGGGACCGTCGTGGAGGTTGTGCATAGTAGAAAGGGGGACAGGCTGGGAAGTGGGGGAGAGCCCGAGCTGCACAGAGATTGACAGAGTTCCTTCCGGCCTCTGAGAGGGTCGAAAATGCAAATGTGGGTGGGAGACTTTCAGCAAAGGAGAGGGCAGCCTCTGTGTGCTATCCACCATTCCCTGGGGTCAGGGTCAAAAGGAGAAAGCACTGGTGTTTGCTCTGTTGGGACACACCCCAGTGTTAGCGGAAACGTCCACCTCCGGTGCACAGTGTGGGGGGGGACTGAAATCCCTCTTGGACAGGAAGTCACAGGCCCTAGAAGGACAGCGTGTCTGGTATCCTCAGGGATCCCCAAACCTAGGAGTCTCTTCCTAAAGGTGCCATCAATCCATGAAGAGATCTAGAGCCCCCAAGGCCTGTCTGCCTGGGATGTAGGAGCTCACTTGTTATTGTTTTGGAATTACATTTATTTGTTCCAAAAGAACTCCCTGGCTCAACTAGTCATTGGGAACAGTTTCTGGAAAGTAGTCATTTCATTCCGAGGGTCTCCCCAAGATGATAGTGACTGCTCACGACAGCACAGATCCACGCAATGTCAGTGTTCGGGAACGCGGAGTCACAGGGACAGGAGAAAGACTGTCCCTGAGCACTGTTGCCCCCTGGCCTGGCTCGGGGTTGGTATCTAGGGTTGCAGGACCGGACAGTGGCGGAGAAGCGGAGCAGGATGAGCATGTCCCCTGCATGTAGGGGTACCACACTGGCCCTGGTCGGACCCTTGCAGGGAACTTCCCCCTCTGGGAACTCACACTTTGGCCTCTGACGGCCATCGAGGTGCTCCTCCCCACCTGCGTCAGAGCCCCCGCTAGAAAAGCTCGTGGGGTGTGTGGGCACACGGAAGCCTGCGTGAATGGGGAGGCCCTGTCCCAGGGAAGGGTCATGCTGTGGGGGACCAAGCCCAAGCCTGAACAGGGACGTTTTAGAGGCAAGCCAGGAGGTGGAAACGCTCTGAGAGGCAGCACCCGTCGAGATCCTCCTCCACCCATGCCTGGAGACATCTGGTACCAGGCAAGGCTCAGGACCACAGGGGGCAGGAGGTGTGGGGGCGGGGCGGGGCTCGCGGATTCAGGGCTCAGTGGATCAGCAAATCCCTGGCTCCCCTGCTTCACTGCCCTCTGCTGAAACCACTAGGTGCCACTGTTGATCCACACTCCGGCCAGACAGGGGCTCCCTCCTGCCCCTCTCCCCCCTCCAGCAAAGATGGCTAGTAGAAAGGAAGAATATCTGAATTGGAAAGTCACTTACCTTTGACTCCTGGGCGGCCGGGGCTACCAGGAAGTCCTGATGAGATTAAAACAAGTCACTGCGTGAGCTGATGAAGGGCGAGCAATTCCAGAGCTCGTCCCGGGAGCAGCCCCCAGGGCCCAGTGACTTCCACAGAGCCACCTGGCTTTGCCTTCTGCTTTAGCCCCGGGGGCCCCTCGGGGAGCACTTGCTCTCAGCCCTTCTCCCTCTCGGGGAAGTGGGGCAACCGCTGGGCTTGAGGGAGGCAGAGGCCCATGGACACGGCTTTGGGGGATCCCAGTTGGTCTGGGTTATGAGCCCCCCCATAGCCTGCAGAGCAGCCACGGTCCCCACGCTCCCCAGCAGCAGAGGGGAGTAGGTAGGGGCTGGGCTGCTTCTGCCCGCCTTGTCTTTGTCTGCTGAGCTCTACCAGGGAGCATCTGAAGTAGGCCCCGTGCACTCAGCTTCTGGGGGGAGACCTGCTGCTTGCTTTCATTTCACATCTTTATCTAATTTCCCTTAGAAGTTGGGGCCGGGCGCGGTGACAACTTCTCAAATCCAAATGGGTAAACCCCAGTGCAAATGGAGGACAGACTCTGCCTCTGAGCCTGGCCCAGGGAGACTGGGCCCTTGCCAGAGGGGAGCCCCCCTTCCTGCCCCGCCAGTGGGAGAGGAGGCTTCTGTGGGGCCAGTGCAACCCCTGTGCTTGGAGCTTCTTCTTGGGGCTCCTGCACCCCGGACCAGGCAGGCAGAACCAGCACATGATTTAACTTCGGTTCTCCATGCTAGCTTTCTAGATTGTTCTGTGTGTATTTTTCCTTCCTAAGGTGTTTCAGTGTTTCTTAAGACTCGCAGTGAAAGAACCTGAACCAGTTTGTGTGGGGGCGGGGCGGGTAGGGCAGGGAGGGCAGGAAACTCTAAGGTGACTGGAGAAAAAGCTGGAAGCAGGAAGCCGGGCAGGTGTCATTTGGAGTTGGGAGGGACTGGATGACTCACCCTGAGGTCCTTGGGGTCCTGTTAGACCTATGGGAAAGAACATGATAGAGACAGAGAGAGAGAGAGAGGTGTGAAGGGCTAAGGAGCCACACCCTTGGCCGAGGGAGGACAGACTCCAGGGTCTTCCCAACACCGGACAAAGAGTTCTTTGGACTTTGCAGTGACATGATCACTGCTCCGTCAGGCGATGGTTCTTAGCCTGCTTGGGGGTCACACCCTTCGGCATCTAAGAGCCAGGAACCCAGCATGCCCATACACCATGGATCCCCAATGCTGCCTCCCAAGACTCCCTCCCTTGGTGCTCCCTATCTGAGCGCTCCCCCCCCCCCCCAGCCCCGGCTCTGAGCAGGCCCCTTGATGAATGCCACCCTGCCCTTGCAGCTCTCTTGGCTTGCTGTGGTCTGACCTCCTGTGACCTGTGGCTCTTGTTCCTGTTGGGCCTTGAGTGGAAACCCTAACAATGGTCTCTCTTCTCAGACTGAGGGGTATTTGGTGGGGGTCCAGGGATGGCCAGAGGGGAGAAGGCCAGAGGGGAAGCATTCAGAGGAGCAAGGTATATAGAAATGGCCTTGAACTCTGCGGTTTTTGAGGTTCCTTGCTCCTTTCTAGAACTCCTTATTTTCTGTTAATCTGTTCATTGTCAATCTCTCTCCTCCAAATCGCCAGAGTTGGTGACTCAGAGGGGTCGGGACCCACGGTCACTGTGCACGGCCCAAGTCAGCCGCTGTGCCGGCGGAGACGCCGGAGGAAAACGGGATAAGGCACACGCACTGGCGTGTCCACACAGGCACATGCACACCCACACACACTCTCGGCGGTGGCTCCCTCTTTCCGCTCTGTTACCTGGCTTTCCTGGGTCTCCAGAAGGCCCTTGCGGGCCGCGGGTTCCCGGCATCCCCATCAGACCTTGTTCCCCTAGAGAGAGCATGACCAACATAGAAAGGTTTTCCTTTTAGGAAAGCTGAACAGCCAGCACATCTGAGCCTCTGGTTTCTTGGGGTTTTACTAAGTAACTTGCTGGCAGGTGGAAAGGGGAAGGGGAGTAAGACCTGGGCCTTGCAGGGTCCATGTGATGCATGCCCTGCCGGTGTTGTGATTCAGGGGACTGGGCACTGCCTGCTGGGACATGGGCAGGGCAGGCCCAGCAGCGAGTGTGAGGAGAGCAGGGCAGTGACCCACCTCTTGGACCTTGGTGTCCATCGGGGCCAGCGGGTCCTAGGAAAACAACCACAGCTCAACAGTTACCCCAGGAGCAACTTCTGGGCCTGCCTCCCTCAAACGCCCTGCAGCCCCTCGGCAGGCTGTCTCCCAGGTGGGAGCCCGTGTGGCCCCTCCCCCAGCCGCCAACCATGGAAGAAGCCCTGTCTTTGGGACCCCCCCCTCTGGATGCCACTTTCTCGCTGGCCTCTTCCCCTCAACCAGGAATTGTGTATTTTCCTGCAGAGGATTAACAGGTCGGCAACCCCCCACTGCCTCCCCAGGGCCTAGTGTGTGACTCTGTGCCCACCAGACACTTAGTACGTGTCTGCTTCCTTCGCTCGAGGTCCTGGGAGTCGAGGTCCTCCAAGTTCTCCTCTCCTCTGCTCTGGGCATTACAAGAAACTCTGTCCGAAGGGGCGTCCTCCTGAGACCATGTCTCTTTCTCCCCACCCCCACCTTTGTCTTTCTTCACTCATGTTGTCTCCACATGGAATTTTCCAAACTGACCACGATGAAATCTTCCTCACTAAGGCCATATGGAACGCCCCCTCCTTCACCCCTCTAGTTGGAAGGAATCTCTCTCCGCTGTGTCCTCAGAGCACTCTGTACCTTTCAGGGCACCTGTCACCCTATACGAGCTGTATCTCCCCTTGTGGGAGGTAAAGCACCGGACTTGCCCCACACGGCGTCCTGTGTACGTTCAGAGCTTCCCCGCGCTGTTCAACGAACAAGGACGTGAACACACCACACCCCCCCTGGTGGGGCTTAGACCCTTTGCGACTTGGTGCTACGTGCTCAGCCCTTGGCGGGTCCGTGGCCAGCTTCCACGTCCCGGTGACAAGCACCGCGCTGAGCGTCAGCGAAGGCTGACACGCTGGATCTGGCTGACACCAGCTCTGGAGCACAAGGGCGGGCCTGGAACACGACGGCTTCCGAAGGACTGGCAGGGGGGCAGACCCAGCGCACCTGCTCCTTTGAGACACTCACCTACTGCTCCTTTAGCTCCGGGCTCACCCACAGCACCAGGCAAGCCTCTCATGCCCGGCTCACCTGCGAAGGAAACGGGCTAGCTGCCTGGAGGCCTCCAAGATACGCGTGTTTGACACTGACTGGACGCTCCTCCCTCCCGTCCACCCCCAAGACTGCCACCTGCCCAGCCAGGGAGCTTGAGGTGACAGAGGCTGGGGACACAGCTCTGCTTAGCGGCGACGGTCAGGGTCCCGGGGCGGCGGGTGCGGACGGGCCGAGAGCCAGGCCGGGGCTGAAGGGGCACGCGGCTGACTGTTCCCCCCGGCACCGCACGCCTCCCCTTGTAGCCCAAGCGCCCTTGCTCCCGGATCCGTTTTCGGTCGTTCAAGTGGGCAGGCGGTTAAGGGGGTGAGAGGCTCACAGTAGCCTGAACGCTCTGCTCCTTCGGGGGGGGCTTCACTTTCCCAACTGGATTCCCCCAAATAATCCAAGACAATCAGACTCCCTCTTCCGTCCCAAACATTTGCCGTCTGGACTATATGTACGTTTTGATGCTGCTTTCCAATCCCTTCACTGCTTTATCTTGTTTTTTTTGTTTTTCGTTTGGTTTGGTTTGGTTTTTGGGTTTTTTTGTTTGTTTGTTTTGGATTACAAGTTTTCTGGATATTTTTTAGACAGAAATTCTGTCTCACACTTCTGTATTTCTTTCCACCTCCAGGGCCCAGTGAATTTACAAGATAGTCTTTAACCGATCACAGCAGATGCCCATGCAGGACTGACCTGTGAGGCCTCGGGGTCCTTTCTCTCCCTGGTCACCTGAAACAAACACGGGCAGGGCAGGGGGGCAGGAAGCATCAGTCAGGAGCCAGGAAAATCCCCTCAATCAGCGAGAGGGACCCCCGATGTCCAATAGTTGTCACTGTGCCCGCAAGCCGCGGTCAGAAGGATGTTGGCGAAAACTGGGTGAGAGCTGGTGAAGCCGAGGAGCACGCCTGCCCTCCCCCAGGGTCACCCACAGACTGACCCCAGCCCCTCCTGTCACTCAAGTGGGCACCACGGGTGCAAGGAGCGCCAGGCTAGAGGGGATAGGCCTCCACACTGTGTCCTGGCCCCCCTGCGGACCACCCGACCATAGCGCTGTGACATGGCTGCTTTGTTTCCCTCTTCCTGAGTGTCCCGAGGTGGGAGGCTGGGCTAGAATAAGCTCTCAGACACACCCCAGACTCAGAGGCAGGGGTCCTAGCTGGGTTCCTAGGAGTCAGGCAATGATGGGGATGTCTGAGCAGCAGCAACGTACCTTTGGGTCCTGGTGACCCCAGAGGGCCTTTGTCACCTGAAAAGGTAATAGACAACTCTGTGTGAAGAGCCCAGGGCAGGGGGAGGGGACGACCAAGAAACGGCAGTGTCTGTGTGTGGAGACAGGCTCTCCTGCCATCCTGACCCCTCCTCCCCACGCTCACGTACCTGTCAGCCCATAACCACCAGACCCTCCCTGCCCCCCAGACCTCCTCCTATGAGCGAGAGGCATCTACAGGGTGCCACCCCCTTCCCCCCAAGCCCTCTCCCAAGCTTACCTTTGATACCAGGGAGTCCAACTTCACCTCGGAGCCCTTGGGGACCTATAGGGCCTGCAAGCAAAGGAAGCCACGCGGGCAGATGGGCGGCCGGGGCGGAGGGGCGTGTGCAGGGGCACACACAGGTGCACACACACCCTGGGGCAAAGTCAAGGGCTGCTCTCCGCAGACGCCTCCCCACGTCCCTGCTCCCTCATCCAGGGCCAGCTCCTTGCCCACGTTAACCAGGCCCGGAGGTAAGGTAAGGTAAGGTGGGCTGCAGCTCCAGGTTCCCACGGCAGCAGAGGGGCTCTGGCCCCCAGGGAGGTGGCGGCGTGGGGACTCTGCTCAGGGGCAGGACGGGGACTGCGTGCTGCTAAAGCTGCCAGAGCCAGGTCGGAATGGCTCTCACTGGAGCCACTGGGAACCTGAGCTCAGCTTCAGGGGACGCACGGACAGACGGGACTTTTGGGTCTCTCGAAGGCTCACTTTATAACTACTTCTTGCTTTAAAAAGGTTTTTTCCTTTGGCATCCCTTTCTTTTCCCCGGAAATATATTTCCATTTATATAAGCAGCACACTGACCTGGGAGACCCCGTGGGCCAGGAGAACCGCTGGAACCTGAGAAGGACGACAAGACAACCACCATCAGGGACAAGGCGCAAACCAGGACATCCGGCCCCGCAGTGCAGGGCAGGCGTGGGGCTCACTTCCCGCTGACCCCTAGTCAGTGGGTCTGAGGGGGACCCCAGTGCAAAGTTCGCCTTAGGGAGGCAGCTGCAGCTGGTGGGATTGAGAGACCCCTGCTCCTTCCAGGTCAGAGTGAAATATCCGGGCCCAGCGGCAGCAGGGAGGAGAGTTGGCCAGATGGGTGTCAAGCTGAGAAGGCCCCATTTGCCCTGAGTTGTCCAGACATGTTGCTTTTGAATGAGTGCTTCTGGGTGCGAGTCAGGTGAGGAACTTGTCTGACTGTGGACTTCCTGACCCATCCACCCACTTAGGGACCACATAACAGGGCCACTGAAGAGAGATGGACACATGGTCCCAAATGTCCATGAAGCCAAAAATACAGTCCCAGTCCTGACCTGCAGGGACTCCTTTGTGGGGGAACACTCTCTGGGCCCACGGTCCCTGCACAGGCCTGGGGCAGTAGCTCAGGGCTGCTGGGATCCCAGTGCCTGGACCTCTGGGAGCCATCCTGGTCCTGGACGTGACAAATCTGGGTTCTGTCCTGGCACCTGACTTACCTTTGGGACCCACAGAACCTGGGACGCCGGGTGGGCCCTGAACACCGGGTTCACCAGCAGCCCCTGGGGAGAAAGGAGAGGCCCCCTCAGTTTGGTTGCCCACCCAGGTGGGCAGTGTCATTTGGTAGGGACACCTCCCAGCCTGCTGGTGGTCTCTGATCCATCTGACACCCCCTTGAGGCCACGAATCTGCACACACCTTCAGTTTCTGCCCTGCCTTTGTGCTCCAGGAGGCCTGGAGCCTGGCAGGGGCTCAGTATTGGTCGCCTGGTTGAACAATATTTTTAAGGGAAAGTGAAGCTAAAAATTAAGCTTCTTGCTCCTGATCTTTTGGCATTTTGAGCATTTCTGGTGTCTGTGCTCAGTTTCCCCTGATAAAAGCAGACTCGTGGTTAAGAATCTAATTGTAGGGGCACCTGGGTGGCTCAGTCGTTAAGCGTCTGCCTTTGGCTCAGGGCATGATCCCGGCGTTCTGGGATCGAGCCCCACATCAGGCTCCTCCTCTGGGAGCCTGTTTCTTCCTCTCCCACTCCCCCTGCTTGTGTTCCCTCTCTCGCTGGCTGTCTCTATCTCTGTCAAATAAATAAATAAAATCTTAAAAAAAAAAAAAGAATCTAATTGTAAAATGTTCCCCACCTCCTCCAGGGCTGGGCCTGTGTCTCCTTCCCTGCCTAGTTCCAGCCATGAGAGGTTCGAGGCCCCATGCCCTTCTCAGCCTTCAGCCCAGCCCTGCTCTGCCCTGAGCGCTTCACCTCAGCCCTGTCGCAGCGTTGCCCTCCTGGGAAGACCCTTTCTCCCCATGACCACGTGACCACATTCTTCGTGGATTCCGAGCACTGCAGGGTTCTTAGCTTCACACCCGAACCCACAGCCCAGCCCACAGCCCTTCGTTAAAGCAGGGTCTTTGCAGGGCCTGCCACAGAGCCCGGCTTGAGGCAGGTGCTCAGCAAAGGCGAGTGAAAGGAGAGAGGAAGGAAGAGCCTCTTACCTCTGTCTCCTTTCTCTCCAAACCCAGGAGGCCCTGGCTCACCGCGAGGTCCCATGGGACCTTCTCGCCCTCTCTGGCCCATGGGTCCCTCCATGCCCGGCTCTCCTAAAGGAAGGAACAGTCACCTCAGAGTTAGGGCCCTGTGCCATGGCTCAGGGCTCCATCGGCAGCATCCCGCCAGCAGAACGCCTGCCTGGAGCCTCCACACCGATCTCCCCGGCTCCTCCCCTTAACCTCATAGCCCGGCTCTACCCAGAAGCTAGAAAGACCCTTAGGAAATGCAAATGGACCACAACCCCCTTCTGCCCCAAACTTGCAAATGGTTTCTTAACTCATTGGGAGGAAAAGCTGAAGTGTTACCACAGCCTCCAAGGCCCCACATGATCAAGAGGCCCACGGCGCCTCCACCCGGACACTCGGGCTTCTGGTGGGCTCCGGCCAGGCCTCCCCTCCTCCCCCTCACTGCTCCTTGACCACGGTGCACCCTCGCCCCAGAGCCTGGGGCCGCTCCCTCCACTTGGAGTGTCCCCTCCTCCCCATTTCCACGCCCTGGCTCCCTCACTCCCTTCAAGTCTGTTCAAAGGGCCCCTTCTCGGTGAGGCCTTCCCTGACAGCCTCATTTAGCTCTACCCCCTCGGGGCTCCCAGCGCCCTGCTTGGCTCTGTCTTTCCCGGTTCACGATCCACGTCCCACCCTGCTCTGTGCTTCACTTATTTGTCATGTCTGTGGGCTTTCTCCCCAACCCAAAGATGAGCGTGGGTTTCTGGTTTGTTCGCCAATGTCTCCCCAGCTCCTGAAACAGAGCCTGGCACACAGCAGGCACTTAAAAAACATCTACTGAATCAATGAATGAATAAGGCAACGCAAGAATGGACAGAGGTTCTTACCCACACTGCCTTTTTGTCCCTTTGGTCCTTCCGGACCCGGGTGGCCCAAGAGCCCAGGGATGCCTGTGGAGATACAAGAATACCTCAGCCCTGTTTTCCCCCAGAACCAGGAGCCAGGGCCGAGCCGCCCGCGACACCAGCAACGCCATCAGAGGTTACACACCTGGAGTCCCAGGGAGACCTCGGTCACCTGTGGGGACAGAGAGAAAAGCAAGAAGTCAGAGGACTCGGGCCTGCTACCTCCAAGAGCCACCGGTAGGACTCAGGTAGGATTGCCAAATTTAGTAAATATGCAGGATGCACGTGAACACTGAGTACATTTGTCACCTGTTTAATGCAATATCTACATCGTGAAAAATTATTTATCTGCAACTCAAATTTAACGTCATGTGTTTTAGGGCAACCAGAGAGTCAGGGACTCTAGGACCAACCGCCCTCATGGCCAGCACGGTCAGGAGGGCTGTGCGGCCTGCAAGCTGGAGGCTTCGGGAAGGGGGCGCATGCAGTGACCCAGGAAGAGAAGTGGAAGGCCATCAGGTGGAGGAACCCCCATTCCTGCACTGGGCTCTCTTGGGAAAGGAGGTAAAGGGAAGGGGATGGAGGGCCAGCCCTGTCATCTTGGTTCTCAGAATGGACCATGCACGCTGGCCTCAGAACCACCCGGTGATCAAGACCCTAGACTCCTGGCGGCACCCACAGCTGCCGAATCAGAGGTTCTGGGAGCGGGGCCCAGCATCTTCTGGCCGTTCTCCTACACACTGACGTTTGTGAGCCCCACTCAGCTAGATCAAGGGGTGCTGCTGTGTCACTGGGATCGGAAACCTCTTCCGCCCACGGGCCTGTCCCACTGGTTGTCAAACCACGTTGCTGAGGAAATAGATACATTTCCTATGGCGTGTGAATGTGTGTCACACAGGTCAGCGCACGACTGTTCCCCAACTAACGCTGTGGGGCCTTTTCCTGTGACTGTGTCCTGCTTCCCTGCTACACTGGCCTCTCCCCGAAGGCGGGTGGTGTTGCCCCTACTGGATTCCCCAACAGGAGCCCTGTTTCCGACTGCCGGGGGTCACCTCCAGCCTCCCCCAGCTAAGACCCCTGGGAGCAGACTGCTCACCCGCAGTGGTGGTTCCTGACCTGGGTCATCCCCTCCCCTGGGCGCGGAGGGATCCAATCCCAGAGGATTGGATTCCTGGCATCTGGGATTGGATCCCTGGCAGGGCCCAGGAATCTGTATTTCTAGAAAGCTCCCTAAGGACTGTGTAGAGTAGCAGGCCCTTGGGCTGTCCTTTGGAGCTGAGGGAGATGCACACCCTTGGTGCATTCCGAGTCCTTGTTAGGGAAGTCCCGAGACCCCTGAGGAGGGACGAGGGACAGTGCTGCCCCAGAGACATAGAGCACTGCTCTGTCACCAAACCCCTGACTCCAAAAGCCCAAGGTCTGCGGGTCCTACACGTGGAGAGTTGGCCAGGAAGACAGGGTGTGCGGGAATCCGACCCTAGCCAATTGCCTTAAACCAACCCTTCCTAATATTTCAGGGCAAAATCGCCACATTTGATTTACCTTTAGGGCCTTGACTTCCCATGTCACCTAAAACCAGAAAGATACAAAAACTGTGAGATGGGGTGAGAACCCCAGGGCCATTCTCAACCGTCCTGACAGATATGGTAAGATCTTTCCACTGCTCATCCTTCCATTTGGAAAATTTCCACCCAGAAACCCCAGTGCAAGGGCAGGAAAGAGACTAGGATCAGGGCTCAGTCTACCCAGTACCTTTCGGGCCAGGGCTTCCTCGGAGATTTCCTACAAGGGAAGGTACACCTGGAGTTAGCGGCACATCTTGTGTGGGCCACACCCGTGCACACACGTGCACACACACAGACACACACGAGGGGGACTGCCGTGCTACCGGGGAAGAAATGGAGGCGGGCACTAGCACCCGGACTCTAAGGTAGGCTAGCTGTGTGACCTGGTGCCGTTCTCCTAGACCAGCCTCAGTGTTCCCCGCAGTCAGATGAGATGGCAATGCCCGTCCCCCTCCCCGCTCCCGGGCGGGACCCAACCAGGAGCCAGGAGCGTGGGAGGCCGGGGCTCTGCCCTGCGCCGCGCTCACCGCTTTCTTGTTCTGCCATCAGCCTGTCCCTCACGAACAGCCAGAGTTCCTCCTGACTGTGGCCGTCCAGCCCCAGCTTCCCCGCGCCTGCTCCCACGCCGGGCGCGGCACCCTGCAGCCGGTCCTTGCTGGCGCGCTCCACCGTGTCCTTGTAAAGCAGCACGCCGCCCCGGCTCTGCTCCAGCGCGGCCACCCGCGCCTTCAGCGCCCGCACTTCCTCCGCTGCAACGGGGGGGGGGGGGGGGGGGATCAGCCGGGCCAGGCACGCTCCGCCTGGGACTCTAGGGACATCTTGCTGGAATCCGTCCAGAGGGCACCTGTCCCAATGACTGCTGGAGAAACCTGGCCTGGGAGTCGGCCTTCATGTGCGGTTGGGACAGGCCACGCAGAGACCCACATGGGGGGGGGGGTGGGAAAGGTGAAGAGCCAAGGCTACAAGAAGGCCCGGCCCAGGGGCGCCTGGGTGGCACAGCGGTTAAGCGTCTGCCTTTGGCTCAGGGCATGATCCCGGCGTTATGGGATCGAGCCCCACATCAGGCTCCTCCGCTATGAGCCTGCTTCTTCCTCTCCCACTCCTCCTGTTTGTGTTCCCTCTCTCGCTGGCTGTCTCTATCTCTTGTTGAATAAATAAATAAAATCTTAAAAAAAAAAAAAAAAAAAGAAGGCCTGGCCTGGTCAGCAAGGGCAGCCAAATGCTTGCCTAGCAGGCTGTTCAGGGGCAGTGGGCCGGACTGGGAGCCACACCAGGACCCCAGCTCGGCCGCCCAGCAGCCTTGGGACTCCGGCCAGGTGCCTCTGGAGCCTCAGTTTGCTCATCTGCAGTAACAAGGGGTCTGCACCCATCCTCTCTGATCCCTCCCTCCTTCACACTCGGGATGTGCGGATTGCACAGGCAGTGGGGCCTGTCGCCCAGCCCCCGCAGTCACGTACCCAGAGCGATGAGGCCAAAGAGCAGCCCCAGGAGCAGCAGCCAGGTGAGCAGCAGGCCCAGCAGCCACTTCCACCAGCTGCAGCAGGAGCCGCAGGGGCACCAGGCCGGCGCTGCCCCCCACGGGCCCCCGCCGTCGCCGCCTACACCGCCAACGCCCCGGTGCTTGTAGTTGTGGATTTCTGTGGACGACAGAGGAAGGGTAAGGGGAATGCAGCAGGCTCGTGCCTCTTTGCTCCAAATTCTCTGGCTTTTGGGGACTTCCCAGGGGCCTGAGTGAATGCTGGTTGGGCAGCAGCGCCATGGAGGAGGAGACTGGCTCCCAGGGGAACACGGGGCCCTGGCTGGCGAAGAGCACATGCTGACCATCCGGGTGTGCGCCCGCAGGGGTCCCTTCACCTCGGCTTCTTTCCTTGTAAGATGGGGTTAAAAGCCTGCCTCCTCCTCAGGACGTTGTTGAAGGAGGGAAGGCACGGAAGGTGGTTAGCACAGGACGCAGCTCGGAGTTTAAAAAGCGGGATAACGACCACGGATTTGCTACAACCTCCTGCATCTGAGGATGGCCAAACCCACAGTGTTCCCACTGCTCCTTCTTTGTAATCCCTGCGGTGCCTGGAATTACACTCAGCACCTGGGGGGGGGGGGAACTTTTTTTTTTTTTTTTTAAGTGAAAAGGGTTTTTAGTGTCTACAATGGACTGTGACCCTTGCCTGTTGCTCTCTCAAGACTGTGGAAGCAAGTGAGTTAAGAGTAAAGGGCTGGAGATGTGTGTGTGGTCTCAGTGGTGCTCTGAAGCCCAGGCAGGGGGTTCTGCGAGACACAACGGGGGCTCCTGGCCTGCTGGGAGACCCTGGGCCCTGGACGCCACCCCGAGCTGGCGCCTTCTGCAGGCCTGCTCCAGCCCTCAGCCTGCGCCCCCTGCCGCCTCTGCCGCCCTCCACCCTGCTGCCTTCAGGCCTTCAGGGGAAGGCGTGGCTGCAGGTGGGGGGGGGGCGGTCATCTGTTCCATTCATCACCACCAGCCCCGTCAGCTCCTGTCCCTGCAGGACCTGCTGGTGTCACCCACCTGAAGAGGCGGCCTTGCCCTTGGTGGACACAGTCTTCACATCTCCTGGAAGGCAAACACCGAGAACACAGGTTTGGACCTGGGCTTTTCAACTACAGGAGCCCACAGGACAGCCTGTGAGCTGACTGTGGGCAGAACTTGAGGGAAATATGCCATCCAAGCAGCACCAGGCAGCGACACTCACTCACTCAACAATTCCATCGAGAAAGACGTGGCTTGACAAGCAATTAATGGCCGGGGGAAAGCAGGGTCTTAACCTTCTTGTGACCTTCAATCTTTCAAGCCCAAGACATTTTTGGAGTTCCACGTTAGGGGTGACATTCACATTCAAATGATAAATGTGCTTGTGAGAAAGGACTCTTGATTTCTTGGTTCAGGGACTGTGAACACAGTCCTCACCTGGGGCGAGGGTGGGGGGCTAGCACAGGAGCCCCTCCTGCTTATTGACCACTGACTGTTTCTGGGCACGGGTGAAGTTTCCTGGGAAAACTGTTGACAGCTTTCATCGGATTTCGGAAAGGCTCTTTTGTCTCCACAGCCCCACTTCTACCCCTAAAATTTAAGTCTTCAAAGTAAGCATTTCCTTAGCGTCAGGCCTGCTGAAGACAATAATGGGTTGCATTTGCATTTTGAAAAGATGTTCTAGGACCCAATTTTTCTCTTCCTTTACTGAGCTCCCTGAAATCAGTGATCTGGGGAGAGTCTGCACAGCCCAGAGCATGCGGAGAAACGCAGTTAATGGGAGAGAATCCAAATATTTGGGAAGGAAAAAAATAAACATAGCAAGAGCTTTGTAAAGCATTTACTAGTAGTTCTGAAAATGATGGGAGTAAACAGAGAGAAACAATCCCACCGGAGACGTCGGACACACCCCGGGAAAGCGTCTGCTGCAGGCAGTCACCCACACACACGCACCCACGAGACCAGTGCGGGGCCAGGGCCTGGTTCTCTGCATTTCTAACAGGCTCCTGGGTGGCGCCCATCCCTCTGGGCCAGAGGCTGCGCTCTGAGTAACGAGGTCTCGGAAGATAAATGAGAGGCGCACAGACCCAGGTCAGAGGGACAGCCTCAGGTCTCCTCTCACCGTTAGCTTCTGATACCAGGCACGTGTCCGTAGTGTAGGCAGCTTGCTTTTCCTTCTTGAGGGTATCATCTGAAAAAGAAGCTGTGCGCACGGGCCATGATCATCCGGGGTATTTCGTCCTCAGTCCCTGCCTGCCCCAGAGCGGCTCCTGCATGGGCCCGGGTAGGAAGGGGGCCCAGCTTTCCTGGGTTAATGTCCCACAGTTGTGCTTGCGCTTAGACTTCCTGTTGCCCAAAGACCCCTCTGGGAGTGTTTTGCCAGAATTTTCCTGAATGTTTACCTAGATCCTGGAACACACTATTCAGGCAGGCACTTTTCACTTGAATGGGGGGACTGTGGTTTTCTTATTAAAAGGTCTCAAACCACCATGCTGGGACATTCGGTCTCCTGCAGGGTCTGCCTTTCTTCTGAAACCTGCGCAGCGCGACCCCCTCCCCCCTCGTACTTGCAGCGATGCTGGCCGGGGAGGCAGTGAAGACCTTCCCGCTGTCCTTGGTCATGATCAGCAGTTCCATCTCCTTCTTGGCCGGCGTGTTGTCTTTCTCCAGGATCAGGAATTTGCAGTCCTTGTGCAGGAGATCGTCACTCTGGACATTTGTGGTACAGGCTGGGGAGGAAAGGAGCCGATAAGCAGGATGACAAGGGAGAGGGAAGAAATGAGCCGAAGAGAAAGGAGGAGGAAGAGCAGAGCGGAGAGGGAAAGAAAGAGAGCAGTGGGTACGTCTGCGGGCCTCCTGCTCTTGCCGACAGGGGTTACTAAGAAGCCTCCTGGGGACCAAAGGCACTCTCCCCTGCCTGGCTGGGCCCGGCCATCAGGAGGTCCACGCCAGAAGGGCTGGGCGGCTGACCTCTGATGCTGTCTCCCCACCCGGATGTTATAGGATCTTTAGAGAAAAGACCACAGTCCCCTTGTCAGGCAGGCACGTCTTTAACATGGTGGGTTCATTTCTATCCTTCAGCCTCAAGGGTTCCCATCCTGGAGGCTGGGCCGGGGAGGGGGGGGCCTCTTCCTGACCACCTGGTCTAATGTGCACACACTCCTGTCTCTTGGGAGCCACCCATTTCTTCCAGGGGTGTTATTTTCTGCCGTCCTCTCCTGTACTTGTCTCCTTGTCTACCCGTCCTCTCCCCTGCAGCGGTCAGCCTGGTGAGCGCGGGCGTCTAGTCCGCCTTGTTCGCACCTGTGCTACGGCATGGAGACAGCGTCTCCTACAAAGCAGGTGCTCAGTAAATCTTTATTGCATCAACAAATTGTCGAATAGAAGGAAGCAACAGGATCAGAGCGATGGAGGAAAGAACACCCCAGCTGCGCTGAGCCCAAGGGGATAAAGGACCTGTTGGAAGTGTCTGTGGTGGGGTGGTAGCTTCTGAGGGGCTCCCTGGTTCTTAGCCTGGGGGACACATAACAGAAGCAGGCTGGGGGCTTCCAGACACCGCTGGGGACTGGCGTGCAAATGCCTGACCTTAGGCAGGTGTGGAGGGTGGAGCTCCCTGCCCCAGCTCCTGGACGGGAAGGCCAAGGTAGGGTCAGGGGCACACCCATCTCTGCTCTGTCATGACAACTGGGAGGCCTCTGGGGTGAGTCACAGTTGCAGACCTCAGACCAGCAATGGGTTCTACCCCTCCTCCCACAGAGCAGGTGTCAGTGCGGAGCACGTTTCCCTCCGCACAAGCCTCCCTCGGCACCTGGGGACAGCGCTCACCTGCAGAGGTGGACACGCCAGTGCTCACGGCGGTGGGGTTCTGGGGCAGGTTCTTCTTCACACCCCACGCTGCAAGAAAGGAGCCACTGAGTGAGCAGGGCCAGGGTGAGAGGGTGGCTCCACGAAGCTCAGAAGCAGCCTGACCAGCCCTCGCAGTCAGGCAGCCTCCCCAGGTGAGAAGAGGACAGTAAGAATAATAAAATGAACAATAATAATGAACGCAACTCTCTCCAGCCACAGGGGCAGCAATGAATTTAGATGAACCTTTCTTTGGTGTAATCCTCATCCTTTTAGAACTGTTCCAAAATTCCTCCTCCTCCATGAAGTCCTCCTAGGATTTCTTCCCTTCGGAACTCCTATAACCCTAACACCTGCTCTGCATAACTGGATTCATCTTGTCTTGTAAGATGCCCAGTTGTCTCTAATACACATATTAGACTCTCTACTCCAGGTAAAGAGCAAGCAGGCTGAGGGCAAAGGCTAAGGTTCACACCTCCTCTGCTCCCCCTGCCCAGGCTTGCACAGGGGATGCACCATAAAATCAGCCTGACCTTAGGCCAGTGCAGCAGTGAGACAGGGTTATACGGGTGACACTCCACAGCATGGGCTCCCCTGTGGTTTCCCTCATGTCTGAGCCAGCAAATGACAGAGGTTGGCATCTCTAGGTTGGGAGGTGGGGGGCTGTTTTTTTGGTGAGAAAGGTTGACTGATTTTTAGAGACATTTTGGTCCCTCCAATTCAGTTACTGAAAAGGGAGATTGTGAGTTACAGCTGCCAAGAGGTGTCCCCGCCGGGCCAAAGCCACACCTTGGCTACAGACCTGTGGAGGCAGTGGCCGTGCCGTGGGACAGGGTGGACGAGCTGGGTGCCAGGTTGTTCTGCACGCCGAACACTGTGAAAGCAATGGAGGACAGGTGAGCACAGCGGGGGGGGCGGGCCGGGGGAGGCTTAGCTCAAGGCAGCCCCCGGAGCCCCCCCATCACTTCCATGATGGAGGCCTTCGCACAGGACAGATTCTCCAGCGTTCCCAGTTCTCCCATTACGAGGGACACCGGGAGGTTTTCATGCCCCATCACGCTTGGGGCAGAAAGGACATTTCTGCGGAAACCACTGTTTTCCTCAGCAGGAGGGAGGACCACTAACTTTTTAAGCAAACATTCTGAAAAGGGCGATGCAAGCTGGTGAGCACTGACCTGAGGAGCAGGAGCTGACCCCGGGGTGCAGCGTGGGAGAGCAGGACGCCATGTTGTTTGGAACTCCGAAGACTGCAGGGGAGGGGGAAGGCCGGTGAGAGGGATGTCGGGCCCAGAACTTGGCGAGGGTGGGGGGGTGGGGGGAGCCCCAGGAGGAAGGGCAGGGCTGCATTACTAGGTTTTGTTACATTGCTGGTTTTAGGAAAATCTTGGGCTCTTGCCTTGCAACACAGAACCAAACTGTCCGTGGTGTGCCTTGGGTCCTAGCCAAGGGATGGTCCTGGGGTTGTCAGGCCTCAAGTGGACATGGGGTCCAGACAAAGCCCCTCTTGTGAGTCACCACTTTGCAGAGAAGGCATCTGAAGCCCAGAGAAGTTAACTGATGCGCTCATGGCACAGTTTTATCCACGTGGAGTGAAACTAGGCGCCACGCTGTGCTAGGTCGTCCTTCGTGAAGCAGACCCACCAAGACAAACACCTGGAGACTGAGCTGAGCTGGGAAAACCTTGGGACGCCGGGCTGCAGAAAGCCCCTCAGGGGGGTGCCTGGGTGGTTCAGTCCTGAAGCATCTGCCTTCGGTTCAGGTCATGATCCCAGGGTCCTGGGATCGAGCCCCGCATCGGGCTCCCTGCTCAGCGGGAAGCCTGCTTCTCCCTCTCCCACTCCCCCTGCTTGTGTTCCGTCTCTCTCACTGCCTCTCTCTCTCTCTGTCTAAATAAATAAATAAAATCTTAAAAAAAAAAAAAAGCCTCTTGGGGAAGCCATGGGGAGGGTCAACACCAGAGGGGTCCCTTGGGTCTAGGTAAAGGTGCCAGGGGCTCGAGGGTGGGAGGGGAAGTGCCCTGCACACGTACCTGACCCTGCAGAATAGGCGTTGGTGTTGAGGAGGGACGAGCTCTGGGTTGTCACGTTGTTGTGATAGGTCCCCATGGAGGACCCGGCCGGCAGGGTGGAAGACCACATGTGGGAGGGAAGGTTGGCATCCAAGATCGTGGCATCATAGGTGCCGGACACTGGAATCAGACAGGCATGCCCACACCCCAGTGAGAGACGGACCGGCACTCTGTGCTGGGGTAACCCGGTGGAGCGGGGGTGCCAGCACTTTCTCCTGGCTTTAGTCCCATGACCGGGAACTCCCTCAGTCCAGGGAAGTTGGTCAGCCCACTTCCATCCAACACCTTGTAGCTGGTGAAACCTTGATCTCGTGTCAGAAATTCTTGCTGGCTCTTGGTGAGATCTGAAGTAGGTCAGTTTTACTCTGGGGTCTGCCTATTTTTCCGAGATCCCCACCCCACTCCTGGTGTGCCGGAGTGGTGGGGACCAATGGCCTCTCCATCTGTTGCTGATTCCACCTTCCCAGATGCCCGGGAGCCGCAAATCCCACACAGACTTCTAGGTACACGGCAGGCGCAGATAGCAAAGGCCTGGGTCGGTGACAACCCTGCACCGAGGGCAGCCTCCCCTGGCAAGCACCCGTAACCATCCCCACGTGCCCACCGGACCCAAGGGCCACTCTGCCCCGGCAAGGGGGTTGGTGCTCCTTCAGATCTGAAGCCGATTCTGCCGCTTCACTATACAAGGGGGAGCTGGCCATGCAGGTCCTAAAGACTGCCCTGAGGTTTGAGGTTTGGTTTTATATTTACAAAACAAGAGAAAGGTCGGGATCTCAAGGATTTTCTCTTCTTTCCAGGAGTGAAAGACAGAAAGCTCTACATCATAGCACCACAGGCTTCTTTCCTCCTCTGGCTCCGAGGATCAGCTCTTCATCTTTCTGCCCCCCACCCCCGCCCAGAACCCACCTTGCACTTGGTAAGCATGTGATCTCAGAGGGTTCCACAACACCCATCCTACGTGACTGCGATCTCCTGGTTATGGGTCTGGCTTCCCCCAGAGGCCCTCACCTCCACGACCGGCTGTGTCTCATCTGTCTGGCTTCTCCTCTGTGCCACATAGAGGAGGCCCAGAACATTCACTGAATAAACGAATGAAAATACTACAAGTGCCCCCCGTAGTCTTCATTTGGGGAACCCGGGCAACACATTCCCAAGAGAGGTGAAGAATGTCCTGGGCGAGAATCTCCGGGATCCAGAGCCCAGCTACATGCTCACGGGATGGTGGAGCAGACAGGGTGCAGCCCACGAGGTCACGCAGCACGAAGCGTGACCACTCAGTACCTTGTGAGGTCACGGCCGAATTCCAGGGCCGGGGCAACTCAGCCACCTCACTCCCTTCCCTCCACGGCAGCCGGGGCCCCGGGACTCACCCGACTGGGAGCTGGCCGTCACCATTTTGGTCTCCACCGTGCCTTTCTTGGGGATGGGGAGGGTGTTGGAGGAGTTCCGGGTGGGGCTCACGCTGGCTGAGCGACTCCCCTTGAGCAGACGCTTAACATCATCCAACTCCGTCCCTGTAAGGTGATCCCCGCATTCTCCATGAGCCCAGGAGTCTTTCCCGAGTCCAACCGCAGTGGGAAGAACATTAATGGTATCCTGAGTAGGAGGGGGGACGGCAACCGCTTCACACGCTGGGATATTTTTGGTCAGCCTTACAATTTTTGCATTTTGTCAATTTCGGGCAGTTATCAAGCTGGTACTTTTGTAGTATTAACGGCCTCATCAATACAGCGCCTCCACGGGGAGGTCCTCGGCTTAGATTTCCTAATTAGACCTCATCAAGCACCACAGGGAGAATTCTGTGGCTGGAAGACCCAGTCATCCTAGATTGGGGGACTCGGGGATTTACACCCAGGGCAGTGAGACGAACCAGATCCCTTGAAACAAATAGTTCAACATTGGGCTCATCTCCTGCCAAGGCACCTCGAATGCCGGGTCCCTGACCTTGTAGGCTCTGGAATGTCACAAGGAATCTGTGGCCCATAACTCCTTAACAGTCTGCTGCTCTTGTGTGAGTTCAAGTCCGTTTGGCCACTATTACCTGTTCATAGGTCACCGACAGATGCCAGCTCCCTGTGCCTCCCCATGGGACAAGTTAGGAGAGGAGGAAGGTATCATGCGAGGGCAGCGAGTAAGAGACAGATAGGTTTGCACACAACACACCCTGGAGGACTGCCCAGGCACCCCCTTCCCTGAAAGCTCCATCCTTGGCTCAGCCCCGCCCAGCCAGGAAGGACTCTGGGGAGACATCATCGGACCCCCATGGCCCAGGGCACGGAGCTCTCTGGGCCATCCCCTGTCACTGATTCCTGGGCCAACCAACCCGGCTCCTTCTCCTCCTACTCCTTGTACTCGGCTTCCACCCTATCAGTCGGGTTCATTTCAAAATGTCAAGTCACAGGGACTGGGGAATCCGGGGACAGTGAAATAAATTTCAAACTCTCACACTGCACTTACTTCTGACTCTTCTCCAACCTTACGTACTCTATCGGGTCCCCTCCTGCTCCTGTTCCTGGGGCCACACTGAACCTTCCTCCAATGGCTGAGCATAGGTTCCTCAAATGTCTCATGCCAGCGCATCCCACAAAACCTTCAGTCTCCTTTCAAGGGACGCTGACCCAGGAGGCTTTCTTTGGCTCCCTGCTCCTTCAGCTTCCAGAAAGGTCATGGTGGGTTGGTTTACTACCACCCTATCTGCAGCAGAGAACAGGAGGAACTCAGCTCCTGACCCCTGGCACCTCAACCAGGGTCCCTCTCACAGAAGACCCTTTGACATGTTTGATGATCGAATGACTCCCCCCTCACACACACACCATGTTGACCCTGGATTCCCAGATCGTTTGTTTTCAGACAGACGGTGACCACTTACATCGGGTAGAAGGGGACGCGCTCTGCAGTCGGACTCGGATTTCACTCTCTGTACAGGGAAGACATGGAGAAGGTATAAATGAAGGGGCTTGGATCACAGAGCCCGACCCTGAGCTCTGAGCAGCAGGAAGAAATGTGGGCGGCTCAGAGACCTGTCCTGGGAACAGGAAACCTAAGTGTGCCAGAACAAGTGCTGCTTAAAAGGAGGGGTCCTCTCCCCACACCCCAACCTGGCCACTGCACACCTCCCAGCACCTAGAGATGCTCTGATGAGATCGCAGGCTGAGCGGGAGGCTCGATCCCCAGCAGCAATGACTGACCCCTTTCCCAGGGCCCATCTCCCAGCTGCTCGAACCAAGCTGCTCTCCTGCCGCCTGGGTCTCTGATGCCTGGGAGAGAAATCTAAAACCCACACCTTCTACTTAGCCCCTTGCGCCTCCCCTGGGCAGGAAACAGGTGGTTTGACATTATCAGTTAGCTTCAGGTGGCCCGCTGACATCTCTCAACTATTAGCCTAAAGTTGTGGGTGGTTGGTGTGTTCCTAACTTATGAGTTACTGATGCAATAAGGCCCCTGGAAGTCTAGAGTGATCACGGAGAGCTACCGGAGCCCGTGCAGAGTTCTGCCCTCAGCACAGCCTGGACACGCTGCTGCTCCCACCCTCACCAGATGCACCTGGGCCAGCTCTCCCCAGGACCCCATTGCCCTCCTAGAGCTTATCCTTATGCATGGGCATACGTGCACTGGGCAAAACTGTCACGGACCCCTCTGTCCCCTGGAATAATTTTAAAAAGAAGGACTCTGGGGGCGCCTCGGTGGTGCAGTCGTTAAGCGTCTGCCTTCGGCTCAGGGCGTGATCCCAGCATTCTGGGATCAAGCCCCACATCAGGCTCCTCCGCTAGGAGCCTGCTTCTTCCTCTCCCACTCCCCCTGCTTGTGTTCCCTCTCTCGCTGGCTGTCTCTCTCTGTCAAGTAAATAAATAAATAAATAAATAAATAAATAAATAAAACCTTTAAAAAAATAAAAAAATAATAATAAAGTGTACAAAAAAAAGGACTTTTGCTCATTTTTCACTACATAAAGGCAATTACAATGCATCTTGTTAAAGTCAACCAGGAGATTCCAAGTGAAACCAGATGTTGGCTGGCATTGTCATAATCCACAGAACGAACCACTCCCCAGGCAGTTACCGGGTGTTTGTGTCCTTGCTTCCACTTCATGTTACGTCAGTGCCCCAAACTACCCTTCCCATCCTGATGGGGCCGGCGGGAGAGTCCGGGGGCGCTGTAGGCTCCCTGAAAGCAGGAACCATGCCTTGTTTATGCTTCTCCACTCCTCCCATTTTCTGGCTCAGGTCTAGACATGCATATTAGATGCTCAGGAAAAAACTTGTTGAATGACCTGAACCGAACGCAGCCACAGAGCTCACCTCGTGTTTGGCTCCTTCCTCTAGTTGAAGAAGATGCTGAGGAACAAAGAAGAGTAATCTTAGGCACAGAAGAGGGGGCACACTAGGTATTTCTGACCTGGAAGGAGGTCTGTTTGAGTGGGGAGAAGAGAGAGTTTTCATTGTGCGTTTATACCCAGATGGGAGCCTTCCCTAGGTCTCTACTAACACTGTGTAAAGCCTTTGTAAAGGACTCCAAACTGAGTATCTTGCCTGCCTTCTTCCCGGAGCTCAAGCCCTGTGCCTCCCACTTCCTCCTCGGGAGCTGGAAGTTCGGCTTCAGGATCAGATGATGGAACGTGGCCAGTGGAGGCCCCCACCTGGCTTCCCGAGTTCAATCACTGGCCCCACAGTGAACCGAAACCACCTGAGTTCGATCATGGATGCTTAATAACGATGACCACATAGCCACAGGGCAGAGTGAGTTCTGCAAGGCTCTGATGCATTTAGGGCGCTAGCGAAATGAAGGTTAAGTCAGCTCACACTTCGAGTGTTAACGAAGCTAATCATTTGGAAGCCTAGTCACAGTTGTTGGGGCTGGTGGTCTACACCGACCAAATATATTAAAAAAACAAAAACCAAATAAACAGCCAGATCTTCCCTTTAGCTTTTTGTTAGAGACTGCCTTGGTCTTCCTGCAGTGATTAAATTATAATCACTGTACAATGACCATATCAATTCATATGCACGGTACGACTCCCAGAACGTGGACCACAAACTCGAGGCCAGGTGAAGAGACAGCCCAGGGTTTCGGTTGGCATCAAATGTGCCCCTTTGCAGCCCGCTGCGGCGGAGGTGCTGGGATGTTCGCCACGGGCGATGCGAACCCCTGCTCCTCTTTGCTGGGAGGTCTCTGTGCATCCCGTGGAAGGACAAACCCTACAACTGTTGCCTGGCCTTAGGGGCTCCCCTGTCCTAGTGCGAGTCTCGTGTGACTACCTTGCCATTTCGGTGGTGTCACGAGCATCGGCTAAGGCAGCAAGCTAACGTGGCCGACAGAAAAACGGATCAGCAGGGGTCAAAGTCCTTTAGAAGGAGCCACTGAACTCACAGTGTCCCCCCACCCCTGACCCCAGGCGTTTCCCCAGCACCTTTGACCCTCCCTTCAGAAATGAGGAAAGCACCTACCGAACTCCTTCCGAGGGTACTCCGGAGAAGAGTTGCCACTGGAGCTCCCTGCAGAGCGAGAAAACCCTTAGTACACAAGGCCACGCGAGCCGCGGCTCCGGAGGAGGAAGGAACGCGGCGGCCCCATCTGAGCCCCCCAGCCCGCGGCCAGGAGGATGCGGTGCCCGGGCAGCGGGCTCGCTCCTGAAACAGGCCGGGCCTGCTGGACGCACTTGTGGCCGTTCACCCTGATCACTGATCGACTTCGGGTGGCGAAGGCTCTGGACACAGGAAAGCAGGAGGTTTGCTTCTCTTTTTTGTTTTTAAGCCCTTGACTGAGTTTTCCCAGTACTGGTGTTGGTGAAATAAATGTGCTGTCAGCATCGGAGTGTCACGGGCCTTGTGAAGCACGTCCCGAACGTGGACCCCGTTACAATGACGGCACCAGCCCCCAGGAAGGCCTTGCATCACACGGCGCTGTGGTGACACAACCCGCCTCCCCTGGATTTTGCCCACACCCTCCCCCATGACCCCTGGCAGCTCTGGGTCTTAAATCACGTACTGGGGAGCCCATCCCTCAGTCCTGCTTCACCACCACGACCCATCTCCAGTCACGGTCAAACCCACTGCTGCTCGTCTGTTTCCCACCAGACTTCTCAGTCGCCAGGCACTGCGGGGACTTTAGGAACCGAACCCAAATGTCCTCCTCCCGACTCCTGCTTCTCGACCCCAAGCTTGTTCCTGCACTGACTTCCAAGTCTCTGCCTGGGTCCTGCTCTCCCCATCCCCCCCCAGACTCCTCTTCCTCCTGTGTCCTCTGGCTCTTCCTTCCCCTTCATCCCCAACTGTATCTTTCTTTGCTACCTTCTGCTTTCATGCTCCTTCCTTGGCTGGTTCCTTAGTTTTCCATCTGCTCTTAACACCTCTTTGTAAATGGCTCTGAACGGGGTATCCTGCCCGACTTCTTCCCAGAGCTCATGTGCTGTGCACCCCACTCCCACTCCCTGCTTGGGACCCTCACCTGGGAGCACTACTGGGCTCGTGCACGTGGGGCCTGCTCCGGCACCCCCTCTCAATCGCTGGCACTGTCATGGACCCAGACACCTGTGCTTGAGTCTCAGGGGCACAGACTCCTTCCCCACCCTCTCCCCTCATATTTAATCAATTCTCAAACATCAGTTCCGTCTCCCAGACTCCCACTCCTCGTTTCCTCTCCCATTGCCACCGCCCTAGTCCCAGCAAGTTTGCCCTTGACTACAAGCATCTCCTAATCTGTCACCACGTTCAGCCTCTTCCTGCACATGGCTTCCAGAGTTCTCGTCCTGGACCTCAAAGAGGACCGACTCTCTACTCAAAAATCCCAGTGGCTTTTCACTGTTGCAGAATGGAGTCCAAACATCACAGGCCAGCCCTGACTCTGAGCCCCTCCAGCTGTGTTCACGTCAGCACCACGCTGCCTGCTGTGTGCGGAGTGGGCCCCCCGCAGGCTGGAGCGCCCCCCCCTCCACCCGGCCTCAAACGTCACACATCTCGATGGCCCAGCTCAGGGGTCACCTCCCCACGGAGCCTTCCCTGAAGACTCAGCCGGAAACGCTCATCCCCTTCAACTTGACATCCCAGTTTTTATCCGTCAGCTTGCTTATTTATTAGACCAGAGGCAACGTGAAGACAAGAGCCATGTCTAATTCATTTATCCTTTTTAAAAAGATTTGTTTATTTATTTTATATACAGAGAGAGAACGTGCAAGAGTGAGTGCATGCGGAGGGGGGTGGAGGGAGAGAAATCTTAGCAGACTCTGCACTGAGCACGGAGCTGGATGCAGGGCTCGATCCCAGGATTCTGAGAATTGACCTGAGCCGAAACCAAGAGTCGGGCACTTAACCGACTGTGCCACCTAGGCGCCCTCATGTCTAAGTCATTTAAGTGTTGTTGGAAAGGAAGAATTTCCTCTACCCTTCAGGATTTTTCTAGCTGGACTAAGAATCAAACTGACATAAGACAGATTAACAGGAGAAAGAAGAAAATCGAGTTTAGTTTTGTGCATACAGGGAATCCACACAGACATGGAAATTCCAGAGACAGGCAATGTGAGGCTTGTGTGAGCTGAGGAGAGGGGTAGGGGCCTAATGATACAAAGGGCAGAAAGACCACTATGAGCAGGACGGTGAGAGGAGATGGTTGGAAAACAAAGATTGCCTTACGTATGTGTCTGAGGTAGGGGAGTCTCTGCTAATAGCTCTCTTCCTGGTACAAGCAGGCAGTTGAGGGGGAGGTAAGAGCTTTTCCTGAATCTGCTGGGTTTTGACTGCTTTTAACTCAAAAGAGTGTTCATGCCAGAGTGGCCTGTCTTGGGCCAGCCTGCCCTTGGCCCCTACCGTGTCCACAAAGGCATTCCGCACAGTGTTAAACACACGGTCGCTGTGTGATAAAATACTGGATGAATGAGTAAGGGGGTGGGTAAGTCAATGAAATCTCCAAGTAACTCGAGTCTGTAAAGGAAATGAAACTGATGTGGGAAACAAAGGCAGAAGGAAATGTAGATGCAATTAAATTTCCTTATAACCCACAGCCATTACCAAATACTTGAGGCAAGCAGAGTATAACATTCTTCCAGGAAGCTCCCAACTGTCTTACTGTCAATGCCTTGCTAGAGGGAAAAACAACCATAGCTTGAGGTGCCTGGGTGGCTCCTTTGGTTAAACACCTGACTGCGGCTCAGGTTTTGATCCCCACCCCCATATCGGGCTCCCTGCTCAGTGGGGAGCCTACTTCTCCCTCTCCCTTTCCCCCTGCTTGTGCTTTCTTTCTCTCTCCCTATCAAATAAATAAATAAAATCTTTAAAAAAAGAAAAGAAAAGAAAAGAAAAAAGAAAAGAAAAGAAAGGAAAAGAAAAGAAAAGAAAAGAAAAACAACCTTAGCTTGACAATAGCCAGGCCTCAAGTATCTGGTGAGTCTTCGTTAGCATATGAAAATCCTTTTGGAACTTCCCTTTGTCTTTTCTCCCCCCAACCCCAAAGTATATCATCAGCTGCTCCTCACAATCCTGGGGTAGCAGCTCTTTCTGGCCATAGGTCCTATCCCGGGCTATCCTAAAACCACCTTTTTGCACTAAAGACGTCTCAAGAATTCTTTCTTGGCTATTGGCTCCAGACCCCAACACTCCAAACCACATCAAAATAAGAGTAAAGAGAAAGGTGAGGGCAGAAACAGCTAAACAGGGGTGGCTAATAATTCCATCCTCAAAGGATAAGTGAAGTTCTTTGGGGGAGAGAGTAGTTCTAACATCTGTGGGACTGAGGGGTGCCCAGGTGGCTCAGTTGGTTAAGTATCAGACTCTTGTCTCCCTCTGCGCCTCCCCCCTCACTCTCACTCTCAAATAAAATAAAAAAATAATAATAATAAAATGTAAAATAAAAAAAAATATGGGACTGATACCTTCGTATGTTCCGTGGCGGGTGATGTGAGTTTTCCTTTCAAAGGTGGAGCCCGGTGAGTTGGGCAGAGTGGAGGCAGGGGAGTGAGCCCTCCTGTAACTGGACGTGGAGGCATTGCCTCGAGTGCTCCCACCTGCGAGTGGGGAAAAGCATCAACTCTCAGAGCATCAACTCTCATAGCGCATCAGACCGGCCTGCAGTTATATTGACTACACCGAGGCTGCTCACAATAGAAGAGGGCGCTACGGAGGCCCCAGAGGACTTTCCGAGGACACCGCTGACACGGTCCACCCCGGCATTGCCACGGCGGCTCAGAAATGGGAGTTGGGCTCATGGCCGCTGGTCCTTCCCCAGCTGACCACAGAAGGAAGCAGGGGGCCCTTTGTGGACGTGGCTGCACATGGCAATGGAGAGGCTCTGGCAGGATTTTTCTTGAGGGCCTGGCATTTAATGGCAGCTCATGGCTGGGTGGACCAGAACACAATGTGATGAGGAGGTGTTCCTCGACAGCTCACAGCGACAGCTCACAGCAACCGCTCCTCTTGGTCAACAGGCTATTTGCATGTCTTGGGTCCTCTTTCTCAGTGTCAATCCAAGATTGTTTAAATAGCCTCAGGGGTTATATGTGTGCTTGTTTTTTGTTTTGTTTTGTTTTGCTTTGCTCTGTGTGGTTTCGGTTTGAAAGCTACCGTGAAAGAGCGTTTCATTGGGAACAATGGGCCTGTGTTGGATGCTTGCCCAGTGGAAACTCAGTGTGGATTGTGTGTCACTAGACTCCCTGAGCAGAGTAACCAAGTCGTTAAGTTTCTTTTGTTGTTGTTAATTCAAATTTAAACCCTCTTCTGCGCACACCCTTCCCTAAAAGAAATGGCTTGAGAGTGATTCAGTGGTAAAAGAGCCACCTCCCCACGATGCATTCTTGAGTATTGTTAATTATATGCGGACTTAATGAAAATTGATCCCATCGTAAGGAGGCTTCAAATGCAGCTGTTTTTGAAAGTATCACTTTGGCTGGGATGTGTGTCAGTGACACAACAATTAGGGGCATTTGGAATGGATGACAAGCAGTTGTGACCATCGCTCTCCTTGTAGGTCCCTCTCTCCCTGCCCATCAGTTCTCCCCCAGTCCCTCCACCAGCAGGCACTTACTTGAATTTATGTAGCCACTGCTGCCATGGGTCAGGCTGTGCTTCTCCAGCCGGCTCCCTCCACCAAGAGAGCCCGTTTTAGCATAGCCGTTGCTGGTTCCCCCTTCTGCACAAACAAGAAGCAGGTGACAATTTATGGGCGGAGTCAGGCCAGGGGATCCCCTCCTGCTCCGCTGTGGAGACCACTGCTGGCTTATCACCCACCACCCTGCTGGTTTGGGGTCCCTTTGCAGGTGCAAGCTGCCATACTCTGTTCGTGATAGAAATGTTAAGAGCAAATATCCCACCCCATTTATAGGACAAGTCTTCTGGGTGAAGCATAGTAAGTGGCTCTTTAGGAAAACTGAAGTATTAGAAAAGGCAGCTGAGTGATGAAAGGCTCTATGAGGCCAGGACGTGGGTTGGGCTTGCTTTTTGGAAATCGCCTGGTCAGTGCCACAGACATGGCAGCCGCTAGACTTGTTGAAGGGGTGAGTGACAGCTCTGTGTCACTGGTGTTCCACATGGCGGCCTGTCATGCTCTGACCTCTCGTCCCCATCCTCTGTGAGCCAGGCTGCCTGGCAGGTGCAAGGGTAGCTTTAGGGTTCAGTTCTCCAATACAGAATCCACTCAACCTAAGGACCTCCTCAGAAAACAAGTGGACACAGACAGAAGCCCGACTGGTGGTTCCTTTCTCCCACCCTATGCTCCGGCTGGATAAGGTTTCTGATACGAGTGTCCAATCAGGTCAATCTGTAGAGACTGAGAGTAGATGTGTGGTTCTCGGGGGGCTGAGGAGAGGGGAGGGGAAATGGGGAGTGACTGCTAATGGTCATGAAGTTTCCTTTTGGGGTGATGGAATGTTCTAAAATTAGATTGTTGCAATGGCTGCACAACTCCGTAAATATACTATGAAAATTAATAAAAGGAAACCTCGCTAAAGTGAATTGATGCTGGAGGGGGATGTCGGAAAGGGAGCCATGCCACTTAATGTCAATTACAGACCCAACAGAAGAACCCTCAACGGGAAAGAGTCATCAGCAGGGCCCAACAGGGAAAGATGTACACTGCATCTCCCACGGGAAATCTAGTACACCTGCACCTTGGCCAATGAGGAACCAGCTATCACCCTGAACTCTAGCTTTTCTCCAACGGTCTTTCATTTAAACAACACCTCTCAGATTCCTCTTTCTTCTCCATAAAATAATGTTCCTCTCCTTTGTTTGTTGTACTTGCCGGTGGTTCTGTCTCAGCTTGCTTGTTCCAGGTTGTGATTCTTTGCTAGTCCCATATTCTACTGGTAAAATAACTGGCCATCTTATTTTTAAAGTTAACAATACTAACAAACCATTGAATTATGTATACTTCAAACTGGTGGATTTTGTGGTATATAAATTAATGTCACTACAACTATTAAAAAAGATTTCAGATATTTTGGATTTGCTCAGCTGAAGAGTAAGCACCTATGGGAAAGGTTACATGTGCCTTCGCACATGCCTTACTGAGAAGAAAGCTTTAGATAGTCACTTACTTGGCGGTAAAGATGTAAGTCTCGTAGTTACTGTTTCCGTGATAACTAGAAAAAAACAATAAAAAGTAAGATCTTATATAATGCACTGAATTCCCTATATTCTGGCAAGGTCTAACATCTGTCATAGGCTCAGCATCTCAAATTAGGTTCAACACAGGTTTTTGTATACTTGTGCTTTAAGATACGTGATCTGACCCTCTGTACATGAAAGTATGTGCAACAACAATGGGGTTTAATGTACCTGGAAAATACACTTATATCCTTTTGGAACCAAAAGTAGTTACCCACTGATTAGAAGGATGACTCACCTTGGCATCCGTGTCTCATCTAACAATTAGATCCAGTCCAAGCCTGGATCTTTGAAGGAGGACCAGGGCCTCAAGTCACCCTCACGTGTGTCGAGCCACACTCTGTCTGCACTGCCCCTTCCAAAGGTCACCCAGTTCAGCTGGGGCCAGTGCATTACCCTGGCTGATCTCACTGCAAAGCGGATAATTATTTTGTACTTCTTTTTCAACAGGGTGTCTGAAGGACATAATTCATTCTAAAATCTTCAGGGCCATCCTGAGTGTGGGGCGGTGTAGGAAGGCAGGGAGTTAGTTAAGTCACATTTGGTGCTTGGCAAAACCAGGGATAGACGCATCAAAAACAGACTTGAAGAACCAGTGCCTTTGCCTCCTCAGACTGGGTTTCTCTAGACTCCCAAGTGATGGTTAGTCTATGGAGGTAATAAAAGCTTCCAGTATGTTTTAAACACCTGTTAGAAGAAAGACCCGCCGGGCCCCTGGGTGGTTTAGTCGCTTAAGCGGCTGCCTTCCACTCCAGTCTTGATCCCCGGGTCTTGGGATGGAAATCCCTGCTCGGCGGAGAGTCTGCTTCTCCCTCTCCCTCCAGCCCTCCTCTTTGCTTGTGCTCTCTCTCTCTCTCTCAAGCTCTTCACCTCTCAAATGAATAAATAAAATATTAAAAAAAAAAAAAAAGGAAGAAAGACCAGTTGCCTTCCCGAACCTCTCTCTCCCCTGCAGCAACATGGGGAGGTGGGTGGATTCCTAAAACCACAGCGGGGCCAACGCTGTTCTCTGACGGTGACCATCATCACCACCGCCCTCTGTGTGGGACATAAAGGAGCAGCAATTAAGCTGAAGTCACAGGTCTTCCACAGCACACATGCGCGGTGTATGCCTGTGTGCGCATGCCCGTGTGCATGTGTACGTGTGGTGTGTATGTGCGCATGCCCGTGTATATGTGTATGTGCGCATGCCTGGGTGTAGGTGCATGTATATGCATGTGCGCATGTGCGTCGGTAGGGGTGGCGAAAGGAGAAAAGCCGCAGGGTAGTGTGTGACAATTTAAGCTGTCCTGCACGCCACTGCTCCATCCCGCACCAGTCTTGTTGCCTCCACCCTTTTCCTTCTTCCACGGGTATTTTCCTAATTGATTGCCTCGTCCTGGAGGAACCTGGGGTGATGACTGTGGCAGAAACTGCATTCCATGCATAACAGGAAATGGTTTTTCAGACTAAAATGGCAGCTTGATTTGAGTAACAGTCCTTGAGCTTTCACGAAACCTCTTATTGTGTGGACCTTTGGGATTCTTGGACACATAAAAATAAAGTATTTCCTAACCTAACGTTCCAAGTCTGTGAAGCCAGAATTTTTTTATTTGAGATATATGAAAGTCACAGGATAAATGAAAGAGCCAGAACTGTTTTGGGGACAGTTTAAATGTCTCTGAATTTATCATTTGGGCAGTTTCACAAAAGAAATGTGTCTGTTTTCAGTTTAAGTGTAGATTGCAACTGTAACACCGGTGTTATGCTAACTTTGTCCCTGCAGTTAGTAGGACATTAGTCTTTTGGATTTCTGTTGCCCTGTCGTCTAAATAAAGACATGGTTAAATGCCTTCGGCAGATTCATTCCACAGAATATTATGCAGCTATTAAAAGTGCTAATTATGAAAGCTATACATCGAAACGGTAATTTTCATTTTTGAAGAAAAAGCACATATTTTGATTACAAGTATGTTAAAATAAAAATCAACAAAAGCCATCTTATGGGAAGAAATAAAGTCTACTTAGGAAAACATTTTAAATGATACAGTGAAAAAAAGGAAAAAAAAATCCAAGGAAAACTATAAATAATTTAGAAATGATGAGTAGTTGTGATGGAATTAGGCATGAATTATTTACTCTTCCCCAATTTTTTATTACTTTTATAATGTTATGTCTCGTGCTCTTACTTCTTTCAGTGACCTCGGTGCCATCACGTTTGTTTTTCTTGGTTACATCCATACCATAGCCACCTGCAGAAAAGCCAGAAACCATGATCAGCCATGAGTCTTACCATTGCTTTTAGGAAGCATAGGCCCCAAGTATGCAAACTAAGAACCAAAAACACTTGACTCCCAGAATTCAAGGCATAATTCTTTCTTGTACATATTTTTTTACAGAGTCCTTCCCACTCCTTGATTCAGTTATAAGAGGGAGTCATTTAATAGTTTCACTTTGGATTCTATTCTGTATGGAGAGCTTATTTTTCAGGATCTCATTGACCAGACTGCCCCCTGCTGAGCATTAATAGGATTACATGGAAGATGTGGTGCCCTGACCTTTGACTGTAAAACCTCCATTCTTTTTGCCAGATTAACAGACAGCTGAAGGATATCCATCAAGGCACTTTAACGAACTCATTTTGTTGTATCCCGTAATGTTCAGTGTTCTATATGGAACTCGATGTATAGAACACATTCATGCTTCATTATTTAGAGTTTAGATAGGAGAATGATGTTTGATGGACTTAAATCAGGAAAAAAAATTATTGTATTGTTGGTACTTATATGGCACTTAATACTTTTCACAATATGGAACTTTCCCTTCATAACAAGCTAGTCCCACTATGCTTCTTTGCAGACATGAGTAGGAAAAATATATGAAGAAAATGTGTAAAATCTGCAGAAATATGTAGGAAGGGCATATTTGTATGTTACCTATGTTCCCCCTCTGCTCACTGCTTCCGGAAGGGAAAACCACTGAGATCTTGTCCACTGTGACCTGAAGCGTAGATGGACTGAGACCGTGGGACAGCAAGAGGCTGGGGTGGGGGGCGAGGCTTAAACACCAGGAGAGCACAACAGCAATCTACATCCCAACTGGGTTCTTGCTGTGCTTCCCTCTCCCACATCTGGGAGGACTTGAAATCTGGCTTTTCCTGTGATTCCCTCTCTCCCCACTGTGACCTTGCCTTCCTGTTTTGGATGCAGGTGACCTTCCCTTCCTCTTTTGGATGCAGGTCAAATTGGATTCTAGAATTCTGGGCAAGCCACTTCTGCCCAGTATGCCCCTTGCTTGAAGATTTCTCCTACAGTCTTTTTAACCTGTCTGGTGACTTCAGGCTCGACTTCTCCAATAGGCACTCAGGCACAGCACCTAATCCTATCACACTTTTAGGGGTCCACGAAAGGGTTTTAATTTCTTTTTACAATCAGAAGGAGAGGGGCGCCTGGGTGGCTCAGTCAGTTAAGCGTCTGCCTTCAGCTCAGGTCATGATCTCCGGGTCCTGGAATGGAGCCCCACGTTGGGCTCTACACTGACTGGGAAGCCTGCCTCTCCCTATCCCTCTGCCTCTGCCCTTCCCTCCTGCTCATGCTCTCTCTCTCTCTCAAATAAATAAATAAAAATTTAAAAAAAATTAAAATCAGAAGGAGAAATGGGGCGGCCTGGGTGGCTCAGTTGGTTAAGCGTCCGACTCTTGCTCTTGGCTCAGGTCACACTCTCGGAGTCCTGGAATCCAGCCCCGCGTCGGGCTCTGTGCTGAGGGGGGAATCTGCTTGAGGATTCTCTCTCTTCCTCTCTCTGCACCCCTCCCCCACTCACGCACACACACACACACACTCTCTCCCTCAAATAAATAAATAAATCTTAAAAAGAAAATCTTTAAAATCAGAAGGAGGAATGAACACAATCCAACCTGGTTTATATTATTTCAATGCAGTTATAAAATAAATTTTTTTAAGATTTTTTTTTTTTTTTTAATGGAGGAAGGGGTCCACAAAATCAAATGCATCTAGGGCCCGCGAAAGTCATACTGTGGCCCTGGGTGACTTCCCCGCTGAAAACCAAGCCCACAGGAGACCAGCCACTCAGCTAGCCGGTGGAATGAACCAAGATCGGCACAGTTAGCTTCAGGGCCTGGTCGAACTGCCAACCTCTTGCTCACTGGAGTTTCGTAAATGCAGCTCCAGGCAAGGAATGAGGCATCATGGAAAAAAACTCCCGACTGGACCTGAGAAGCCACAGAAGGTGGCTTTGGCTCTGGTATGTTTCCCAGAGCCAAAGACGAGGGGCTCCGTAAACAATTTCACAAGGGAGTGCAGCTCTTGAGAAGGCCAAACCTGGCCTGTGTCTGTGTCTGCATTCCGGCTACAACCCGTACGATTACTGTCACGCAAACCTACAGGCCACCAGACCCCCTCTTTGAAACCTTCTGTCGAAGCAGTAATTGCCTTTGGTATCTCTGAGGCACCCCTGCCTTTTTTTTTTTTTTTTAATTGGTCGTTAGCTTGGGACCAGGAGGCATTTTGGAGATTAAACACTCAAATGCACCTGGCTGCTGGTGGGGAACCACCTAGGGTGGTACCTGGACTGATAGGAAATACTAGCCTGGAAAGGAACTGTTTATAACAGGCCACGGAAGCTTTTACTTCCCACAAGTTATTGTGTGTTTTGATCCTTACAAGAATGCTGCTGCCAGCAGCTATCCATTTGGGTTTGGCTGGGTTTCTTCTACTTGTAGCCATCCAGGCAGACTGAAGATAGCTCCCATTGATAAGGGTCTCCGTGTCTAGGCTGCAAACCTAGTGAGCGTTTTCTTGTTCTTTCTGTACCCAGAAAAATAACCCACTGTTTTAGGCACTCCAATCTTAGTCTTAAGTCCTAATGATGGAGCTTTGAGGTGTACAGCAAAATGCCAAGGGTCCCCCAACTTCCAGAGGGCCCGAGGAGAGGGACCACCTGCTAAGAAATCAGATACCCTCCTCCTCCAGGGCCTGCGGGCTCCTTACTTGAAGGTGCTCAGAGAGAGAATGGGTCTGAGATGGCTGCAGGTAGATGCCCCCCCCCCCGCCCCGCCTCTCTTTCAGCCTGAAGCCCCACAGGTGGCTGTGTCCTATGGAGAAGGTGTCCTATGTCCTATGCAGAATGATTTCTTGGGCCTGGAATACACAGAACGGAGTTCTGTTGACTTTGCCACTGATAGTCTGAAGTGGCAGGGTTGTGCCGGGACGTGGATTCCTTTCAACCAAACGTAAGACGAGACGTTAAGTGAGTCATCGAAAGGAAAGTGACGGGTCGAGGCACAAACCCGGACTGGGATCGTCCCATAGGACCTACGGTACTCCCGCGGGATTTCCTTTTTAAACGTGCTGCGGTGTGGATAGTTTCAAGAAGTGTAACGTTAGGGAAAGGAAAGTGACAAGCCCGGCGCAGGCCCGAGCCTGCCTCTTCCCGCCGAGCTCGCCAGCGTGCTCTCTGCCCAAAACACTACTTAATGGAAGCGCCGTCAAGTTGCTTCATTTGTAACTCTTTAATTGTAACTTCTTTGATGTTTAGGCCACTTCACTAGAACTAAGGAAGAGCAGGTCTCTAGATTCTCAATTCCAAAATTATGCTAATTTCCATCCGTAGTGCTAAGGAGCTGCTTCATGGTTATTCACAGTTAATGTTCTTTAGAAGATGTAGAAAAATGATCCCATGATACTTTCTTATGCAGGAAAATGCAGTTCAAAATCATTTTTCTACTCTTTTGAATTTTCCTTACTTTCCACTGCGTTTAAATGATGTCACATTCACCTAAAACCATTCTGATGATGGCACCCGTACAAACAAGGACAAACAGCTGTTAGGGATAGTCAGCCCTTACACTGACCTTATTCTAATGTCCCATGAGGGGCGCCTGGGTGGCTCAGGTGGTTAAGCGGCTGCCTTCGGCTCAGGCTCGGGTCATGATCCCAGGGTCCTGAGATCTGACCTGGCTCGGAGGGGAGACTGCCTTTCCCTCTCCTCCCCTCTTGTGTGCTCTCTCGCTCTCTCTCTTGCTATCTGTGTCTCTCTCTCTCTCAAATAAATAAATAAAATAAAAAGCTTTATTAAAAAAATGACCTATTTTAAGAATAGGAACTCCCCAGCCTCTGCTAAGGAACCCCAAGTATTTTTACAGCTTCTATTACTCCCATCTCTGCATGCTTCAAATTTTAAAACAAAACAACAAAATGGTCACAGTGTGAGAAAACCATGCAGTACTCTGATCTGTGAACACAGATGGGGCAAGCAGTTTGAGGGCCAGGAAAACCAGCCCCCGAGGGTGGATTGTCTCAGAGGCGCTTGTCTCTACAAAGCACAGCAGCAGCGGGTGTGCCCCTGGCTGCGTCTGGCATCTGTGATTTATGCATAACTTGGGGCTGGGGGAGTTTGGGCACCAGCTTTGTGATTCTGCCTCTTGTTTCCAGCCCTGTTTCGTGAAGTCCTGCTGCCGATAGTAATAGCAACTGAGCAGACCACACAGACCCAGGCTTCTTTTGCTCAAGCATCATCTGTCAATGAGGTTGGTTCTTAGGTGGGATCAGTTTCACGAATCTGAGTTTCTATCCAGGCTTGAAGCAAGGCTATAACCGTGTCCAGGTAAACTCTGGTCACATTTGCGTGGGTGTGGTGAAGGGGTCAGAATAAAGCTGGCGCCTCTGATTGTCTGAAGGGCATCCAGCAGGAGCTCACTTAGATCTGGGCCTTACCTCTGAGACACAGCAGGCAGGGGAGAGGAGAAACGGTTCTGCTTTTCAAGTGACTATCTTTTAAAAACCTCCCAATATTTTATGGACATTAACGAATCTGACCATTAGCTACTGATTAACTGCTCCACAAATGAACTGATGTCCCACACGCGTTGCCTCCCCTTCGAAAAGCAATGTGGTCGTTTTTGCTTGAGTGCTTAATGCGGTCCAGTGAGATACTGAAGGTGCTAATTCTCACCCCAAAATGATTTGGGGAGAGGGGGCAAATTGGCCAGTAAAAGGGTGTATACAGACAAAATGTCCCTCCCGCTTTTATTTTCTTGTTCTAAATTCGACTCCAGGAAATTACTGGATTAATTATATCATTTCAGATATTACACTTTACTTTAGATTAGAGGCAGTATTTTCGAGACTGTGATAAACAACGTCCATCCAACCTCTCGGGCTTAGTCAGAACCTGCCAGCACAGAGCCCAGGCGGCATCTCAGCTCTTAGTACTTAGTGTTTCTGCAAACCCCACTTACCCACCCTGTAACTTCACCTCTGAGCTAGTCTCTGTTGTCAAGGGAAGAGAAGGAAACAGAGGGAGGGGGGAGAGCGAGAGAAGAGACTGAGATTGAAGGAATCATAACTCTATCCTATCCTAAATAAAACAATTTAATACATGCCATTTTACAATACTGAAAATCATACCAAAAAAGAAAACCAAACTGGCCACTAGAGCCCAATTTATCTGAACTGGCCTTTTTCTTCTCCTTCCCACAGATGAATCTTTCTTGCTGTTCCTCCAGAACACCGGCCCTAAGCAGGACACAGAAACCAAAGTAGCCTTCCGTGATCAATTAACCGCCTCTACCCGCAATACTCGAACCTTAACAATCTCATCTTATTTTCTCCAACAGACACTTCCATTCTAAATAGCAAATGTCAAATCAAAGTCCCAGAAGAAGGGAGAAAAAGGGCAAATCCCTGCTGGAACTTACCTTCTTTGAGATTGGAAGGGACTGGAAACAACTTTGAATAAACCCCCCTCTCTGTCTTTCTCCTCCTGATGTTTTTCTCCAAGACGTTTGCAGGTCCCACTTTTTTTATCCAGACCCAGCCCAGGTGTGTTAGAGCTGACTGATCTTTCAAAAATGTTCCCTTCTCCTGCGCTCCCCCTTGTTTCTTTCAGTTCTTTGCTCCCTAACAAGTCCTGACAAAGGTGTGTCGGGTTTACAGTTACTCCACCCTTCCAATTATCTGACACTTGCTGCATTTAAAAAAGATCTGCCTCCAGGAATCAAACTTTACAGGAGGCAGAACCTTGCTCTGACTAGGGTAGGCCCATTAACCATTTATGGGTCCACTGGGAAAACGGAACAAAGGTAAAGGAAATACCCTTTTATTACTTTTCCTTATCTTTCAAAACCAGAGAGCTACCACAGCATGGCATTCCCCTTCCTTGCGGCCAGGGAATAGTAAAAATCCCGAGGTGCATGATTCATGGTGTGGCCAGGCTTGTGGGGGGCCTGTGGTCAGAGTGTCCGATTCCTAGAAAAACTGTGAAGTTGGCAGGATTTATATTCAAGACCTGTTTCTCCTACATATGCCTTTGCCCGCTTTTCTTCATTCTGACGCAGGCGAGGTCAAGCCCGCCTGGAGGAAAATGTGGGACGGTTAATGGCACAGGGATTCATTTTTTAAAAGGGGCAGCCAGATAAGTGATGTTGACTCCAAAGAGGGACATGTTAGTGACAAGATTTTAGGCACTTAGCCACCAAATATAATGGAGAGGTACTGCTGTGGGAGGTAGAGGACCTTTTTGCCGTTCAAATCAGGCAAACATGGTCTCCATACATCCAAAGACATGTGTGGACTCCCAGAAACTCTCTCATCTCAGCTACATTCCCTGGAGCCATTAGACTTCCCTAAAGGGTCAATATACACCGATCTCCATAATTCTCATGAATACCTGCTTAGTGCCCGGCTCTCCAGGACCCCTAAAGACTAGCATGAGACTCTTGGTACTGGTAAAATGGGGAGTCTGAACCTGGAACTCACTTAGGTGGTATTCCCACGCCGGAGGGGAGCCGTTGGATTCCTGCAGGGTAGCACTAATGCGTGTCTGCGCCCTGCTATCGTGGGCACTCACCCCACGTGGAAAGGTAGCGGGCCACCAAGCACAACCTGCAGGGGTCTCACTCCTATGCCCCCAACATTCCGCACCAGAGTCACACACTTCAGAAGCCTTTCCATGACCTAGAATGTGACACTACGGGGTTCTTGCTTTCTGGGATATTCCTGCCTACCCCAAATAAATACTTACTCAACATGTCTGCTGTCAATCTCATAGGAGAAGAGCACTGGGAATCTGGAAGATGGGGAGCTTTCAGCATCAAATTGACATAAGCCTGCATCATTCATTCATTTACTCATTAATTCATGAATTACACAAAAACATGTTGGCTCCTGCTTGGAGCCAGACATTAAACTGTATGTTGAGCGTTCGGTGATGAAATGGAGACCTATTATCTGTCCTTACCAAGTTCACAAGCTAGTGGAAGAAGGTAGGTCTTCAACAATGTATTACTCTGCTAAGGTTGCTGGGACAAAATTCTGGTGGCTTACACAACAGAAATTAATTTTGTCACAGATCTGAAAGCCAGATGTCCAAGACCAACATGTCAACAGCTAGGTTTCTCCTGAAGCCTCTCCCTCCTTGGCTTGCAGAGGGCTGTCTTCCGGCTGTGCTCTCATGTGGACTTTTCTATCTGTGGGCATCCCAGCTGTCTCACAATGTGTCCTAATCTCTTGTAGGGACACCGGTCAGATTGGATTAGAGCCCATCCTAACAGCCTCATATTAACTACTTGATTAAAATCCTATCTCCAAATTGTGGTCACATTCTAAGATACTAGGGGTTGGGCTTCATCATCTGAATTTGAGGAGGGGGACATAATTTATAACAAATGGTGCTCATAATAAACAATTATGCATCGATATGTAATTAAGAATGGATAACTATTATAAAGAGAAAATTCTGGATTCTATCAGAGAGGAGGAGAGGTCATCCAGAGGAGGGATGGGAGGGCAAATCCTGCTAAGAAGGTAACATTTAGACTGATAGAGGAAGGTTGAGCAGAGGTCTACAGGTGAAAGGAGGGGTTGAGATTGTTCTAGAATCTGGACAGGAAATAAAATATTCAAGAAGGCTCTGAAGTAGAAGAAGCAAAGGAAGTTTGAGGAAACGTGATGCCAATCTATTTAAGTGTACCGAATGAAGGGAGGGTGGCAGTAGGAGTGAAGCTAGAGAAAGAGAAGGGGCTAGATCACACAAGGCCTCATTAGCCACAGGAGGGAGGTGTTTTTAGGTATTAGGAAAATGTTCTTAAATTGACATTAGGAAGCAACTCCGTCCTGGCACCGTGTGAGTGTTTGGATTATTAAGAAAGAAGAAAGACTGGAATTAACGTTTTCTAAGGTCCATTGTGTGCCAGATATTTTATATACATTATTTTATTTATTCCCTATAGCAACTCTAAGAGGTGTGTACTATTATTTTTTTTTTAATTTTATAGCCGACAAAAGTGAAATTCAGGGAGGTTGAGTAACCAGACCAAAGATTTTATATCTAATAAGTGGCTCCGGAGAGGGCAGAGGGCCTGTAAATGGAGTTAATGATTGATCATATCTCCGTGATGAAGTCTCCGTACAAAACCAATGGTGCGGGGTTCAGAGAGCTTCCAGGTACATGAACACATCCACATACCAGGAGCGTGAGGCATCCCAGCTCCACGGGCACAGAAGCTCCTGTGCTCAGACACTTCCCAGACCTCGCCCTGCATCTCTCTTCATCTGTCTGTTCCTCTGTATCCTTTATCATAGCCTTTAATAAACTGGTGAACACACAGAAGTGTTTCCCTGAGTTCTGCAAACCCCTCTAGCAAATAATTGAATCCAAGAGGGAGGAGGTCATGGGAACCTCTGATTTATCGCCACGGTGGACAGAAGTTGTGGGTAACCTGGGGACCTATTACTTGTGACTGGCATCTGCAGTGGGGGGCAGTCTTGTGGGACTGAGCCCTTACTGTGGGGAATCTGACACTGTCTCCAAGCAGACAGTGTCAGAATTGAGATGAATTGTAAGATACACAGCTGTTGTTGCGGAATTACCTGATGTGGGGAACCCTCCCCCCCACTTTTGTGACCAGAGTGTCCAAAGTGCTGTGGGCTTGGTAGTCATGTGAGAGTAAAGGAAGACACAAGAGGTTGGTTAATTGTTTTTTTTCCCACACAGTGGCAGAGCCTATGTTCTGTTCAACTCTTGAACTCTTGTTTCCCACTGCCTGGTCTATCATTAAAATTTAAATATGCCCATAGCTTTGAACTGAAAGAAAATAGGCAATATCAAAATAGATCAGGCCAAGAGCAAATGACAACTTAAATCAGAATTCAAACCATCTGAATAGTAGGGGTATTTGCCGCCAACAGCATTATGGTGTTGGTATAATCTATTGATGCATTTAGATAAAAATCTATCTATTAGGACTTGGCAACCATGAACCAATCATTTAACGATAACCACTGTATAAAACCAAACATGCTAACCAACCATTGGAATCAGCATGGCTTTTTTTTCCCCCTTAGGGTCTTGTAATAACATAATTCTCCAGGGACAATGGAAAAGTCAGACCCAAAATAGAAAAACTCCAAAGTAATTCACCCGGCATCCTCTAAGCTAACTCAATAGCTAATAAGCCTATGTGTATGTGTGCATGTGTGTGCTGTGTCCAGAGTCCTGTACTAAGCACTTTGGGAGAGAAGGAAACTAAAAGAATTCAAGTGTTTATATTCCAGTTACTCAGCGTTCGTCATTTGTTGTGTTTGGCAAAACCATTTATAAGAAGACATTATCTTAGTACATGGAGTAAAAGAAATCTTACGTTCATTCAAATTCATATATCAAGTTCCTACCATATGCCTGGTACTAAGGGAGTTGTCTTTTAAATGTTTTAAATTAACCAGAAAAAAATGAAATTCTTGCTGAAACGAAGGAACAGAGTCAGATTTAGGACAGAGCAGTGACTAAGACACCGGAAAGGTGTTTCTTCTTCCCTGCTCCATTCAGAGCTGTGTTAATGAGTCACATTTAATCAATTTGTGATGGACTAGAAAGAAAATTTCCTTAAGTGGCAACCGGAAAAATATTCATCCTCCCCAAGTTGTCTGCTGACTTTTAAACAGGCTGGGGAGAAAGGATGCCTGTTCTCGTGTAGCCCAGATTGGCACCTGGTGACCAGATTCACTTCCTGAGCAACGTGGAGTAGAGGGGACCCCGTTTTACATGGCTGCCAAGTTTTTGTCAAATGAGCATTCACTACCTCGTTAATCTTTGTGAACACAGAGTTTTCTTTATTTATTTGGTTTAAAGGAATGTTCCTTATCAATGGATTTCTAGGGACTTTGTGACCTTCTTTCATAAAGCAACATCACATGATCGTGATATGTTGTTCTGATGATACTTTCATCCAGGAATCCTGAAGCTTTGGGACATACTTGCCTTATATCCCTAAGAGACAATAAGAAGTTCACTGAGAAGGAGGTGAGAGAAAATAATTTTATATTTAATGAGATAATTCTAGTACCTACGGTCAGCGATTCAGCTCTTTTGTTGGATAGAAAATCCACTGATTTTTTTTTAAAAAAATGAATTCCTACATAGTAAGATAAAAAGATACAATAATTATTTGTTGTAGTTTGCTACTATATTTCTGAGACCAGAAGACCATATTTCTGCCTAGCTTTCTCTTTGGTTGCATGCACGCCTGGATAATAAGACTTCCTGTAAACAATCATGACAACAGCACATGTCACAGTTTATGGAGCAGTTTGGCTTTTGGAAGGATGCAGCTGAGACCCGGTACCAACTCCTGCCCTTCACCCATGGGCTTAAGGTCTCCATCTGCTTTGTCTGTCTATAATGGTTCTTGAATTGTTCCCAAACTGTGTTCTTTGCTGCCTTTTTTTATAATAACAAAGCACCTGGTTTCTTTACTTCTATTTCTAATTTCAGATCTATTCATTCATTTATCCACTCAGAACCCATACGTATTTGTTGAATGAATAAACAAATACCTATTGAGTGTCTACTCTGAGCAAGGCATTGGGTGTATGGATACAATCGAGGATGAGATGTAAAACATGCCTTTAAGGAATTGACAAGGTGAATAAAAAGATCTATGGATATCCAGCTGTGGGCGTCAGCTATTGTTTCATGAAAGAGTTGTCATTTGAGCTAGACTTAAAAGGATGGGTGTATCAAGAAACTGTGGGTGGAGCTGAAATTTCAAGCACAGAGTCCAGCATGAGAGGCACAGACCTAGTATAGATTAAGGCTTGGGTGGAGGGTGGTAGAACATACCATGAAGAAAGAGTAGATCGGGAGAGGTTGGAAGTGTAGGGAGTGCCAGTCAGATCATGGGGAATCTGAAATACCAGTCTGAGGAATGTCTACGTCATTCCATGGGTGAAAGGGATTTATGGGAAGTCAAGAAATGGAACGATGGGAACTGGGTGGAACAAAGATTAATGTGATGACAATGTAGAGTGGACCAGGAGAGATGAGAAGGTGAGACCAATAAAGGACACCAGGGCAGTAGTAGAGGTGAAAGATAAGGGCTGAAGTTTAGCAAGGCAAAGATGAAAGAAGGAAAGGAGCCAAGGGGGCCAATATCAGGGAGGCTGGGAAGACACAGGGCATTGAGTGATTGCCTCTAGGTTGAAAAAGAGGGTAGGGCTTGGGATGACACTGAGATTTTTCCAAGCCAACCACTGACCACAGCAACTTCCCTCCTTTCCCCTAACTCAAGAGACCTTCTACCTTCCTCAGAAGACCGCCTGTTAGAGCTTACAGAAGGATATGGGGGAAAAAAATCATTCCCTTGGTTTGGACTTTTTCCTGCCTCCATTTTGACCTATGTTCATTACCTAACACATGGGAGGTTTAAAAAAATGGTTTCATTTTCTGTCTTGAAGAATTTAGAATTAAGACAGTAGTATAATATTAAAATATATCACCTATAGATAATACACTTAGTTTAAAACCACCATGTTTTATTTCTAACACATGCTCTACTAAATTATCTGGAACTCGTTTCTTTTCTTTTTTAAAACAGTTATTTATTTTCTAAAGATTTATTTATTTGAGAGAGAGAGACAGCACACGTGTGTGCTTTTGTGTGAGAATGAAGGGGGAGGGGCAGAGGGAGAGAGAGAGAGAGTCTCAAGCAGATTCTGAGCTAAGCGTGGAGTCTGACGTGAGGATCGATCTCATGACCCTGAGATCATGACCTCAACCAAAACCAAGAGTCCGACACTCAATCGACTGCACCACTCGGGTGCCCCTTAATATTTATTTATTTAAGTAATCTCTACACCCAGTGTGGGGCTCCAACTCACAACCCTGAGATCAAGAGTCGCATGCTCCTCCGACTGAGCCAGCCAGGCGCCCCTATAACTTGTTTCTAATAACTAAACATTTATAGATTACTTGTTGTCAAAAGATAGCAATGAGCCAAAGAAAAATATGTGAAGTGTTAGTGTTAATAATTGCTACCTTTTCATTATCAGAGAAAATATACCCCTTAGGTTCCAAAAGATTTCCCCATTTATGGAAGAAATGAAAATCCTGTCTGGGCTGGAAGTCGTTCCTAGTCTTCTGTTTGGCACTGTTCACCTGCCCACCCTGGCAGTGTTAAACCTCTCTAAGAACTGGGGTAAGCCAAGTTATTTGTACTTTCTGTGCTCAGAGTTTACATGGAAGGGCTGTCAGAAGCATCAAGGAGATGAAAAGTTCACTAGTGCTCGTAGAAAAAAAGACGAGCTCTCAAATATGAATTACTGAATGTAAAGAGACCCGTTCTTTCAAATGTATGTTAGGCTTGATCTCTATCGGGGAGAAGGAAAAACAATTCAACAAAATAGCAGGAAGCCACCTGACAGATGGATTTATTACTGGATTTTAATGGCACGTAGCCCAAAGATCTGAAACGTCTGCACCAGGTGATGCCCATTCTCTCGTGCTGTCGGCCATGATTCAGAAGACGGGCTTGGTTCTCACAGAACACGTCCACACAAGGACTATCTTCATTAAGACGAAGACCACACCCTATTATCTGGTTTGTGGTTACCACTATTTTCCTCATGGGTACATCTCTAGTACACAGACTCACACTGAAAATCATGTCTTGTTGCCTGACATGCTCATTGACTCAACATTCCAGTGATTATAACACTCATCCAAAATTTTTTTAAAGATTTTATTTATTTATTTGAGAGAGAGAGAGCATGAGAGGGAGAAGGGTCAGAAGGAGAAGGAGACTCCCCACTGAGCAGTGAGCCCAACATGGGGCTTAATCTCAGGACTCTGGAATCACGACCTGAGTCGAACGCAGACGCTTAAAAGACTGAGCCACCCAGGCGCCCCTCATCTAAAAATTTTCTACCTATTCTTACATCAGTGGTTTCCAACTTGTGTTTTGGGACTCCTGGTATTTTAGCCATTTGCCAGCATCAAATGTAAATCAGATTATTTAAATTCAGTAAAATTCACCCTTTTTTGTGCTCCATGAGTTTTGATAAATGCATATAGTTGTATAACCACCACATTCAAGATCTAGAACAGTTCCATCACATCCCCAAATTCCATTGTGCTCCATTATAATTTACCCCATCTCTAGCCCCTGTCAACTCCTAATCTGTTTTCTATTCCTATGGTTTCCCTTTTCCAGAATGTCATGTAATGGAATCATACAATACATAGCCTTTTGAGCCTGGCTTCTTTGACTGGCGTTTGAGATTAATCCGTGTTGTGTACATCATTAGTTTGCCTCTTTTTATTACTAAGTCATATTCCATTGTTTAGATACACAATTTTTATACATTCATATGTTGATGGCCGTTTGGATTGTGTCCCGTTTTTGTCAATTATGAATAAAGTTGCTTTAAGTACTACGTCCTTATGTTGTATGAACACAAGTTTTTATTTTTTGTGGGCAAATACCTAGGAGTGGGATGTTGACCTAGATAAATATAGATTTAAGATAAGAAACTGACAAATTGTTTTTAAAAATATTTGTACCATTTTGCGTTTCCACCAGTCATGTATGAGAGGTCCACATCTTTGTCAGCTCTTGGGGTTGTTCATTTTTATGATTTTAGTCATTCTCGTAAGTGTGGAGTGGTATTATGGCTTTAATTTGCATTTCTCTGTTGACGAAGATATGGACCATCATTTCCTGTGCTTATTTACCATTCATATATTTTCTTTGGTGAAGTGTCTGTTCAAATATTTGCCCGTTCTCAAGTTGGATTGTTTTCTTATTATTGAATTTTGATAATTCTCTATATATTCTGGGGATAAGTCCTTTAAGAGAGAGGTGTTTTTGCAGATATTTACTTCATCCCAGTCTTGTGGTTAAACTTGCCATTTTCTTTACTTTCTTTGTTTTTTTAAAAGATTTTATCTAGTTGAGAGAGAGAGAGAGAGGACGAGTGGGAGGAGGGGCAGCAGGAGAGAGAGAAGCTCAAGCAGACTTGTCACTGCAGCTCAGAGTGTGACGTGGGGCTCAATCTCACAACCCTGAGGTCATGACCTGAGCCGAAATCAAGAGTTGAACACTTAACCATCTGAGCCGCCCAGGCGCCCCTGCCGTCTTCATTTTATTTACATGCAAGCATACACTATATATATAAAGCATAACCATACAAAATTGAATATGTTGTTGGTATTAGTATTTTAAACAAACAGGTGCCTGTTAGATCAATTTGTAATTTAAAAAATAGAAGTTTTTATTTCACCTTCATTTATTCCTTTTTCAATGTTCTTCCCTACTTTATGTAGACCTGAATTTCTTTTTTTTTTTTTAAGATTTTATTTCTTTATTTGACAGATAGAGACAGCCAGCAAGAGAGGGAACACAAGCAGGGGGAGTGGGAGAGGAAGAAGCAGGCTCATAGCAGAGGAGCCTGACGTGGGGCTCGATCTCATAACGCCAGGATCACGCCCTGAGCCGAAGGCAGACGCTTAACCGCTGTGCCACCCAGGAGCCCCTAGACCTGAATTTCTGACCTGTACAATTTTCCTTTTCTCTAAAAAACTTCTTTTAACATTTCTTGAAAGACAGGCCTATTGGCAACTTATTTTCCCAATTTTTGTCTGAGAAAGTCTGTATTTCTCACTAACCCCTTTTATTATCACTTTTATAGCAGAAATGATTGACAATAATGGTATTTGATCATAATCTCTGTGATTTCATCTGAAATTTGTTCATTGGTCAGATGTCTCTGTTTTTTCAGTAGCAACATTAAATATTAAGCATGATTTGTGTTATTTGTTGCAGTATTTATGATTTATCCTCTAGGAAAGATGTGCACACACAGGGTGATTTGCTTTAGAACTATTAATTTCATCTTTTTAATCCACAAAAGAATACAAATCATTAATAGTGTAGTGTGTGTTAATGGACTTTGGTATTATGGAGAGGATGTGACCAAGGAGCTCCAGAGTATTTGGAAAGAGAAGTGGGCAGGGCACGTCAACTTATTACCATGGCTCTGTGCACAGCGTTCTTTACGTATAGACTGAGGATATATCATCTGTTATAGTGGTCATGGCGGTGGCCTCCCAGTTCTACCCCCAAACTGTTTACTTTAACTTACTGCCCTTGTTAATGATGGTTTAGGAAAGAAATGTGATTCACTTATGGCCAATTGTACATGAAGAAAGCCTATCTAGGGACTTCTGGGAAAGGCTTATTGCTTCTAAGGAGACAAGAGATAACCCTTTTCTCTTTCAGGATATTGTTACATCTGGATGTGATGTGGACCTGCTGAAACACTACAGCCGCACGAGCGAAATCACCACCGTGAGGAGATGAGAGTTGAAAACATCCTTGCTCCTCACGGCAACGTTGAGTGCCAGAATAAATAGTAACGGAGCCACCCCATCTCTGGATTCCTTGTATGTTGAGACTACAAACTTCCTTATCATTTAAGCCAATTTGAGTTGGTATTTTCAGTTATTGGAGTTGAAAGCATCCTCGCTGATACATAATAATAAATAATGGTATTCTCCAAGCTTAGCTGTAGATAAGTAACAGTATTGTCTAAATGTACACAGATGCTGTTGCAAATAATAAAATATAAATTCATTTTGAATGTTAATGAAGTCAAAGTTTTCCTCTAGCATTGCCTAATTTTTTAATCAATTGGTTCCAAAAGTACAAATATCATCATGTGGAACTCTGTAAAATACTCTGACCTTAAGAAGAGGTATTCACATTTCAAAGGTTGAGAGTAATTCGCTCAAATGTAAAGACTCAACTATGGCTCTCTCATTATCAAGACCATGAATACCCAAGACTTATAAATACCAATTCTCAGAAGATGCTAGAATCTTTGAGATTAATTTTAGTAAAAACGAACATACTTTGAATATTAATATCATAAAATCTTGGAGCTCCAAGAGGTCTTAGAGATCACCAAATGATAACGCAAGTGACAAAATTGAGACCCAGATAAACTAAATATGTTACTGAAGGTCATTAATGGTAGAGTCCAGACTAAGATGTATGTTTTTGTTTGCTTGTTTTGCTGTGGCCTTTGGGGAAATGTTCAAGATGCTTTTTGGGGCTCTTAATTATCCTAACTACTGAGGAGCTTGAAGGATTACCAAATATTATGGACCGAGCATGTGCCTCTAAAATCCTGTGCAGTTTTAGCAATTCTCAATGACGAACTTCAGCAGAAAAACCCTGCTCTTGATGATTTGACCACCCATTCATTTCTCTTGGGAGTAAGAAGTAAGCTCACCCATTCTGCATAGTAACAAGATACTCGAAAGGGCGGGATTGTTAGTGTGACATAAACTCAAATGTATTTTATAAGGTAATTTTTTTGTTATGTGCTTCATGTTTATCAGATTATGCTCATTTGATCTATATTAAATAAAACAGCCACAGCAGGAAGAGTACCTGATGGGGTACTAAAATTTAAAACAAAATGTTATCATTTCTGATTATCTCAAATCTTCCACCTCTTTGGCCTATAGAGTATTTAATTAAAATGTTAAATGACCAAAAAATGATAAAGATCCAATTATCCAATGCTAAATATCACTGATCATCAGGGAAATACAAATCAGACCTACGGTGAGATATGACCTCACACAGAATAGCTAAAGTCAACAACACAAGAAGCAACAGGTGTTGGCAAGAATGTGGAGAAAGGGGAACGCTTATGCACTGTTGGTGGGAATGCAAACCGGGGCAGCCAGTGTGGACAACAGGATGAAATTTCCTCAAAAAGTTAAAAATAGAGCTACCTTACGATCCAGCAATTGCACTACGAGGTATTACCCAACGAATACAAAAATACTAATTCAAAAGGATACCTGTGCCCCAATGTTTATAGCAGTGTTAGCCACAATAGCCAAATTATGGAAATACCCCAAGTGTCTATTGACTGATGAATGAATAGAGAAGATGTGATACACACACACACAAACACACACACACACACACACACACACACAGAGGCATATTACTCAGCCACAAAAAAAAAAAAAAAGAAAAAAGAAATCTTGCCATTTACAATGACATGGATGGAGCTAGAGAGTATTATGCTAAATGAAATAAGTCGGTCAGAGAAAGACAAATGCCATATGATTTTGCTCGTATGTGGAATTTAGAAACAAAACAAATGAGCAAAGGGAAAAAAAGAGGGAGGGAGAGAGCAGGAGGCAAACAAAGAAACAGACTCTTAACTATAGAGAACAAACTGGTGGTGACCAGAGGGGAGGTGGGTGGGGGATGGGTGGATTAGCAGACGGGGATGAAGGCGGGCACTTGTGGTGACCAGCACCAGGTGATGTATGGAAGTGTTGAATCACTATACAGTATACCTGAAGCTAGTATGACAACGTATATTAACTAAGTGGAATTTAAATAAAAACTTAAAAAGAGAGAGGGAAAAAGAGAAATATCTTCATTTAAAAAAGTCCAATAGGGGCGCCTGGGTAGCGCAGTCGTTAAGCGTCTGCCTTCGGCTCAGGGCGTTATCCCGGCGTTCCGGGATCAAGTCCCACGTCGGGCTCCTCGGCTAGGAGCCTGCTTCTTCCTCTCCCACTCCCCTGCTGTGTTCCCTCTCTCGCTGGCTGTCTCTCTGTCACATAAATAAAATCTTTAAAAAAATAAATAAATAAATAAATAAAAAAGTCCAATAATCCTCCTCTTTCCCCAGAACTAACAAGAAGCAACTTACACTTCACTATAATTTTTTTAATAATAATCCCACGTAACTTGGAAGAGTATCATAAATCAGGTGCAGGTCATCAATAATAATATATTACCATAACTGAAACAACATTTGAATAGGTAATTTTGGAGGGAAGTAGACAATCTATATCCAAAACCTGGAAAAACAAACCTAGACTGAGCAGAAATATCTGAGTTGATCGCAGTCGTATAGACTTAACTATATATAGACCCTCACACCGCTGTTCAAGGCTGCGTGTTTTCTTAGTAATAACTTGTGGCTAGAGAGCAGTATTCTTGGCAAAGGAAAAACACAAAAGGGACTCTTCCTTTAAAGGGATAAAAATGCAGCAGGTATGTGACCTTCGGGTTTCCATTTTTGGTCTTTCTGAGTTAACTCAGGCATCTGAGAAAGGGCTGGGAGAGTTAAGTTGTTGATGTAAACCTTAACTTGCTTCATCAGACTATGAGGATTTTTTAGGTTAGGAGAGGGATACAAATGGGTGCCTGATGAAAGACGGGAGGGTTTCCTCTGATGCTCAGACAAATGGACTTGGGAGTAGGGTAGCGTGGGAGGGAATTTCCATTAGTTCAAGATCTGATAATTCAAAGAGGTTTTTACCACAAAAGCTGGGAAGGGATTTTGAAATATAAAGTTAATTTCGTCAGATCTTACATGACCGAAAAGCCTCACAGCAATTATCTCCTTGCGCTCTCAGGAAGTTCTTCCAACCCATTAGAGTGCCGGCTTTATTATAGTCTGTGCACTTACCCAGAACACCATCAGGCTTGTTCTAGGGCTCAGGAAATGCTTGAAAAAAATGTAAGCCATTGTTGGTTATTTTGTTAAGCTTGACAATAAAGCTAACAAGTTTAGGCTTTTTGTAACAACTTGGGCAGGAGGCCTTATACAGGTAGCCACAGATTCCCCCTCCCCATGTAGAGATGGACACTGTTCTGCTCCTGGACATCAGTGCCCAGTTAGAGAAGGAAGAATACAAATCAGAAAAGCTAGTATTACCCCATGGGCAAGACTTGCTGGAATGATTTGGTATCAACAGGACGTCAAGGGCCAACTGCAAATTTAATGCCTTTGGACATCATCCTGGCTGGTCTGGTTAATGAAACCGAGGGGCCAACGTGACCTCCTTCCCCACATAGGACGTTGTCTTTTGCCCTCCTCTGCACCTGCCCACACTTTCTCTGCACCTCTAACACTTGAATGCAGCTGTTTGTTTTCTTGAAGTCCTTGGAGAAATGGGCCGGGTTTTATCTTTTTACTCCCTTCCCAACGCCAAACACAGTGCCTGTAGTATAATGGACATTCAACAAGTTTCCTCTTTGCTGAGCTCCTGATGAATATTCCCAACCGGTACCATCTACCTCCATGGATAGCCTGCTGGCACTTCAACTGCCACATGCTAAGTACCAGACCCGTCACTCGCCCCCGTCCCCTCCCCTAGGCCGTGTCTCTGGTGCTGTGTTCATCTTTGCGTCTACAGCGCCTGGTCTGTATCCAGACCACTGTAGTACTCAGAAAATATTCCTTCCAGTGGAATGAGAAGTAAGGAAAAAGAGATCAGAAAAGAAGTATGAGGAAGAAAAGAAATAAAATGAAGAAGGGAGTCACAAAGGTAACAAAGAAGAAAAGAGGAGAAATGAAGAGGGAAGAGGACGATGGCGCATAGGAAGGTGAGAGGGGTAAGGTAGACTGGTTTTCCCTAAATCGGGAGGGATAGGATGCATCTAGAGCCCTCAGCGGAAGAGCTAGAGCACTCTTCCAATTTCTTCCACTTCCCTTCCAACATTTTCCTAACTGCTTCCAATTTGGGTTAGACTCTCAATGTTTTGAGAGTGTGATGAGAGAAGGGACTTGTGGGCATGTTTCCACCTTCTCGGCCATTCTTGCAGCACAGGTAATATCAGCAGCTGGGCTCTTTCCACTATGGAGCCTGATAACAGTTGGTGAAAATAAAGTGTGATCAGCTTCCTCATTCGGAACCTCGGAGTTCTTGAGATGAGGCTCTGAAATGAAGGGCTGGGCTTAGGTTTCATTTGCTTTTCCCATGGGGAATGACTCCCTGTTTTGCCTTAGGTAAGTAAAGGGACAAGATCTCGCTTGCTCTTCTGGTCCTGGAGTTTTTACAGTCTTGTAACTTACTGTATGGTGTTCTTTTTTGGGGGTTCTATTGCCAGCTTATTCTAAGTCTGATGCTCTAATCTCTTTGAGTGATGACATGTCATAACTGTAACCCCAAGACATTTTCAGGTAAAGGCAGGATGCAGGCACTCCTTGATTTTATTTGTGGGAGGTACATTCTAGCCCACAGGGAAATGTGTAAGAAATATTCTGTCATTGTAAGCGGCTTGGTAAAATTATCCTTTTTTCAACACTTGTTCCAAAGAGAGGATTAAAGGACTTCTGTGATTTTTTTTTTTTTAACCAGTGAAAGCACCTGCTATTCCTAAGGCAGCCGTCCTTACATGCTGAGTCTCAATCATACACTCCAGATTCTGGGCATCCCTGGGAGACGTTTTTCTTCTGGGATGAGAATTTTACTGAAATATAAATGGGCTAGAGTTTGTGAGCTAACTCCCTCAGTCAGCACATGAGACACGATGTGAAAACCAACGACAGGAGGTCCCTTCCTGCTGAAAGCTCTGGCCCAGAGACTTGAAGGATATTCTTTTTTGCAATCGTTTAAACAAAACAGTACAAGTCCTCATAAAAATAAATTGTTTACAGGATACAAACCCTAGTAAGAGATTTCTGTAGATTTCTAATTTAAATGAATATATTAAAAACAATCCCGCTTGTTGCCCCCAGGCATGGGGCTCACAAGGAAATTAGACAACTGTATAGGTTAGGGCTCAGTACAACCCCATACAACACACAGACTGTCCAAAAAAAAAAAAAAAAAAGGAATCCTTTTCATGTAAGAAGAACAGCATATTATTTTTATTTTTTTTAAGCAGGCTCCACTCCCAGCATGGAGCCCAATGTGGGGCTCAAACTCACGACCCTGAAATCAAGACCTGAGCTCAAATCAAGAGCTGGATGCTTAGCCAATTGAGCCACCCAGGCGCCCCAGCACATTCATTCTTTTTTTTTTTTTTAAAGATTTTATTTATTTATTCGACAGAGATAGAGACAGCCAGCGAGAGAGGGAACACAGCAGGGGGAGTGGGAGAGGAAGAAGCAGGCTCATAGCGGAGGAGCCTGATGTGGGGCTCGATCCCAGATTGCCGGGATCACGCCCTGAGCCGAAGGCAGACGCTCAACCGCTGTGCCACCCAGGCGCCCCCCAGCACATTCATTCTTAATAAAACAAATGACATCCGCCATACAGCAGAAAAGTGAGCACACAGTTCATTTTTAGATGAGTCGGATATTCCACAAATCATTAACTGCGCGGATGAACCCTGCATTCTGCTAACAGTGGCTATCTTGGTGCAGCTCTATGTACCCGAACGCATCTGAGAACCTTGCACTTCGGAAGGCAGCTAACAGCCTTTGGCAGAAGACAGATGTGGCCTCAGAGGTAGAAGCCTGTTGGTATCTCAGAGATCTTCTCAGCCACACCTGAACTCCAAGATCATGGTGTATCATTGGTAAGAATATTTTCAGAAAAGAAGGGTAAGTCCATATATTTGCTGTTTTAAAGTAATATTTAGACCTGGTGGATGGAAATCTCCAACAACAAAGATGGGTGGTAGAGGAAGAAAATATAATTTAGGATACTTTGAGAGCTCCTGTAACCTTCATGCAAAAGAGTGTGTTATAGGAGAAAACCTGAACTAATGAATGAAGAGTTCACTTCTAGCTTTGCAGTAACTGGCACTCAGATAACACACTGCGTCATTGTAGTTAGCTGCTGAAGGCACTGTTTTATTGAATAAGCAAGTATCATCATGTTTGTAGGTGTAAAAATAGATATTAAAGTGTTTAACAATGGGTATCTATATGAAATGGAATATTGCTCTGCCATAAAAAAGAACAAAACCTTGCCATTTGCAATGATATGGTTGGAGCTAGAGTGTATTATGCTAAGTGAAATAGATCAGTCAGAGAAGGACAAATACCATACGATTGCACTCATATGTGGGATTTAAGGAACAAAACAGATGAACAGGGAAAAAGAAAGGCAAACCATAAAGCCGACTCTTAACTATAGAGAACAAACTGAGGGTGGCTGGAGAGGAGGTGGGTGGGGGATGGGCTAAATGGGTGATGGGGATTAAGGAGGGCACTCGGGTGCTGTATGTAAGTGATGAATCACTAAATCTTGCTCCTGAAACTAATATTACACTATATGTTAACTAATTGGAATTAATTGATTAATTAATTTATTTATTAAAGATTTATTTATTTATTTTGGAGAGAGAGCGAGCAGGTGGAGGGCCAGAGGGAGGGGAAGAGAAGAAGACTCTCTGCTGAGCATAGAGCCCAACACAGGGCTTGATCTCAAGACCCTGAGACCTTGGCCTGAGGTGAAATCAAGAGTCAGATGCTCAGCCTACTGAGCCAGCCAGGTGCCCCACTAACTGGAATTTAAATAAAACCCTGAAAAACCAACAGAAAAATGAAAGAAAGAAGAAAGAAAACCAATGGTTTTATTTTCTTACACTTGTAAATAATTCCTCACGATCTTGTTTTAATATTTTCCGTGAAGAAAAAGTTCATTAAGCCTAGGATCATTAGATATCAATCTAATCCTTTCCAGTGTTTTGGTTAAGTAAAATTAGTATTATAATGAGACCACACTAGTGGTAATTTCTATATAATCTGGTTTAAAGTGTTGGTAAACCCATCCTGCCTCATGACAACTTTGAGCTGCCTTTGATGTTATTCTTGACTTTGGATTTCATTAGTTCTATTTATGGATTGCGTTTATATGACATTTTTGGGGGTTGTTTCTGAACACACTTGAGTGTATCTGCTTTCTCTTCTTCTAATACAGAATCAACACTCCCAGTATGTTGTTTTCAATGACTAAAAAGTGGGTTTATCTTTAATCCAGTGCTCATAATCCCACAACCAACAAAGTCCACTCTAAGACCAAAATGCAGTCATTAGATTTTCCCCGTTAGTCCTGAGTACTTTCTAGAAGCCACCACTAAGTGCTTCTTTGTGAATGAAGGCAGGTGAGAACAGTTGCCTTCCTTTCCTGTCATGATATTAGTCATTTCTGAGGTGCTGCCCTGAGGAATGCAGGGGGAGGAGTGGAGGAAAAATCTGCTCTCCAGACCCTGTCCAGGTTGAATATGATCGATATGCACACACTAAGGTACACGAAGCCTTCTGAGATGACTGTACCAGGAGTAAGACCTTGCACATCCTGTCTTGAGTCTTGATTGATTCAGAGCATGATTCAGTGATCCTCGGTGTGGGGGCTGAGGGTTGATGGCCCATGGTAAGTCCTCCCTGAAACATTATAATAGAATCTTTCACTGGAATATTGACGCATCTTCTAACTGCCAAAGACAAATGCAAGGCAGGCTATCTCTGAAATTTCAGTCCTAGAAAGCAACGTGTTTTTTTGCCCAGCACTTGGCAATAAATCCTTAACTTGATGTTACTTAAACCACTGGCTAATGACATAAAGAAATGTGCATCCTCTCTGGGAAATAGATATAGTTATAAAGGAGACAAAATCAATCAGCAATGGGAAAGAATAATCATTATAGAAACTGTATGAAGCTAAAAATAAATTTAAAAATCCACTCTACTGTAATGGTGGATACGTATCATTATACATTTGTCAAAACCCATAGAATGCACATCACAAAGAATGAGCTCTCATGTAAACTATGCACTTTAGTTAAGAATAATGTACCAATATTGACTTACAATTACAACAGATGTATCACACTAATGAGGAAAATACCAATAATAGAAGAAGCTGTGATTGGTGCGGCGAGAAGGTGGGGGGATATACGGGAACTCTGTACTTCCTGCTCAATTCTTCTGTAAACCTAAAAGTTTTCTAAAAAATAAAGTCTATTAATAAATAATTTTTCAAATTCAATAAGTATATGTAATACAGCTAATATGTAGAAATGCTTGCTGCTGCCTCAAAACTTCTGGATTTGAAAAAGGAATAAATCTTGAAAGTAATTGATTCATGGGCTGCTTGTCTTTGTTTCCATTGCTTTAAAAATAATAACACACATACAGAAAGGTACACAAATTATAAATATTATATATTTATAGGTACACAAATTATAATAATAGAAATTATAATAATAGAAATTATAATAATAATAGCTTAATGAATAATCACAAAGTGAACATACCCTCATAACCACCACCTAGGGCAACAAATAGAACGTCACCAGCCCTCAGCACCTCCACTTTTCAGGACCTTTTAGCACCATAAATTAATTTTCTGTGTTTTCGAAATTATTAAAATGAAATTATGTGATATGTAATCTTTTGTGTATGACTTCTTTTGCTCAACATTATAAGATTCATCCACATGGTCGTGTGTAATATTGTGCAGCTTTCAATTGTATGAATAGGCTACATGTTATTTATACATCGACACTTGAATTGTTTCAGACTTTGACTACTATGGAAAATGCTGCTACTTTCTTATACACGCCTTTTGTTGAACATGTGCACAAAATTCCTGGTGGACCTGTACCTCGGAATGCCCTCGCTAGGTTATAGGGTTTGTACACATTTAACTTGAGTCACTAATGCCGGATGTTCCACAGGAGTTTACATTCCCACTAGCAGTGTGTAAGAGTTTCGGTTGCTCTATATCCACACCAGCACTTAGTATGGTCAGTCTTTTTCATTTTTGTTATTTTAGTGGGTCTGTAGTAGTATCTCACTGGGGCTTTATTTTTAATTTCCCTGTTTACTAATGAGGTTTCCTACCTTTTCGTGTATTTATTGACAATCTGGATAGACCCCCTTGGTGCAGTGTCTGTTCAAGTTTCATGACCATTTTTAAATTAGGATTGTTTGTCTTTTTCTTATTCATTTCCTTGATATTATCACTTATATATTTTGTAAATAACTTCTCCCAATCTGTGGCATGTTTCAATCTTCTTAAATCTTTTCTTATAAACAGAACATGTAATTGTTTCATTAATGATAAGTATGTTTTCTCTCTTATCTAAGAAACCTTTCCATTTCCCAAGTTCATGAAGATATCCTTTCTTGTAAGTCTTTAAGTTTTCATTTTTTTTAACCTTTCACATTTGGATCTAAATCCTCTTGGAACTGATTTTTGTGAATGGTATGAGCTAGGGGTCAAATTCAGTTTCTTCCCACATGGGTATCCCGTTGGCCTAGCATCATTTATTTAAAAGACCCTTCTTTTCAAGCACCTGGGAGGCACAGTTGTTTAAGAATTGGACTCTTGGTTTCATCTCAGGTCAGCTCAGGTAGTGATCTCAGGGTTGTGAGCTTGAGCCCCTGACGGGCTCCAAGCTCAGCACGGAGTCTGCTTCAGAATCTCTCTCCCTCTCCCTCTGTTCCACCCACCCCCCACATGCACTCTCTCTCTCTCTCAAATAAATACATAAATGTTTAAAAATAAGTAAATAATTAAATAAAAAATAAATGAAAGATCCTTCTTTCTAGCATTTCTCTTTAGTGCTTTTTTTTAAAAAAAGATTTTATTTATTTGTTTCAGAGAGAGAGAGAGATAGAGAACATGAGCAGGGACAGAGGCAGAGGGAGAGGGAGAAGGAGACTCCCCACTGAGCAGGGAGCCCAATGTGGGGCTTGATCCCAGAACCATCCCAGGACCCCAGGATCATGACCTGAGCCGAAGGCAGATGCTTAACTGACTGAGCCACCCAAGTGCCCCAGTGCTATCTTTATCCTACATCAAGTCTCTACTTCTATTGGGTATTTTTTGGACTCTGTTTCACTGTTATTCATCTCTGCTTGCTTCAATTCCACAGTGTCTAGATATGAAAATATCTTTTTTTTTTAAAGATTTTATTTATTTATTTGTCAGAGAGAGAGAGAGAGAGAGATAGTCGGCGAGAGAGGGAACACAAGCAGGAGGAATGGGAGAGGAAGAAGCAGGCTCCCAACGAGGAGCCTGATGTGGGGCTCGATCCCAGGACTCCGGGATCACGCCCTGAGCCGAAGGCAGAGGCTTAATGACTGAGCCACCCAGGCGCCCCTAGATATGAAAATATCTTGATAATAACAAGATATCTACAACTTGTTCTCTGTTTTTTTTTCTCTGTTTTTTTTTTCCAATGCATCTGGCTGTGCTTGGACCTTTCTTTGCATTTCCAGTTAAACTTCACAATGAGCTTGTCAAACACACGTAAATATGCAAACATCTGCCAAGAATTTTTAAAAAATGAAATTGCACAAAATCCATATACCAATTTGAGGGAACTCAATATCTTTAAAATGTAGTCTTCCAATTCGGGAGCACTTGTCTACATCTCCATTTATTAAGGTCTATGAGTTCTTAGAATAATGTTATATAGCTGTATGTATTTTATAGTTTATATGCTTTATAAACATACAGTTAATGTTTTAATGTTTATAGTTTATATGCTTATGTCTTATAAACACAGTTTATATGTTCCATAATTTTATAGTTTATACATTTCATAGTTATCTGTGTAGAAGTTTTGTCTTTCCTAAGTAGTAATGTTTCTGATGCTATTTGAAATAATGTTTTTAAAAATTTCACTTTATAGTTTAATAGATTTGTTTATCATTTTGACCTTATGTGTGGTAATCTTGCTACGGTCTCATATTATTTACCATAGTTTATGTGTAAGTTCTCTTGGATTTTCTGTATACTCAGTCGTATCATCTGGCGATAGTTTTGTTTTTTCCTTTCCAGGCCTTCTCTATTTTCTTTCTTTCTCTTTTGCCTTATATTTTGTAATAAGAATTACATCATCATTCAGAATGATGAATAGAAATGATAATAGTGAGCATTCTTGCTATTTTCAATTTTAAAGGAAAAGTTTTCAACATTTCACCATTATATTTATCATAGTTTTCAAATTACTTTATTAGATAAGTTTTTAAAAATTACTAATTTGCTTTTACTTAGCATGAATTAATGTTGAACTTTATCGAGTGCTTTTTATTAACCGTCTAAATAGATGGTCATATATATATATATATATTGGGGGGGCAATATGGTGAACTATGGTGATTATCAAGTGCTAAAATAGCATTGTACTCCTGCAAAAACCCATTTTGGTTCTTCTTCTTATACATTTCATGATTTGATTTGTTTGCTTAGGGAAAAAAATATTAAGATTCTAATTCCTTAAGCTCAAGGTTAATAGAGTGTAGAAAAAGATTTTGTGGATTAAAGGATTTGTTTGTGGGATATTCAGCAATACTGGGGCTCACACAGCTCCAATAAGAAAGAGTTTTCCAGGAAATTCTTCCAAGAGGGCTCTAAATTTACCCTGTTTAAAGCTAAGCCTCACCATCAAGCTATTCTTATAAATCCGAATGTGGTCTGGGTACAGAAGCCTTAGGAAGAGAGATTGTTACTCCTAATTTTTGTTAGGGTTTCAGATTCACTTCACAGCAAGAAAGCCAGCCCTTGAGGTAAGCACTTAATAAAAATACAAATAATGAAATTTATTATGGTGATGGTCCTTCAATGTGAAGCTTTACTTGCAAAAATGAAACTTGACTCTAACAGAAATGTTCATCCCGGTCTTCAGCAGTATGAGGCATCTGGAGAAGCCTAGACTTGGGTCTCAGAATTCGTGCCATGTTCTTTGAGCCATTTCCTTTGTGTCTGGATAATGAGATTTCCAAATCCTTTTCTTCCATGCCCTGAGTTAACATGGAAGACTTAGTAAGAGGGTCTTAATGGAAGAAGTAACACTGAGCCACACCGTCAGAGGAGGGTTGCCCAAGGCTATTCACCAGATTGGCGTCCTGCAGTCCTCATTAATCAGTCCTGCCAGTCAACACCTAGAAATGTGCTAGATTCACGTACTTATCAGGAACAAGCAATCAATAAGTTACTCTGAGCCTCAGAGGATTTCTGAGAGGAAGATGAGTCAAGATTTAGTCATCAGTGTTTTCCAAAGCTCGAGCAGCTACCTTGAACAGCACTGTTCTCTCTTCTTGGGGATGACGAGTATAGAGCATGGGCTAAGGCAGGAGGTGTTTCCTCTATGTTTCCTATTTCTTCTTACTCGCACTCTTTAGGAGGACAACCTTCTATATAGTGACCCTAGGAGATGCAGGTGTACTTATCCATCCACAGCATGTAGCACAAGTAACAGAAGTGGGTAGCAACCAAGATTTCAGTTTTTTAAAAAATTCTGTATTTCTAATATGGTTCCTCTAACATAAGGGGGGTTAGGTGATGAACAGTGGGGTTCTCCATGGATATTTTAGTAAAGTCTTAAGGGTGCCCTAAAACCCAGGACTCTATAGCTTCAGACAATGAGATGCTGGCAATAGCAGACCATGTACTTCTGCAAGTGGCCAAGCACGGGGATGACATGGGTTCTTTGTGGAACAGAATGAAATAAAGCCATATTTCATTTTTTCATATGAACTAAGAGCAATAATATCAGCAATAAAAGTGACCAAAGTCTTTACCCCAAAAAATCCCCAAACTTCTATAAAACAAATATTTGTTGAATGCTGAATAAACACTTAAATCAGTTTACTGATGTTTCTTCTTAATATCCATTTGCTACCTATTCATTTGTTATCTGTTGTCCCTTAGCAGACACAAAAGTGTAAAGAAGAGTGCATAGAAAAAGTTGTAATTGGAAGCATCCTATATCTTATTTTTTTTCCTGCAAATTTAGAAAAGATCACCCTAATTTCAATTTTACCTGTAAAACACCTTGAACTAGCTCATAGAACAACATTGCTCTATTGGAGCACAATCTGAGCAAATTTGGCTAAATGAAGGAGATGAGAAAAGTTCTCTGATCAAGCAGGTCTCTTGTCTTGCCCCTGACACTTGTCTCTACCCTCGGCTTTAAGGTAATCACCACCAGCATCTCTACCTTCACCACCATTATATGGAGAGTTGCTATCTGGTAATTCCATATTAAACACTTTATCTGCATCATTATATTTAATAGAGTAGATATTATTACCTGATTTGATAAATTATTTGAGAGAAGAGAGAGAGCATGGGGAGGGGCAAAGGGAGAAAGAGAGAATCTCAAGCTGACTCTGAGCTGAGCACAGAGTCCAATGCAGGGCTCAATCTCATGACCTTGAGATCATGACCTGAGCTGAAACCAAGAGTCAGACACTGAACCACTTGAGCCACCCAGGTGCTCCTGTTTACCAGTTTATTAAAGGATAGGAAAAAGGATACCGATGAACAGCCAGATGAAAAGATGCATTGGGTGAGGTCTGAGAGGGTCCTAAGCACAGGAGTTTCTGTCCCTGTGGACTTGGGTCGTGTCACTCTCCTGGTACATGAATGTGTTCACCAGCCTGGAAGCTCTTCAAACCCCATACCATGGGGATTCTATGGAGGCTTCCTCACATCGGCATGATCAATGATTAACTCTGCTTCTAGCCCCTCTCCCCTCTCTAGAGAAGTGGTTGGGGGGGGCGGTGTCTGAAAATTCCAAACTTCTAATCATGGCTTGGTCTTTCTGGTAACCAACCCCCATCAATAATTCAAAGGGCACCGTGAAAATTCTGCCTGCTGTTAATATTCCCCCATCCCTTGCTCTATTAGGCTGCTACACTGTAACTTTCTCTTCTTACTTTGGGACTTTCACCCTTTGAGTTACTGATTAAATAATTAATCATTTATCCTTAAATTTATCCATTCCGAACACACTTATTGAGCACCTATGGTAAGCAACAAACTTTAATAAAAGGAAGGGCATGAGTTCCGGAAGATGAGAGTAAAAGTAAACAGAATAACCAGGAGTATGTCCTGCAAAGGCAAGTGGCAGGCAGGGAGAGTTAGCCTGAAGCCCAGGGCTTGGGAGACTGGGACTCTGATGATACCGGAGGGCTGCTGAGAGGAAGGAAAGGTCATTGAAGAAAAAAAATCCTCCATATAACAAATTTCCCCAGGGCTCATCCTGATTGAATCTATATGATAAATACTAAAGTGTCCAATTTGTCTTTGTAAATTCCTAAAAAATATATTTACTTTTCCATTTTTAGCATCTAGCACATCTTCCATAGTGTCAGTTTACTGGTTGTTTCTACAGGGAATTTTATCTGTAAGTTTAACTTTCTGTCAACTGAGTAATGGTGGAACTGGTAAATTCAGGTGTACCAAAATGTACCCAAACTGGAATTAGAAAAACTCAGAGCTTGGAAAGATTACTTTTTTCTCTACAATTCGTAGATGAGAAAACTGAGACCACAGAATTAAACTGAATTTGCCAAAGTCACACAGCACTTTCGTTGTTAGTAGCAGGGTCGGTAAAGGTCTTAGCTGCTCTGAATTAGTCCTATTCCTTGCTGCAGCCCCATTTCCAGCAGAATGAATGAATCAGAGAAAAACAGTTGTAAACATTAATATGTATCATTTGTACTCACCCAAAGTTGTAGTCAAACAAAAATCCCAAATGACTTTCCCACTTTCCCAATTTAAACCGACAACCCATGATTATGTCATGTGTAAGCAGCCTCGTCTTCACCGTTTGTGACCGCAGCCTGTTCCTCCCCGATTCACCGCACACAACAATGAAACGCAGCAATGGGAAGGTTTGGAATGCTGAAGAAAATTGAAGTAAGGTCTGTGGCTTTACAGCCTTACTCATTTAAAATTTTACCTACTGTAAAATGTGGCTTATCTAGTTTATAAGATGTAATCAGTTTTGCCCTGATTATTATAATACTGCATCAGTCTTAAGAAAGTATTGCTATATCTGTAATTCATGTTTATATCTTTATTAATCATAAAATCTTAAACTTCCGTAATCTTTTTTATTCAACTGTATCAAAGGCCTGAAAGAACATGAGGTATGCATTTCTCATTAAGGAAGAAATCATGATTTTCTCAGAACATAGCCCCAGTTACGGTGCCCAGGTTTCATGGTGTTTGATCTGTAGTTGGACCTCAAATCCCAGATTAAATCTGCAGAGTAACTTGTAGTATGGCATGACCAAGCCTAGTCATCAGTAATCTGTTATTTAAAAAGTGGTGGTGTTTTTTTTTAAAGATTTTATTTATTTGACAGATAGAGATAGCCAGCGAGAGAGGGAACACAAGCAGGGGGAGTGGGAGAGGAAGAAGCAGGCTCCCAGCGGAGGAGCCTGACAGTGGGGCTCGATCCCACCATGCCGGGATCACGCCCTGAGCTGAAGGCAGACGTTTAACCGCTGTGCCACCCAGGCACCCCTAAAAAAGTGGTGTTTTAAAAACAAGAGTTTTATTCTCCTTACGGGCAAGAATTTTGAACTCTTGATGATGGGTTCAGTTATGAATGCAGCGATCCAGGAAAGTTTCCTATAATCTTAGCTTGAGCGGTTATTGTCTGGTTTATAAAGCTTGCCTTCAGAGTTGCTAAATCATATGCAATTGTTCAATTTTAGCTTTTTCGTGCAGACCTATGATGGTGCAACTTAGGATCGCTCAACTCTACCATGGTGCAAAAGCGATATGCACTCAGTAGAAACCATAAAAATAGAAAATCTTAACCTTACGATTTTGAATTTTGATCTCTACTAAGCAGTGGTGGGGGTCCGTGCAGTCACGAGGGTAAACAACCCATACACTTAAAACCATTCTGTGTCCATACAAACGATTCTGTCTTTCCCTCTCAGTACAATATTCAATAAATTAATGAGATATCCACCACCTTATTATGAAATAGATGCTTTTGCCTAAGTGCAGGCTGATGCAAGTGTTCTCAGCACACTTAAGGCAAGCTAAAGCTAAGCCAGGATGTTTGGTAGGTTAGGTGTATTAAATGAATTTTTGACTTAACGACATTTTCACTTTGGGTTTTTCAGGATGTGACTCCATCATAAGTAGAGAGAGATTTATGCTCTCATTAGTCCACATAATTCTAAGCTGTAGTCTTTCAAACCTGTAATAATATGCTATTTTCAATCCCTAAAATCAAGTCACTTCAGGTACTGGCTCCCTACGTCTGCAGTTTGATATCTGTGAATTTCTTTTTCTGAAATGAGTTCTCTTCCTAGAGCTTATTTCGGGAACTTAATCCCATTCTCAGCACAGAAGAATTCTATCTAGGTTGAGGGAATCAGCAAGTCTGATTCTTTCAAACTATAAAAATGGAAATAGTCAGAGCAGATTATATTGGTTCGTAAAATTGGTTTGATTAGGATTGATTCATCCTGAAAATTAGTGACTGAAAATAAACTGCTATCCCTATAGACAATTATTGGAATGAAACAAAATCAGCTTCACATCCCTGCAAAACCTAAGGGAAACAGCTCTGAGTGAAGATGATACATACTGGTGAGGCTGATTTTTTTAAAAAAAGAGGAACATCTTGCCAAAGATTCAAACTCATTCCTTTCGGGGCAGCTTAATTGCACAAGCTGTATGTTAATTATTGTTATGTTAAAGATTTGGCAGCTTTACAAAAATCTTAAACTTGTACGTGCAGGTTTAAAATACCCTATTGCAATGGCCCAGAGTTAGGCTAGGAAAGCATTTCAGATAATGGCAACCTGTAGTAATGCTTTTTTTTTTTTTAACCTATGGGCAGCTTATAATTTATAGTTTCATAGGAATTTGCTTAACAAATGTGGACGTGATTAGTTGCCTGCCTTCCAAAACCCAAACCTGTGTTCTTCGGTATCATGGTATGCCATCTGCCCAATGACAGGCTTTCAAAAGTCTGAGAAGACCGTGTTTGCTGATGAGTGTTATCCCTGCATTTGGTGTGAATTTCACTCACAGTAGATCTTTGGTAACGTCGAAGTTGGGTTTTCAATATCCAGCGTTCATAGAAAGGCATAGAGTCACGGGTTACAACACAGTGTAAGGAAGAAGAGTCAGCAGTGCAATGGAGGTAGACTAAGCCATCTCTCCCATGCACTGTGGAGAACTGGAAAACAACTGAGGAACCGTCTCTTGACTTAAAAAAAAGATAAAAGTTTGTAAATGGCTCTAAGAAAAGGATAATTTGACTTCCTTACAATGTCACTTACATCGAAAAGTGAAAAATAACAGAGATGGTATAGATACTTGATAGCTGCTATAATAAAAACCAGAAGGGCATGTAAGGGGAAATTTTGAGAGGTGGGAGGTTTGGGAAGAGTTTGAGTTAAAGGAGTACACTGTTGCAGGAAAAGTATTATCTGTCTTACTTTTGTGTTAACGCTGTTGAAATAGCCGGGTGAAGTCTTGGAGGACCAGGTCAGGGTGAATGTAGCTGTATTCTATGCTTCTTTTCCAAGATCCTATCCATGCGAAACACATATTTGCACTATAAAAAATGGTGATCTCATTTGTCAGCTGAGGATCACCAGCATCATCATTAAGTTTCACACATTATTTTTTGGCAGCCACAGAGGTGTGACAGTGGAGAGTTGGGTCATGTTGAGGTCACTGACAAGTTAGGCATGGTGTGGGGGACATGGGCACGAGGCAGTCTTGGAAGAACAGGAGAGAGGCTCGAGGAAGAGATGGCTTTGCTCAAGCCACTTCCCCCATCTTTGAGAATGCCTCTCCAAGGAATCCTCCCTGGGAATTCAGATCTCTTGCTCAGGGGCTCTGCATTCGGCGGGTTTGGTACTGTTCATAAGGCCCATGATTAAAATCTAAGACATTTTAATGTTGCCTTTGGGAATGGTGGGAAAGGGATGGAGTTTCAATCTAGTCGTCAGATCCTGAACTAGACCAGAAAATTCCTGGTTATAGGCTGATTCATGGATTTTCTCTACTATTATACTTATCATCAAAGTTTGTCAAGGGTTTAGAAGAACATATGAAAAAAGATCAGTAGTGTCCTAGATCATGGTAGAATGGTCTCTTCACTCCTTATTTTCCTGGTACCATGAGACATTCTTGCTTCTCCATCTAAAAAATATCACTAAGAAGAAAGCTTTTATACTCTCAAGACTGAAACAATAATGAGAGGCAAGGGTAGAAAACTGCATTGACTTCTTTGCCGGCACTTCAAACAGATTTTAATACTGTGAAATTATCTTGGGAGTTGTTATCTCTCAAACTTCAGGTAGTTAAGGATGATTATAAGACATGTTCTGTTGCTTAAGGATTTGCTGACATCTAATGCCTTTTTTTCTCCAAATGAAAGCAGCAGTGACATTTGAGTTAATAAAGGATCTGAGAAAGATGTGGCCTTTGGCTACACTTTTATTAGCATTACCTTTCCACAGTCTAACTCCTCTACCACGACCCTCCTTCCCACACACACCCTACCCCCTTCCTCACCATTATTAATCTAACCTGAATCACTCTATTCTTCTCCAAGAGAACACACCCCAGGAACAGCAATGAATCATAGACACTCTTGCTTCTCTAGTCTCTAATGGACTTGACAAAATGCCAGGTCTAATAAAAGAAAAGGACAGGAACACGAGGTGAATGGAGCTCTTTAGGTTCTTCTTCAGTATATTACCCTCAGTATTAGTTACCAGATAAGTTTTCTAGTTGCCCAGTGGTGGATAAGTTTTTATCACACGAATGCTCTAGACCCTCCCCATGTCTTCACACTCGAAGTAGCCATCCTACGCAGGAAGGCAACCTCTCAGGCATGCCTAGTCTCTAAGCCAAGGGCTCTTTCATCTTGAGGTTGAAAATAAAATCTGTTCTTGCTTAATGTAGCTAAAGAATATTAGTTTACCCACAAAGGTCACACTTGGATTAAAAAAAAAGTCTTCAACAGTCTCTACAAATCAATCAATTATACATTATAGAATTCCATAGGAGATCTTTAGGTAATAAAGAAAAGACATAGAAATAGTTTGTCAGTTACTCAAATGGAAATTAATAAGATGACAGCACTAAAACACATATTCTTTACCATGGATAGGTCTATGAGAATTGAATTCATGGCAAGAGAAACATAGAGGAGTTTTTGAAGATTTTCAACTTATATACAAATGTCGGAAGAAATATTGAAAGCCACTTAAGAGAATTTAGTAGAGTTTTTTGAGTGTTATAAATTTGTATTATGAATTTGCCATAATGGACATTATAAATCAACTTAATAATGTGGATTTTACACAATACCTCACCCAATTGGATTTTAATCCTGGTTTTAAAAATGTATATTTATATTTTTAATTGTTAAAAAAAATCTATGGATACTTGGTATATCTACATGATAAAAAAATTGTATTAATACAGAAAAGTCAATGGAATGGAATTTAGGTCACCCTGAGATTACCGTTAAGATTTGTAAAATAGGGGCGCCTGGGTGGCTCAGTCGTTAAGCGTCTGCCTTCATCTCAGGGAATCAGCCCCACATCAGGCTCCTCCACTGGGAGCCTACTTCTTTCTCTCCCACTCCCCCTGCTTGTGTTCCCTCTCTCGCTGTCTGTCTCTCTCTGTCAAATAAACAAATAAAATCTTAAAAAAAAAAGATTTGTAAAATAATGCTAAAACTAAGAATTTTAAAATAAATAAATCCAGTGAAATGAAATTTTAAGTTGTAACTTAAACGTGTGTGTGTGTGCGTGTGTGTGTGTGTGTGTACATTTACATGGAGAAAGAGAGAAAGGCTATTTTCTTCTTGCTATTAAAAAAGAATAAAAAGCCCTCATAAAGATTTTTAGGCATATGTCATCATCCCACTGACAATAATCACAGACTAAGGGAAGAAACGTTTACCACTCCCTAATGAATAACAAAGTAGCTAACAGTAGCCTTGGGTATTGCAGAAATTTAAAAACACACAGGGAAAGCCTGCCTTAGGTTAATATTAATTACTATTATCATAGAATTCTATTGTTCAAATTGTTCTCTATGGTAGAATAAGGAGTCCTTGCCCTCTGGCTCTCTAGGGCAGTATTTTTCGCACCCTGAAAAGTTTCAAGTAACATACGATGTCCTGCGCGTCACAAACAACAAACTACTTGTAAGTTGATAGATTTTGGGCGCCTAAAGTCATGGAAATGTTCACTAGGCTTTATCTAAAGATACAATGAAAACTGTACCGGGGCTATATTCCAGATCCCTTACACCAAGTTGAGAGTGGAAGCTATGTTTCCACTTGGGGATGTCACTGGAGTAAGTAAAATACAAACTTAAATGTGGGAAGATCATTCAGTTCTAACGACATGTGGAAGTCAGAGATGTAGGTCAACAAATGCACATTTCTAAAATACAGGTTTTTCTGAACACTTATTCTGAAGTTCTTTGAAAACCTGGCCCAAACAATCCCGTTTAATATAGCAGTTCACATAATAAGCAAGTCAGAACATTTGCAAGGCAAGATGTTGTTTTCCTTTATGCATCCAGCAAAAACACAGCTCTAAGCTTGGGCTGTCATGATAAAAGGATTTTGGAGCAGCTGATTTTAAAGAATCATAAAAACAACCCAACCTTATGCCCCAAGGTATAAAGAATATGCAGAGTCTGCATTGTGCTTCTAGTGTCAGGACAAATCATTCTGCTCTTTTCAGTGTTAGTAGTTGATGCCAATGGGTGAGTAAATGGAGAAATAAATGTACAGACAGACCTGTGGCTTGATGAGGTGAATAACACTTGTATCAGAAAATCATGAGTTCTCGGGCGCCTGGGTAGCGCAGTCGTTAAAAAGCGTCTGCCTTTGGCTTAGGGCGTGATCCCGTTCTGGGATGGAGTCCCACATCGGGCTCCTCCGCTGGGAGCCTGCTTCTTCCTCTCTCACTCCCCTGCTGTGTTCCCTCTCTCGCTGGCTGTCTCTCTGTCACATAAATAAAAAAATCTTAAAAAAAAAAATCATGAGTTCTCTTTTTCATTTTGTAAATTCCTTGAGGTTAATTTATATAATTTTTGAAAAATTTGGGGCGCCTGGGTGGCTCAGTTGTTAAGCGTCTGCCTTCGGCTCAGGGTGTGATCCCAGCGTTCTGGGATCCAGCCCCACATCAGGCTCCTCTGCTGGGGGCCTGCTTCTTCCTCTCCCACTCCCCCTGCTTGTGTTCCCCCTCTTGCTGGCTGTCTCTCTCTCCACCAAATAAATAAAATCTTTAAAAAAAAAATTAGAAGGGGAATATATATTATGAATTATATATGGAGGCACCAAGTTTTCTGCTACTTATGGCTTAAATTGTGTGGGGTTTTATGGATTACAGCATCTCTAAAAAAATATCTGGCCTTTTTTGGGAGATAAGTGGAAGAATGAAAGAATTATATCATGCATACCTTTATGATCAATTACAGAATGGTGACTATCGTTGCATATATAAAATAACTACTGAGTGCTTCCTAAATATCTACTGCTGTTTTCCCTGCCTGTCATGAATTCTCATTTACTCCTCCAATCAATCAATAGTTGATACTATTATCCCTATTTTACAGATGAGGAAACCCAGGCAGAGACAATACTTTACAAAGGGTATAAAATAATGGTGTCAGGATTTGAACCTAGGCAATTTGCCTCCAGGTTTATGTCCTTAATCCCTGCACTGGGTTGTCTTCAGGTTCTGTATTTGTATCTGACTGCTTAGGACTCCGTTAATTCCTCAGGGTCCTGGCACTTCTAAGCTATTAATTGTTTGTAAAGGGACAGTATCAAGGTTTACCAAGGCCATTCATCAGGTTGAAAACCCCAGCTCCTTAAAATTCCCAACTTCCATGTGACTCAGTATTACTGAGTAATCGTCTTTCCCCAAACCCAGTGCTCCACCCAACGTATGTAACTTTGTTGTTGCGCAGCAACAGAACGTCGCCACCAGGAAGTGAGGATTTTTTTTTAGATGTTTTATTTATTTTTAAAAGTAATCTCTACAGCTAAGCTGGGGCTCCAACTATACCACCCCCCCCCCAATCAAGACACATGCTCTTCCGACTGAGCCAGCCCCCCCCCCCAGGATGATTTTAGATGAAGGCGCTGCCCAGTACTCAGCAAGGGCCATATCTGCCTCAAACATCTGAATTCTGGACCAACACAATCTTATTTAGTGATTGGTCTGCTTCCTGTGTAGCCTAAAGGGGCTACAGTCTCAAAGTTGACCAGAAGAGAAGCCAAGCTACAGAAATTTGGGGGTAGATACAGTAGAAAACCGGTGACAGAACCGCCGTTTGCGGCACCAAAGGCTGGAAAAGAGCTCAACCCATCCGAGAGAAGGAACACAAGCAGGGGGAGTGGGAGAGGGAGAAGCAGGCTCATAGCGGAGGAGCCTGATGTGGGGCTCGATCACCATTACGCAAGGATCACGCCCAGAGCCGAAGGCAGACACTTAACCGCTGCGCCACGCAGGCGCCCCCATCCGCCGGGCCTCTTGGAGAGATTTCTAACACGTTTGATTCTCAACAGGCCATTTAACCCAGCGCTGCTCTTTTGTGGTCTCTGCCTTAGGAGAGTTTAGGGCCGTCAATCTAACCCACAGCCGGCTCTGCGGGTTTGGGCCCCGCCGGGTGTGAGACAGACTTTTGCGGTGGTGAGCGAGAAAAGAGACTAACGGGCGTGGGGGTGGCGCAGGAAAGCCTAACGGCGGGGGAGGGGCACGCCCAGCCATACTTCACACACACAAAAACAAGGAAGCTGGAAGGGAAGGCGAGGCCAGGAAAGAGGAGGGGGGAAAGCCGCGAAAAGAAGCACGGCCCCCTCAGAACCCGTCACGGCGCTCAGAAACTCGGCCCCGCCCACCCCATCCCTGCCGAGGCTCGCTCCCCACCGCCGAGGCTCGCGGCCGCGCGCGCGCAGCACCGCGGCGCTCTGGCGTTGGGCGGAGCAGAGCGCCGAGCGTCAGTCCACCGGGCCAATCACACGTCTCTGCGGACTCCGCGTGGCCCCGCTCAGCCTCCACCGCCTCCCGGGCGCTCGAAGCCGCGCGCGCGGAGTCCCGCCGCTCTAGGGCGCCGAGCCCCGCGGAGCTGCGCGCGACAGACAGTCCGGCCAATCGTGCGTCTCTTCCGCCTCCTGTGCGGCCCCGCCCCGCCGCGGCAGCGCGCGTTTTCTACGCTCTGGGGATGGCGGAGGGAGGTAGAGTGTGGGGCCGCGAGTGAGCGGCTGAGAGTCGGGCTGCTTCGGGTGTCTGTCGGGGAGTCGAGTAGAGCTCTCTTTCAGCGGTCAGGGCACCTCTCAACCCTTCCTCTGACCTGGGGTCTCTCGAGGGCTAGTGTGGGTTTTCTGCCGTGGTGGAAGGAAGAAACTCCTCCCTCCTCCCATGAAAGTTGATGCCTTTGTTTGAGGACACAGACTTAAGCCAACTCTCCTTTCCAGGGTCTGTTCGCTACTTAAACTACACAGACGGGCGTACATTTATCTGCGCTTGTGTTCCTGGTTCCTCAGGCCTGAGTAGTCACTGGTTCTAGTCACACAGCTTTTTAGGGTTTAAGGTACTGTGACAGGTCTGATTATAGTTTTTCGAGTCAAGATTTCAGTTGTATTTCCTTTCATTTAAAGCTGGCAAAACGAAATTAAAGAATTCCTGAAGAATTACAAAGTCGTTATTCTCCCCACCCCCTACATGGCAGATTTGAGGATATCTTGATAGATAACACAAGTGGAGAGTGTTTATATGAGACGCTAATTTGTCCTGAAAAAACTAGTCACCATGTGGACAGTCTTATTTAGGAAGGTAAAGGGAAAACTGCAAAAAGTGCAAGAATGAATCACAACTAAGTGAAGTTGCTGGCTTATTTGTGGATGTTATATGTACAACAGTAAAAAGTTCTTTTACAAAAATTGAATGTATAGAGGTATGGGTTAATTTTATTTACATTCTGATTTTTTTTTTTTAGAGGTAAACGATTTCATTTTCAAGATGGAAAGCCCATCCGACTCAGCTGTGATTTTACCTCGCACTCCACGGGCCTGCGCCAATCCACCATCTCCCCGAACAAGTAGCTCAAGAAAACAAGTATGAATATCTTAGTTCTTCCAGTGGAGCTATTCTGTATTTCTAGATATTGTGCCAGTTGTGTGTCTAATTCTACTGAAAAATGTCAGTTAACATAATGTGTAGATCAATGAGTAGATATTTTATTAACTATTAAATAATTTTAGGTCTTCACCCTTCACCCCCCCCCCCCATTTTCATCTTGAATCAGTTATTTTCATTTAGTTTCAGATCAGGTTACCGCAAAATTCCAAATTGAGGAAGTTTGAATTGGCTGTATTCTGAAGGTCTTTGGCGGCAGGGATCTAGGTCTTTTCCTTAATTTGTAACTCTGAAGCAGTAGTCAGGAATGTGCTAGTTGCTGAACAAATTGATGACAGGGATAAGCGTCTCAACACTGTTTTAGAAGGGATCTGACTTTGCTAAAATAAAAAGAATAAAATTAATGGGGCTTGCAGGAATTAAAGACATTTTGTGATGGTTACTTTGGATAGATGGAGATATAAAGCCATCTAGTGGTGTCAAGTATAGAAATGTAAGGTCTTTATTTTTAGTAGATTTATTTACACAGGAAGGTTTTTCTTGATTAATGTTTTGTGCTTTTTTCAGCCTATGAGTGCCACACTTAGAGAACGATTAAGGAAAACTAGATCTTCATTTAATTCCTGTTACAGTGTGGTAAAACGTCTTAAAGTAGAGAATGAAGAAAACAATCAGACTTTTCCTGAGAAACCATCTTCAACAGAAGAAAACTGTTTGGAACTTCAAGAAAATTTTAAACACATAGATGGTGAATTCAAAGAAAGTACATATTTGAAAAACACCTTCAAGGATATCAGTGCATGTGAATCTACATCTCTTGTTACTGAGTCATGCAGTGATCTCCAAAGTGATTTTGTGAATGAGGATCGTGCCAAACAAGGATTAAGTGAAGAAAGAACAAAATTGGTGAAGCAGATTGAGGAGAAAGAAGACTTTCTTCGGAGGCTAAAACTGGTCAAAATGTATAGATCAAAGGTGAGAAGAATTTCGAACCACTTCTTAATTTTTCTTATTTTTAGATAATTATAGGAAAGTAATTTCAAAGAGAAAATAAGATTATTTAAGCATAATAAGCAGTAAGCCATATTATCGAGAAACCAGGCTTCCAACAACTGTAACTCAAATGTAAGTCATAGATTTAGAGCAGAAGAGGCCCTTAAACACCAGATACAACCTCAGAAAGTCCCAGCTCTCATTTAATATGCAGTTGAAGTTTTTCTCTCTAGTTCCCGGCCTATAGCAATATTAGTATCAGATGACAGAGGCAAGTGCAGTGAGAACAAAAGTGACAGCTGCCAGTGAATGATTAAAAAAGCTAAAAACAGGCCACAAAGTACAGTAAAAAATATTTTTAGTAATAGTCTTGTGTTCTTCCAACTTATTAAAATGTTCCAGGTGTTTTGTTTGATAAAACAAATATGAATTAGATTTTTAGATTTCAACCCAGAAAGGTGAATTAAATAGTGGTTGGGCACTTGGAAGAAGATAACCTTTACTGACCTGGATCATTCATGTATATGTAGCGGCCCTTCTTCCACAGAATGTGGTATAAATGGTGGAAGAGTAGATCTTATTTGCTGTCTTGAATTTTTAGGATTTTTCTAAATATCACTACTTGGGTTTTATGAGATAGTGAATTGAAAAATATTAAGTTGAATATTTTAATTTATATTTATATTTTATTTATATTAAATTGAATATTTTCATTTTTTTGAAAGTACAGCTATAATAAAGCATTTTGTTTTGTTTTAACCTATATTGTTGCTTCTTCACATAGTTTTGCCCTATTTCATGATTTGATTTGTCCCTGAGGGTAAGGATGGTCCAGAGGTTGGACCAAACAAAATAGCCATAGAACTCAATTTCAGTGTCACTGTAACCATTCTACTAAAAGCCATCCTACTTTTTCCTGGGTAGAAGTCTCAGTCCTGACCAAGTGTGTTACCCTTTAACCCTACTCATTTACTAATTTAACAACTTTCATTATGTAAGTTAAAATAGGATGCCTGGCTAATTATTGACCTTTTTTTTTTTTTTTCCTATTTCAGAATGACCTGTCTCAGTTACAGTTGTTAATACAGAAGTGGAGAAGCTGCAGCCAGCTGTTGCTTTATGAGTTGCAGTCAGCTATGTCTGAGGAGAACAAGAAACTCAGCCTTACTCAGTTGATAGACCACTGTGGGTTAGATGATAAATTGCTACACTATAACAGAAATGAAGAAGAATTTATGGGTGTTTAATTTATAATTTTTTCTCCAGAACATTTTTGAGAATGACAACTTAAAAGATACTTAATACATTTTAAAAGGAAGGTAGAAACCATTAGGGCTTAAAGAAAGGTATCTTGATGAACATAATTTAGGGCACTCTGTTATATAAATATAAAATAAGTTCTAAAATGAAAATTTAGTAATTTGGATAAATTTGCCAAAGAAAACTTGACATTTAAAGAAATGTGAAAAAAATTAAATCATGTTTAAAAAATAATTTGGTCATTTCTGGAAGTCAATTTTAGTACACTGTTTTGTTTATTGTGGTAAAAAGTTCTGTTTTTTTAAGGTTTTATTTTAAATGTTAAAAAGTAGTTCAGTCTGGTGAATGTCTAAACCTAAAGTGGTCTAAAAATGCCTGTCTGTCTCCTAAGTTTATGAACCATGTTTCTGTCCCATTTACAACATATTTCCATCTGGATGGTGTAGCAGGTAATTAAACTTGTTCATATGTCCAAGATCTTATTCTTCCCTGTCTTTTCAAATTTGTTTATTTTATTCTTCATCTCATTTAGTGAAATGGCTGTCTATCTCTTAAAAACAACATATTCTCATCCCCCACTTCAAGGCATACAAGGTTCTTCACATTCATCTGCCTTTCTAGTTGCTGCTATATTGTACAATGCTACCTGTCCTTGTGGCTGTATATAGAAATGTGACCCAAGCTGGCCCAGTCTGAGAATTGGAATTGTGCTCAGGAAAAGAAAGCCCATCTCTTTTTGTGGCTGAAGCTATTGTAGGTAAATTTGGAAGCAGAAAAGATAGTATGTGCTCTTACTAAGAAAGGCAAAGATGCTAGAGAACTTTGTGGATCAGTGGCTACCTGGTTCTATCATCCAGTCCTTCCTGAGGGCCTTATGGATTTCTGCTTTTGGGTCCTTTTAAGGGGTAAAACAGCTTTACTTAGTTAAAAAAAAAAAAAAATCCTAAAAGAAAGTACTTCCCTAAAGTACTTCCCTAGTAGATAAATAGCCACTATCCTAAGGTTCCTCCTCCAGGCATACCTCGTTTTTGGCCCAATCCCGCCCCGTGATCTAACAAATCATTAATATTTGGCATAGCAGGAGACCTTAGAACCCTGCTTTTGCATCCATTCTAATTGTTAGTGTCCATGCTGGTACTACCCTTCCCCCTTGCCACACACCCCCCCCTCTTGCCACACACAAATTCCTACTTTCCAGACACTGCCATCGTCATTAGCTGCCATGAACCCAAGAGAACTGACCCAGGCCTCACATGGGCCTCCCCTGACCCTGAGATTCCTAGATGGGTATCCCTAGGGAGCTATGCTGTTGTGAGCCTACAGCCTTCATGGCTGCTTGCTGCACAGCTAGAAGGCCTAAATGTGGTATGGGAAGTGGTTTCCCTAGTGATGGTGCTGGTGTTTGGCTGCAGCTGCTTACTGTTGATTAGGACATCCCCTGGAGTCACCCCTCACATATAAACTTGGAGGAACTTAACATCAGTGGGACTGTAGTTCTGGGAGAGTTGGGGAGAGCAGATGGGGACATAGTAACGGACACTTCCAAGGCACTGGCTGGGTGCTAAGGGCTCTAGCAATACAGTGGACACTCCTGCAACAGAGGTGGGTCATGGAACATGGATCAGGCTTATGGGAGAATTTGATGCCCAAGATGGCCATGAGGCGGGACCCTTTTTTATAATTTCTGTTGAATTTCACCTCTATTTAATGGGATACTTTTATTTTAAAAATCACTGAATACTATATTTTTATTCATAAAAATGAAAGCTACCACTTAGCAATTGCTTTGTGCCAGTTTACAAAGTACGTTAATTCATTTGAGTGTTAAAATTATCGGCATCACAATTTTAAAGATGAGAAAATTCAAGATAAAGTAGTTATTTAAAAACTAAATAGTTACTTAAAGCTCAAGTGGCAGAGCCAGGATTTGAAACCAGGCAACCAAGCAAGAGAGCCCTACTAAGAACCATGCTATATTTGACGCAGTTAATTATCTTACTATTTGATACTATAGATAATTTAAAGAACTATAAAAATATAATTGCCATTAGTTTAGCAGAAGCTGAGAGGAATCAGTACTATGGACAGTATCAAGAGTGGGTTGGGTGGATGACCCATGTGCCCTTTCAAAGCCAACCCCCCAACCCAGAAGATGTCTCCTGTTAAAAAGCGCTGCTGGTAGAATATAGCTTGCAGACGAGATTTCTGCTAACCTCCACTCTATTCATGCCTCAAAGCAAAAAGCGTGAATTGTCAGAGTCACCCAGGTAGCCACTAAGAAATAGAAATTACATATAGGCTGTTAAGATCTAGGAATCCACGGTAAAATTTGTGGCGTTGACTATTTGCAAATGGGCCTAATAAGGCGACTAATCCTGGTCACCTGGAATTTATATCACCAGAAAAAATTGAGAGAAAAAAAGCCTAGTAGAACCATGATTGACGCAAACCAACAGGACAGAGAACTTTGACGATCTCATCATAAGTACAAAGTATTTGTACTCTTCACACATTTCACCCTTGGGTTCAGCCTCCCACCCCCACAATCACCTTCTCAGAGATAATTTTGAAGGATCCAAGATGTAGGAAATGTTACCAGTGGGCACTTGTCTGCTGAATCAGTCAAATCAACTACTTGAGGAGTCATTCTGGTACAAAGGAGGGCTACCAAAAATGATGTTGGGCCTATTATTTCTCTTATGTCCCCATCCAGCATTGATCAGTATAAGGGTGATCAATTATGGTACTACCCTGGCAGTCTCAAGAAGATTGTAAATCTCTTACAGATTTTTTTTCTAAATAGAAGTTGTTACGATAATAGCTCTCTTGCTTTACCTACACCTGTGCGCATTGGATATGCTGTTGCAGGTTACACTTAACATTTAATTCACAAATTTCAGAAGAATGAGATGATGACATGTGAAAAGATTGTGGAGATTGTGGTCAATGATCCCAGGATATCATCTTGGAATGCAGCAGTCCACAGGCTACATAAGGGGGAAGAAGTTTTCTGAGCATTTAATCTTCTCATTTAATTATCATCATCTATTACAATGAATATGTAATGTAGAAGACTATGTTATGTTTATGCAGAAAAAATATGTTGTACTTTTCAAATGATTTAAGGCTTGGTAAAAGGAAACAGTTCATTTCGTTCTCATTGCTACAATTGAGAATAATCCTAAATGTTCTGAGAAACTTTTTTCTGATTACAGAAGAAATGCTTGCTGAAGAAAAACTGGGAAATATAGAAAAATATAAAAATCATCCATTAACTCATAAGTTTTCTGGTAATTTTATAAAATTAGAAATGCCAGGAGTGGCTAAGAATTTTTTGTCTTTATGACGAAAATTAAGACTAAATGAGTAAATGAGTAAAATACATCTTGAATATTTTCAGTTCATTCTTGAATGAAAACAATTCATGATATTTTACACATTCATGCAAGACAAATATTTTTATAATGATTAAGGTTAAAATTAAATAATTTGCTATTAAAAATATGCAACTAAGAAGACTCTGGGGGCGCCTGGGTGGCACAGTGGTTAAGTGTCTGCCTTCGGCTCAGGGCGTGATCCCGGCGTTACGGGATCGAACCCCACGTCAGGCTCCTCCACCATGAGCCTGCTTCTTCCTCTCCCACTCCCCCTGCTTGTGTTCCCTCTCTCGCTGGCTGTCTCTATCTCTGTCAAATAAATAAATAAAATCTTTAAAAAAAAAAAAAAAAAAAAGAAGAAGACTCTGTACTTAAATTTCCTGATATGGGAGAAAAAGAAATCATTTTAATAAAATGAAATTATTTTTTAAATGATTGATTGCCTTGTGTTTCCTACCAGCATTTTTTTTTTAAATATGCACTTCTATATTGGAAATAGATCAAGGGCACGCAGGTAAAAAAACCACATAATTAACAAACTTGATCTAACCACCTACCAGCATTTTTATATTTGACCAAGAGCAGGAAATGTTCTCATCCTTAATCGTTCAACTTCAGCCTGCAGTATTGAAATCTGTTCAGCTTGTTGTTTTGCAATATTTGTTAACTTTTGTTGTTGCATCATGTTTTCATATCGTTCTTTGGCAATCTTTTCACAAGTCAGTTTAGACCCTACCCCAAAAATGAAGAAGAAAAAAATTAGTTGGATTATTATCTATATTTTCAAATATAGAGATAGTACTCAGAATCAATTAAACATGTGGAAGAAATGCTGGTAGCTTTGTAACTACTAACCAGATTTCAGGAATAGTGATTACTTTTAAAGAAACCTACATTGAGTAAAGAAAAAATATTCTTACCCATTGCATTACAGATGTCTTTTCTCTCTGAGACAGCCACCAACTCTTCTCGTAAATTGCAGCTTAAAGTATAATTTGCTACATCTTTTTGATTGCTGTACCTTCCCAGTTTTTTTAGTAGCTTTTTGCAGTTCTCCACATTCTTTTTGTGGGTCTGAAATTTTCGTTCCCATGACACCCCACAAAAATAATTTTGAAAAAAAGTATTTTACAAAGACATTATCTTTTAAATTTAAATTCATTATCATCAAGATATCATCTTATCACCATATCCCCAAAGAAAGACTATCAACACTTCTGTTACATAAATCACAACTTAATGTGAAATTGGAAATTCAGGTACACTCAGATATCTCCCAAGGGGTTAATTCTAGTATTAAAAGAAGTTTACCACACTTGTTGCAAAGACACTATTCAGGAGCCTCTAACTAGATCCTGAATGTGAATAATGGACCACAATTTTATTAGGTTCTGTTTGAATTCATGATTTGGAACACTATTACTTTGTTCAAATAATTCACAATTGTTGGGATTATAATGATCAATATCTTTGAGACCTACCTTCTCTAAAACAGCAATGGTTTGCTCCATTATTCCAATCTGAATGGCAATCAGAGTCTCATAGTTTGGTTCATTTAGGTACTTGGAGAAGAAAAAAAACCCCACAAAATATGTAAGAATATTTTTCTCTACTGTTTCAATAGATAACTTTAAAAAACATTCTTAATTTTGAAAGTTACCATTTTCATAAAAGTTATCTAAGATCAATTTGACTTTCATGCCATAATATTTACTTGTATTTAGCTATTGATACACTCACTTGTATATTAATAATTACAAATGCCTACAGTTTATTTTCTCATTCACTTATCCAACTCACCAAAAATTTATTAAGTGTCTAATTTGAGTCCTACATTAATAGTGTTCCAGTTAAAGATACTAAGGGAGATACAAAGTTAGATAACATGACTTTAGCTTTCCAAAGAAAGAGCATGTAGATATAATTAATTGCCAGAAAATATGTATAGTGACATGCACATTCAAAGATGGTTTGAGAAAGGATGTGGTTTTTCTGGACTGGGGAAATCCAGAGGCTTTTAGAGGAGGTGTCATCTAAACTAGACTTTGAAAAATAGATTTGGGATGTGAAAAATGTGAGGAACGGTATTTCAGGTTGAAGAACCAGTAATGAGCAAAGGCACAGAGGTAAAATCCTAAAAAATATTAATCAGTTTGTTTTGAGAATACTAATGTATAAGAGGAACAGTGGGAATGAATTTGAAAAGTTAGGCTGAAGGATGCAGATCACCTACCTAAAGATTCCATAATTCACAGGTAAGAAGTTGCAGTTTAAAATGTTTGAGCAAAGTAGTAATGTTATTAGAGCTGAACAGCAATATTAATCTGACAGCAACATATAGTATAGATTAGATAAGAGAAAGCCCAAAGGTCAAGAGATCTGCTAGGAGATTTTTTTTTTTAAGTTTATTTTATTTTATTTTTTTTAGTAATCTCTACACCCAATATGGGGCTTGAATTTATGAGCCTGAGATCAAGAGTTGCATGCTATTCCAACTGAGCCAGCCAGGTGCCCCCAGTTGGATTATTATACAATAGTCTAAATCATGGAAAAGAAAAACTGAGCCAGGCTAATGGCAGTGGGGATAAAGAATGAGGGAATAAGTAGATAAACTAGGCAAGACTTGGAAGACAGGGGAGAGGGGAATCAAAGATGACTACAACTATAAGACTGAGTAAGTGGTTTAAAAGAAAAGAAATAAGCACATTAAAAAGGGTCACTGTTGGGAGGTGGGAATGTAGAAATAGAGCTTGAGGGAGATCAGGAACAGAGAACTTGCATCAGTTTTTTAGAAGTGATAGCTGAAGTTAGAAAAATCGAGATCATCAAAGGAGAGCGCATGGAAGGAAACAGAGCAAAAGGCAGGATCATAAGGAATAGCTGTATTTAAGAGTTAGGGGGCGCCTGGGTGGCACATTCAGTTGAACATCTGACTCCTGATTTGAGCTCAGGTCATGATCTCTGGGTTGTGAGATCAAGCCCCAAATGGGGCTCCCCACTCAATGTGGAATCTGCTTGAGATTCTCTCTCCCTCTACCTCTCCCACTTGTGCTCTCTCTCTCTCTCTCAAATAAATAAATCTTTAAAAAAAGGGGGGGTTAGAAGCAAAAGAGAGTTCAGTAAAAGAGGCAGAGTGGCCTGACATGTTAAAAGAAAAAGAGCAGAAAACAGGGTTGAAAAAAGCCAGAGGAATGGGCAATTAAGATGGTCAAATGCTACCAACAGTTGAGGGATGGTGATGAATGGGGGACAGACCACTGGATCTGACAATTAGGAAATACTCAGAAGACAAAGAATTTGTAGACACATCGTGAAAAACTACTGGCTTAGAATGTGCTTGATATTACAAAGATGTCTTATTAAATACTGTTTGAATGAATGACTACATTAATGAATGAAATTAAAATTATATAATGGGGCAGGGAGAACTTACCTTTTGACGATCTCTTGAAAAAAACAGCATCTGAATATCCCAAGCCTTCTGATTTAGATCTTCCATTTCCATCTCCATTTTCTTATGTTCCCACTCAATCTGAAATATTCCTTTGTGGACCTCTTTACTTTCCATCATGCTAGCAACTTTCTTTTGTCCTTGAGTCTTGAAAAAAAAAGTACATTTTGATATTCATAGGACTCTACATACAGAATACAGAATATATGAAGTTGAATTTTGTTCTTAGAAAACACTTGGATTACAGAGGTAATTCTATCTTCTTTTTTTAAAAATTATTTTTATTTAATTTTTTTTTGAGAGAGAAAGAGTACATGCATGAGTTGGGGGGTGGAGAGGGAGAGGGAGAGAGAGAATCTTAAGCAGGCTTCATGGCCAGCATGGAGTCCCACACAAAGCTGGATTTCACGACCCTGAGCCAAAATCAAGAATAAGACCCTTAACCAACTGACCACCCAGGTGCCCCTCTATCTTCTTTTTAAAAATATAGCAGATATTAAAAAATTATTGATCACTAAAAAGCTGATAGGTACTAAACAGAAAGGATTATAAAATACATTGGAGTGGCATAGCCAATTTACTTTATATGTCAGTAATTAGGCAGGAACTCCTTTTGCCATCACCAATCTACCAGTCTGCATGTATTTGTATCCCTACTCTCTACCCTGCTCCCTGATGCTATAGACAAAGGAATATAGTTTAATGCAGCTAGGCACAACAGTATCTGGTAGGTAGCTAGTGGAAAAGCAAAAATAATAAAATAAAATAAAATAAAATAAAATAAAATAAAATAAAATAAAATAAAATAAAATAAATAAAATTGAGTGGGTTAAATATATTTAAATACCTAGATATTTTGCACTTCACTTCAAATTGCCTACATGAAGTTCAGGAATATTTTCATGAAGTTATTCTCCCAGATTGCTAATAGTGACACTTTTGTCTCTAAAATAAATTTGTATAAGAGTTCCATCAGTTAACATTTTATATCTTTCTTCTTCAAAAACTTAGCTTTTTGAAGTTCATGCCATTATATTATACCATACCACCTGCTACTCTTTTTAAAAATTATTTTCATCTTCTGATCACTGCTTGGCCTCTCAATTCCTTGAGTTACTCACCTTCGACGATCTCTTCTCCATCTCACTCAGACACCCAAATCCCACAATTATACCCTCAATCTTGTTGTATGTAACAGCTCCAAAATCTTAAGTTCAAGCATTTCTCTAGGGTAGTGTTTCTCAAATATTGGAGATATTGCCCTTCCATAGGCAATTAAAATTATGTTTGCAGAAATTTTTGGCTGACACAACTGGAGGGAGGTGCTGTTACTGGCATCTAGAGGGTAGGTGTCTCACACTAACAACAAAATATGAAGGAGAATTTAAGATACTCTGAGAAAATAAAGCTGATGGAATTCCTCATCAGTAGACCTGCTGTACCAGAAATGCTAAAGAGAGTCCTTCAACCTGAAATTAAAAGGCACTAAACAGTACCTCAAAGTCGTAAGAAGGAATTAAAAAAAAAAAAACTAAATTAAAAATGCAACTACATAGGTAGATATAAAAGTCAGCATTATTGTATTCTTTGTTTGTAAATACTCTTTTTTCCTCTATGATATAAAAGAAAAATGCACCAAACAGTAATTATAAATCTATGTTGATGGACACATAATGCATAAAGATGTAATTTGTGACAATAACAACAGAAAAGGGTAGGGGCAGAATTGTACTGGAGTAGAGTTTTATATACTAGTGAAACTAATTTGGTGCTAATTTGAATTAGTTTGTTATAAAACTAAGATGCCAATTGTAATGCCCATGGTAACCACTAAGAACACAACTAAAATGTATATAGAAAAGTAAAAGGCAAAGGGATCAAAGTGGTAGTCTGCAAAAAAAATCAACTATATACAAAGTAAGACAATAATGGAGGGATTGAGGAACCAGAAAATATGATAGAAAACAAGTAACAAAATAGTAAAGTCTTTTTTTTTTACTAGCAATTACTTTATATGTAAATGGATTAAACTCTACAATTAAAAGGCAGAGATAGGCATGATGGATTAAAAAAATTCCAGTGATATTCTGTCTAGAAGAGATTCACTTTAAGATTCAGTGAAACAAATAGCTTGAAAGTGAAAGGATAGGAAGATATCATCTGTGCAAATTGTAGTCAAAAGACAGCTGGGGTGGCTATACTAATATCACACAAGCACATTATTTGCTGATAAGAAGCCAACCCTTCAAGAAGATACAGCAATTACAAACATATATGCACTAAAAACAGAGCCCCCAAATATATGAAGCAAAACCCAAGAGAATTGAAGGAGAAATAGTTCCATAACAGTAATTGGAGATTTCACTACCCCACTTTCAATAATGAATACAACAAGTATACAGAAGATCAATAAGGAAATAGAGGATTTGAACAACACTATAAACTAATTAGACCTAAGAGACATATACAGAACACACCACTCAATAATAGCAGAATACACATTCTTTGCAATTGCAAATGGAACATTCTCAAGTATAGACCATATGTTAGGCCATAAAATGAATCCTAATACATTTTAGAAAATTGAAATAATAAAAAACATCTGTTCTGACCACAAGGTAATGAAACTAGAAATCAATAACAGAGGAAAAGTGGAATATTCACAACTAGGTAGAAATTAAAAGACACATTTTTAAATAATAGGTCAAAGAAGAAATCACAAAAGATACTAGAAAATACTTTGAAATGAATGAAAGTGAAAACGTAACATACCAAAACTTTTGAGATGCATCAAAACCAGTATTCAGAGGGAAACTTATAGCTATAAGCACCTATGTTAAAAAAAGGAGAATGATCTCAAGTCAATAATCTAACATTATTAAACCTTATAGGATTATCAAAAGAAGACCAAACTTAACCCAAAGCTATAAAAGAAGGAAATAGGAAGGTCAAAACAGAGATAAATGAAATAGAAAATAGGAGAGAATAAACGAAACCAAAATCTTTGAAATCAAAATTGGCAAACCTTTAGCTGGAATAAGAAAAAGGAGAAAAGACTCAATTTGCTAAAATCAGAAATAAAATCAAGGATATTACTACTAACCTTACAGAATTTAATAAGATTATAAGAGAATACCATGAACAACTGTATGCCAACAAATTAGATAAACCTAGATGAAATAGGAAAAAATTCTAGAAACACACACACTACAAAAACTGACTCAAAGAGTAACAGGAAATCTAAATAAACCTATCCTAACTAAAGACCGAGTCAGAATAAAAAACCTCCCAACAAAATAAAAAGCCCAAGACCAGAATGCTTCATTGGTGAATTCTACCAAATATTTAAAGAAGAATTAATACCAATCCTTCTCAAACTCCTTAAAAAAATAGAAGAGGAGGGAATACTTCCAAACTCATTCTTCAAGACCAGAATTACCCTGATACCGAAGCCAGACAAGGACACTACAAGAAAAGAAAATTATAGGCCCACGTCCCAGATGAAAATAGATGCATAAGTCCTCAATAAAATATTAGCAAACCAAATTTGACAGTACATTAAAAGGATTGTATACACATACACACACTCCTAGGCATATGTTCAAACTGCTGAAAACCAAGATAAAGAGAAAAGCCCAGGGGCGCCTGGGTGGCACAGCGGTTGGGCATCTGCCTTCGGCTCAGGGCGTGATCCCGGCGTTATGGGATCGAGCCCCACATCAGGCTCCTCCGCTATGAGCCTGCTTCTTCCTCTCCCACTCCCCCTGCTTGTGTTCCCTCTCTAGCTGGCTGTCTCTATCCTGTCGAATAAATGAATAAAATCTTAAAAAAAAAAAAAAAGAGAAAAGCCCAAAGGCAGACATATTATATGAAAAGGAACAAGATTTAGAAAAATATATAGTAGACATCTTGTCAGAAACTCTGTAAGTCAGAAGAAAATGAACCCCTTTAAAGTGAAAAGGATGAAGAAAAGAGAGAAAAAACCTGCCAATCCAGGGAACCTAGCAAACTATCAACAATAAAGGTGAATCAAAGACAATTTCAGACAAAGAAAAACTTAGAAAATTCAATACAGGCAAACTTGCAATTCAGTTAAAAGAAGTTCTTTAAGCAGGGGTGCCTGGGTGGCACAGCGGTTAAGCAGCTGCCTTCGGCTCAGGGCGTGAACCCGGTGTTATGGGGTTGAGCCCCACATCAGGCTCCTCTGCTATGAGCCTGCTTCTTCCTCTCCCACTCCCCCTGCCTGTGTTCCCTCTCTCGCTGGCTGTCTCTATCTCTGTCGAATAAATAAACAAAAATCTTAAAAAAAAAAAAAAAAGTTCTTTAAACAGAAGATATATAAGACAGACACTTTAATCCACACAAAGATCTCTTGAAATAGGGGAAATGAAAGGAAATAGAAAATGCTTTCTTCTTATTTTTCATCAATCTAAAAGATAATTATCTAAAGCAAAAATGATGGCAGTGTTTTGTGGGTTTAGAGCATTTGTAAAAGTAAAATGTATGGCAACATTAGCACATAATTCTCAAATAGTACAAAATCCCCAAATATTTGGAAATTAAATAACACTTCTAAATAGCCCATGAGTCAAAAAGGAAGTTACATGGGAAATTAGAAAATATTTTAAATGGAAAGAAAATGAAAACACAAAATATCAAAATTTGCATAATACAGCTAAAATCATGCTTAGAAATTTATAACATTCAATGCTTATACTAGAAAATAAGGTCTGAAATCAGTGATCTAATCTTACTTAAAATTATCATTAGGTGAGTAGATTGAGCTTAACAGAATGATGGCATATTAGAATGAACATTTAACTTTGTAGTCCTGAACTTTTTTTTTTTTTTAAGATTTTATTTATTTATTCGACAGAGAGAGAGACAGCCAGCGAGAGAGGGAACACAAGCAGGGGGAGTGGGAGAGGAAGAAGCAGGCTCATAGAGGAAGAGCCTGACGTGGGGCTCGATCCCAGAACTCCGGGATCACGCCCTGAGCCGAAGGCAGATGCTTAACCGCTGTGCCACCCAGGCGCCCCAGTAGTCCTGAACTTCTTAAACCTTAGAATCATCTGGGAGGCTTTTAAAAAATACCATGCCTCTGGGTGGGGCCTGGACACACGGTAAAGTTCTTCAGGTGATTCTAATGTACGGCCAGAGTTAGGAACCACTGATTTAACCGAATGAAAATGATTTATCATGGAAATGGGAGAATAATGAACAAATTTGGTACAGCAGGTTATATGTTGGCTTTCTTCTTAAAAAATGAAAATTACCCGAATCACAGAATTCAAGTCTTCAATTATGCTCTTGTTGATGAGAATTGCATCAGGATACTCCAGCAATAACTGAAAATTTTCCAGTTCCACTTGTCCTTGTTTAAGGAGAATTTGGATTGTCAAATTCAACTGGAATCTCACTTTCTCTTCCTGCAATCTACATTGAGAAGACTTCAAAGTAAGTAGTTGAAATATACTTATATTTCAAATTTCATCTATTATCTGAGAACATAAAATTCAAACTTAATTTTCAACTTGAATTTCAAACTTAAGCTGAAGGAAAACCTGCTGGAGATTAACGCAAAACATCTTTTCCTGATGATAAGCTTTCTTGGAGGACTCTAAGATACCTCCTCTTGTTGATATAGAATTACACTTGGGCTCCTCAAAGAATGGCATGGACAGAAATGCATTCACAAAGTTTTACTTTATGATTAAGAAAAGATTAATATAAAGGTTGTAAGTGGAAAAAAATTGAGATGCTACCAGATAACACATCTATTAAAGTTCTGACTATGTATTGACTTCTGATATTTTATTAACAATGTTTAATCTGTATGCTACTTCTACCTCTTTCTGGCTAAGTCCCGTTCCTCCTCAGAGCCTAGATCTGAGGATGATGTATAGTGATGAATTTGGGACACCAGAGAAGCATTTATCAAAGTGGCTGCAAAATAAGGAAAAAGCGAAGCAAGGACTTAGAACAGCATCCCAATCACTCAGCAAAATACAAGCTCTCTTAAAGAAAAAGATATTAGCTGGCTAGTTGTCTACATGGGAATTTCTTGGATATCTGCCTAATTTTCCAGAGTTTGCTTGTATGGCTTTGAGCCCAAAAGTGCTGACTAGCAGAAACAAATTCTTTGTATTATATTAATGTGGAAGGAGCAGGTTAAAAAATAGTAAGGTTTTCCCACAACTTACCTATTTCTAATAAGAGCAATGGAACCTATAAGTAAGTTCCATTCTGAAGTAAGGTCTTTTGTAACAAAATGCACTTTCTCAAAAAGAATTTTTAAAGCCCAGCAAGAGACCAGTCTGTGCTGGCCAAAAACCAGCGAGCAGGCTTCCCCCCCCCACCCCATGACAACACAATGCAACAGCCCCAGCTTAGACTCTGTAAATGAACATGAATGAAAAGTTCAAATTACACCATGAGTTCATGGGACACTTTTTCAATTTCCTGCTGCAACTTCTCATCATCTTCTGTTCTCCTCCGGAGGAAAGCCATCATTTCCATTAAGCCAGCCGCTTTCTGCTTTACCTGAAGGAACCAAACCACAAACACCTTAGAGCATATGGGGCTTTAGAAATAAAAGCAAACTAATTTTAAAGAACTTTAGAAAACATAGATGTTTTAACTTAGTTACAAAGCCTTAATAAGCCCATTTTTCTAGAAGATTAATAAAAATTTAAAGCCTTCCCATTATGTAATATAAGATACCTAAAATGTACATGGCACATTACATGAATATTTTGAAAAATATTAAATTTGCTTCTCACTAAAAAATCAAATATGCAAGAAACTATAATTTTCCTTATATCTTATTTTAAAATTTGTTCTCATCATCTCAGATAAAATGATAAAATCATAGATTCCTCAGCAAAAATATGCCAGTCTGATATTTGTGGTGCTGAACTTGGGGAATTTCGGGGAGGGGAGGCAGAAGGTGGTCAAGAAACAGCATAAGGAATGAATTTTTTCCCAATTAACACATTCTCAAATTGTTACCTTTGCCACATTAAAAAAATATTCTAGCAAATATAAAGTAGGTTCTAGTGAAATGTAATTCTAATCTATGCAAAAAGGGATGAGGACAACTCAACACCATGGCAGAGAGAAAGGAAGTTGTGTCTACGACAGTGCTGCCCAAGAGAAATACAATGTGAGCCATAAATGCAAGCCACATATTTAATTTTCAATTTTGCAGGAGCCACATTATAAAAAGTGAAATGAAACAGGTGAAATTAACTTCACTAATATATTTTATTTAATACAATAAATATATCCCAAACATCATTTCAACTGTAATGAATATAAAAAAAATATTGAGAGATTTTCCATTCCTTTTTCATACTAAGACTGCTAATTCTATGTATACTTTCTACTTACAACATGTCACAATCAGGACTGGCCACATTATTTCAAGTAAACAATAACCACATGTAGCTAGGGGCCACCATTTTGGACAGCGTGGGCCTACAAGTATAGACTTACACTTAGCTCTCCATATCACTAAGGTTAATATCTTATCTCATCATTATTATTATTACTAACATTAATAACTACTACCTTAGCAGGAAAACCTAAATAATTAACATTTCTGGAAGCATTGATCACTATAAACTATATATTTGATATTAGTACACTAAGTAAAATGAAATTGAATTGAAATGGAATAAAATAAAATGTCATTATATACTTTCTGTTCATTTTCCACTTTCGCTCGTCTGGTTATGCAGAAATGATCCCAGACCGAGGGGTCCAAGCCTTCTGGCATGTTATTAATATTGTCCAAGTCATCCATGGCTTTCATTAACTGGACAAAGGCATCCTTATGCAATTTCCCAGATTCTGGTCGTTCTCCAAAAGGCACAATACTGGCCGCATCTGAGTGCGTTTTCTGTTTGTGAATCCTGGTATTACCAATAAAAACCCATCAACCTTTCACATCCTCACACACGAGAAATCAATGTTAAATTATACAACCCTTAGCATCAGTATGACATCGCATGACACTTTCTTTTGGCAAGAGAGGCTTGTGGGTGGATTATTCCAAAGAGAAAAGCACCCACTTTGACCTTCTTCCATTCTCTTTGGATGCCCAGGCATGACCTTGGCTGGACTACTGATGTTCCTGACTGTTGTCAGCACCGGCAGCTTTACCTGCACTAAAGAAGTCTCCCTTCTGTGTATTTTAAGCAGGCAAGTAAATGCCCAAGAGGAGTGTGGATATTCCCTGGTTATGTCCCACATATCCTCTGCTGGTATCCTTTTTGCAGATGAGTAGCCTGGAATATTTCTGATATAAACTGAACTGGAAAAGCACTTTTTAAAAAATCTACATTAATGGATTAGTTTTGTTTCCCTGGGCTGTGGCTGGGAAGGGAAGAAAGGTACAAAGATTTGTACCAGACACTCACTATCTAGATGCTTTACAATATGCTGTGAAGTTACTGTTGTTATCCTCTTTCTCTAGATGAAAAACGTCTGAGAGAAGCTATTGGTCCAAGACCACAGGTCTGACAGATGGTAGAGTTAGGATTTAAAGCTAATTCTGTTTGACAATAAAGCTTATGCTCTTTCCACTGCTGCCTCCCAATATGTGGGAAGAGTTGCTTCTTTCTTCACAGGACTTATTATGACTCACTCCTTTAAAAATAGGGAAACCAAGATATGAGGTATGTTCTAGGTTGAATTTCCTGGGTTGTGTGTAAACTGTTAAAAGTGAGACAATGAGTCTGCATCTCAGACAAATATGAGCCTATACCTTTGTAACAAATTCCATGATTTCTAGCTTACCTTTGATTGAAAATTTTGGAAATCTGAGTTTGTAAAAATTTGGAAATCTGTGAAATGAATTCTAATGGTACTCTCAGTATAAAACCCCGATTATTTTAGAACCCTTTTTGATAATGGTTATTTTCAATCATTTATACTGGCATTTTCCAAACTTTGTCTTGAACACAATCACATGAGATGCTCTCAGTGGCCAAATAAGTTTGGAAAATACTGCTTACTCTATTTTTGTTTGTTTTTTTAGAGAGAGCATGCACGTGCACATGAGTGGGGGAGGGGCAGAGGGAGAGGTAGAGAGAGAGAATCTTAAGCAGGCTCCATGCTCAGCACTGAGCCTGACTTGGGGCTTGACCACACAACCCTGAGATCATGACCTGGGCCGAAATCAAGAGTCGGACGCTTAACCATCTGAGCCGCCCAGGCGCCCCTCTATTTTTTGTACTTGGATACACAAAGGCCAAAAACAAATTCTGAGACGTTCTTCAGTAAACTGTTTAACTTTTTCTTTTAACCCAGTATTTTCCCAAACATATTTTGTCCTGGAAGCCTTTCATGTGTAATTCCAATTCATACAACAAGGGCCTCACATTTGCTAGAACACATCTTGGGAAAATTGTAGATCTGTATACCATCAATATCTTAAGAGCAACTATTTTCATAGGACTATGATAGCACAATGCTTACCTTGATACTTAACTTTCTGAATAATGAAATCATTTTTCTTCATTGCTTACCTTAAGATGTAAGAATAATCTAAAAAGCCCGAGTTATGATAAAGACACTTGAACATTTTCACATAAAAGATGTTACACTGAATATTTCTATCTAGTTGGGATTGAAAAAGCCAAAATCTAACAACACTCCTCTTCATTTACAAACTTTTTTTCTCAGAAAAATGATAGCAAAGGAGAAACAAACCTTGGTCGGCGTTTAAAAAGTTTGTAGAGTATATCCACCTGATGACTGGGAATTTCAGAAAATTCTTTTTTAAAGCTGCGATCCAGAACCTAAGGACAGAGATATCATGGCTTGGATTGCAACTTTTTTCAGTAGCCCTTTCTTTGTTGACAATACTTTTTAAAATATAGGGTTGAATCACTTTGATTTTAAAAATCCATGAAAATTTGGTTTATAAAGTAGACTTATTTGAGGGTGACACTTGCTATGCAAGGATTTCTCAAAGATTTATTTTGAATAGGAAGTACCTCTGTGAATTACAAATATTATTTCATATAAGGTTCTAGAAATCATTCAGAACTAAAATTTTCACAAAATAATATTTACGAGTAAAATATTCAAGGTATTCTATTCTATTCTTTATGTTTTTCTATCCTATTCTTTTCCATTATAAAACTACTGATCATACATATGATCCAGTAATTCCACTACTGGGTATTTACCCAAAGAATATGAAAACACTAATTCAAAAAGATATAGGCACACCTATGTTTACTGTGGTATTATTTACAATAGCCAAATTTTGGAAGCAACACAAGTACCCATCGATAGATGGATAAACACACACACACACGTACACATATATGATATATATATATGATACATATATGATATATATATATATCATATATGTATGATGGAATATTACTTCGCCATAAAAAGAATGAAATCTTGTCATTTCCAACAACATGGATGGACCTTGAGGGTATAATGCTAAGTGAAGTAGGTCAGTCAGAGAAAGACAAATACCACATGAATTCACTTATAAATGGAATCTAAGAAACAAAACAAATGAACGAAGAAAAAAAGAGATACACAAAAAACCATACTCTTAAATACAGATGATTACCACAGGGGAGGTGAGAGGGGGTATTATGTGAAATAGGTGATGGGATTAAGAATACACTTATCATGATCTATACATAATGTATAGAACTGAGTAATATATAAAATTGTTGAATCATTATATTGTACATCTGAAACTAATATAATACTATACATTAATTATGCCGGAATTAAATTTAAAAAAATTCTGGTCATAGCCTACTAAATTGATTTCATGACCAACTAGTGCGGACTGCAACTTAAAGTTTGAGAAGCCTTAAAGTCTAGGTGATATCTCTCTTTTTTTGTACAAGAAATTTAAACCAGAGAAGTTACAAAAATTTATTTTACACAGTGATTATCAGAAATATACAATGGCTCAGAATTCACTGATAACTGAGGATTGTAGCAGGAGAAAATCTATGAGGAAATTAAATTACATCCCTTTTAATCTCCCCCAAACCTAAGCAGCAACTCTACTGCATTGATGAGTGGGTAAGACAATGGCTCTCACTTTGTCTTCTGCCAATAAGTTGTCATAGTGTTCCTTGTACACATCAAGGTCTTCTCTGGCTTTCTGGATGGCCTCTGAAGTCTGGTTCTATAATAACATCAAGAATAGGCAATTGGAACTGAGTGTTTCAGGATAAACAAAAATATTAGGGATACTAAAAATAAGAAATTTCCTAGTACAAGATAAATGTGTCAGTGAAATATCCATTATAGATAACATTTATAGCAGAAAGGAAATCAATTGGAGACTTTCAAAGGAAAAACATCTAATCACCTCTTTCTAAGTATACCCAGCTATGTGAGTGTGTAAGTGACTGTGGAGCAGGAAAGTATGATGATGAAATTGCACAGGCTTGGAATTCACATGGGCTTGGCTTCTGAGAGACTGAATATAAAAACAGACAATGGCCAGACCATATATACAAATAGAACTCTGACCCACAGCCCCTATAATAACTAGCCAGGAAACTAAACCATATCCTCAGCAGTGATCAGTCCCATACTTTCAGGATTTGATCAGTAACTTTCAGCTTTCCTAATTTTTGCCATTTCCAGTTTAAGACCAAACAGAGAAAGCCAAATATGCTCCCCAAATTGATCACGTAAGTTGCCTGTCTTCTAATTAACTTGTCCCTGGCTTCCCAATGCCAACAACAACAACTACTTCTTCTTCTTCTTCTTTCTTCTTCTTTCCTTCTTCTTCCTCTTCCTCCCCCTCCCCCTGCCCCTCCTCCTCCTTCTTTCTTCTTCTTCCTTCTTCTTCTCCTTCTCCTTCTCCCCCTCCCCCTCCTTCTCCTTCTTCTTCTTCTCCTTCTTCTTCTTTCTCCTTCTTCTTCTTCCTTCTTCTTCTTCTTCTCCTTCTCCTTTTTCCTCTTCCTCCTCTTCCTCTTCTCCTTATCCTTCTCCTCCTTCTTCTCCTTCTTTTTTTAAAGATTTTATTTATTTGAGAGAGAGAGAGAGGAAGCGAGCATGAACAGGGCAAGGGAAGCAAGGGGAGAGGGAGAACCAGACTCCCCGCTGAGCAGGGAGCACCATGGGGCTTGATCCCAGGATCCCAACCTGAGCCAAAGGCAGATGCTTAACTGACTGAGCCACCCACGTGCGCCCCCCACCCCATGCCAACAACTTTTAATCAGGGTGCTCCTGAAGCCCTCTCTCCTTTCCATTATAAAGCTTTCCCATCCCCCTGCCTGCCTTTGAGTGTCCACCAAATACAACCGATGGTGGCTGATCTCTTACTATATCAAGTTCTGAATAAATAGTCTGCTTATTCCCGTTTGGATGGTCTTCATTTATTTTCACATTTCCAATTCCTGCTGTTTTACTTTCTAATGGGTGACTTGTGGGATGCCTGGGTGGCTCAACTGATTAAGCGTCTGCCTTTGGCTCAGGTCATGATCCCAGGGTCCTGGGATCGAGTCCTGCATCAGGTGCCTTGCTCAGCAGGGAGCCTGCTTCTCCCTCTGCCTGCTGCTCCCCCTGCTTGCATGTGCTCTCTCTCTCTCACAAATAAATAAATAAAATCTCTAATGGGTGACTTAGGCATGTTACCAGTCTCTCCAAGATGTTCTCCTCACCTGTGAAAGAAATTCAGTACCTTGCAGGGGTGTTATTAGTAGGGCTGCATTCAGAAGGTGCTTTGCATATGCTATTTAATGGACTTTTAGCAAAAACTAAGTACATATGCCATATATATGATACTTTAAATCATTCATTCATAAATTATCTTTATTAATATTACTAATAAAAGCTGACATTTTTTGAAAATTATGTGACAAGCATTTTGCATTCATTGTGTCTTTAATGAAACATATCTATTCATGCTCTTTATTAGAGTTTTCCAGAATATGACAGTTTTTCATTCTATAAGCTAACATGTTACATGTTTCGTAAAACTTAGGGTTCCAAATGATCCAGAGAGAATATTCCCAGGGAAGAGTCTGCAAGTAGCTTAAAAGGTTATATGTCCTGTCCAAGGTCCCACAGTGTCACAACCAGTCAGTGGTTAAAAGCGGGTGCTTTCAACCATGTCTCGTTTTATAAACCATATGTCATATGAAAGTCACATGGTTCCTTTGACTAAATGATTACAGATGCAGAATCCCATAATTTCATTAACAGATAAGAGCGGGCACTTTCACCTGACCCTGGAGCCAAGTCCCTGGCAGGGAGCCAAGGAAGACACACAGCTGAGAGGAATGTGAAAGAAAGGGTCTAGTGTGTGAGCTCTTGTTTTTTGTTTTGTTTTGTTTTTTCTAAATAGATTTTATTTATTTATATGAGAGAGAGAGAGAGACAGCACGAGCAGGGGGAGGAGCAAAGGGAGAGGGACAAGCAGACTCTGCTGAGCGCAGAGCCCGAAGCAAGGCTCGATCCCAGGACCCCAAGATCATGACCTGAACCGAAGGCAGATGCTTAACCCATTGAGCCACCCAGACGCCCCTGAGAGCTTATTAGACAAGGAGCATGACTGTCAGAAAATGCTTGTACTCAAGATATCAGATACTATCCTTACTTTCTCCTCCTGCTTCCTTGTAAGGTAGTTGTTCAGGAATGCTTCTCTGGAGCTTATTTCTTCATCCAACAGTAAAGAAAATACAAGATTATTTATTTTCAATTCCTCCTGTAGAAATATTTAAAAAGGTAGGGAAAATGATCACTACATCTATTTGAGAAAGGATTTTCTACTGAGGGTCATAGACTTGACACTCATCAAGCCGGCTTATGACATACAAATAAGAGAAATTCTTTTTAAGAAAAAGGGAATATAGATTGTGGCACTAAATACTCAGTTATTTTAACTTTTCATCTTTTCATTGTAAGAGAAAACACATATAGAGAAAAATACTAAGACAATGTATAGTTTAATGAATTATTATAAAGGTAAAACACACTTGCAATCACCACACCGTTCAGGAAATAGAACTTTCACATCCCAGGAGCCCCTTGCATGTGTCCCCTTCACAGTCTCAACACTGGTAATAATTACTTTCCTGACATTCATAGTAATCACTCTCTTGTGTTTCTTTACGGTTTTTATCACCCAGGTATATCTCTCTAGGCACTATAGCATCGCCTGGCCATTTCAAAAATTGTCACATTTTAAAAATCTCTTATAATCCAGTTTCCCTTCCACCCCTTTCCTTTCTTCACGTTTTCTGTAGTTTCACCTCGCCTGGGCTTTGCTCTCTGCAACTTCCAGTGACTTCACGACATGAAGGATGCTGATGAACTCACTGGAAGTTGATGTCACATACTTCCTGAAAACTGGCAGCTGATCAGAGGCCTGCTCAGACACATGTTTGATCCTTTTGGCAATACCTTAGGTGATACTACGTTCTTTGATCAGGACACATATAGCATTAGGGTGTCCGCCTTTTTGTGATGTTAGTAACTGTAGACACTCAATGCCCAGGCCCATTAATCTATGGAGAGTTGCAAGACGGTGATATTCTCTTTCTATGGTTCCCTTTTCACTTATAAATTAAAATTGTTTCATAAATAAACAGATGCTTCTCCTTATCTGCAGTGTAGTAACCTAGTGGTATAGTTCATCTAGGAAGGTACAATCAATACTTGATGCTTTCTCTTTATCAGTTTTTACATAATGAATTGGTTGTTATCCTTTGAAGGTGAATGATAGGCATTTTTCTTTTTAAAATATCACAAATTCACAAATTAAACAACTTTGGTGGGTTTCAGTTAATTGCAATGATTATCACTGTTGAATCTTCAACTATTCCCTTTAGGGGAGCTTTTAAAATTGGCTCCTGAGTCCTTTGGATATTACCTGGTAGTCTTTGACAGTTTCCTCATTATCTTGTATAAAAAGATGTTCTCATTTACCAAAACAAAAACAGCATTTTATAAACCATGGATAAGCCCGTGTTTTCAGCAAGTTAAGAAATAAATCACTTAAAGTTAAACTGAAGTTTTTCCTGAAGCCTTAATCTTTCAAATTTTGTAATTAATTGGACAATTTAAATATAAACAGTTTAAAGTGGACAATTTAGGGGGCGCCTGGGTGGCACAGCGGTTAAGCGTCTGCCTTCGGCTCAGGGCGTCATCCCGGTGTTACGGGATCAAGCCCCACATCAGGCTCTTCTGCTATGAGCCTGCTTCTTCCTCTCCCACTCCCCCTGCTTGTGTTCCCTCTCTCGCTGGCTGTCTCTATCTCTGTCAAATAAATAAATAAAATCTTTAAAAAAAAAATAAAGTGGACAATTTAAAAGCAGCCATATCAGAATCTATATCTGTATCTACAGTCATATAAATGCAAGTGTGTTTGCAAGATCCCTGAAAGGAAAATTTTATCACCACCAACGACCTCCCCACCCAAATGACAAAACTAGACAAGTCCTGGTGTGTTTTAATTAGGTAAACAAAACTTAGTTAAATGGACATTAAAGGTTCCTTCTAGTGAATCATTCCTTTTCAAGAAGTTGAAATCTCTGTGCTGTATTGACTAAAAGGTCGTGATTCATGGAATGTCTTAAGACTTCGTTCATGGAAACCTAATCATAAGCAGATGGTTAGATATGTTGGCAATTTAGCACCTGCTGGAATAAATGGGTGGACAGACTCCTGTAATCCAAATTCTTAACCTGCATGTTTTTTCGTTACCCCAACTCATTCCTGACATGTAGGCTCAATCTTCTCAGTATTTGAGTTACTGGTTCAGCAGAAACCAGGAAAAACAACTTTGTAGTCAAAATGTTACCCAACTGTATATTGTTTACTTTATTGTAAATACTGGCAAACAGTGGTCAATAAATAGTTTTATATTCCTTAAAAAAAAAAAAGATGTTCTGAGCTTATCTTTTTAAAATAACAGCTTTATTAAGATGTATTTCATACAATTCATCCATTTCATACAAGTCAAGGTTCATCCATGCTGTACCATGTATTAATGGTACTGTTTATTGCCAAATAATATTCCATTATATGGATAAACCATATTTTATTTATTTCTATGTAGTTGTTGGACATTCGGATTGTTTCTACTTTCTGGGCATTATGACTAATGCGGCTCTCATGACTAGTGCTGGGGCATTTAATTCCCAATGTCCCCCCACCCATCTACCATATACACACTCCCTCCCTGTGGGGCCAGTGGTTATGTTCAGTCTATAGCCAAGACTCCCAAGGAGCAGCCTCTCTCTCAAGGCTACAGGTCTTGCTGGGTCCTGGTAGCAGCTCCCTTCCTTTGCCTCTTTAGCTCTAGAGATGTTACTGTCTTCTTGCTATTTCTAATCTTAGTTTTTCACCATTCCTTGCTGTTTCCCCTTAACCCTGACCATACCTCAGTAAAGAGTGTTTACATTAAACCGTCTTAAATGTAACTCTTTCAGTGTACCATTCCTGTTGGGACCCTGAGGATAGAGACAACCTCCTGGGGGTTCCCTTATCTTCTCTCATCTTTTTTGGCTGACCCCCTTGCTTTGGGAGACACATACAAATTTTTGAGATCTTGTATTTCTCAAAACATCATTATTCTCCTCTTATACTCAATTGGTAGTTTGACCACGTATAGAAATCAATGCTAGGAATCGTTTTCCCTCAGAATTTAAGGCTTCACTCCTTGGTCTTCATGCTTCTAGTTACTATACACTTCTTTTATATTCTTACTGCTGAATCAAATTAACCCAGATTTTTCATCAGATCTTTTGGGGCAGGTGGATTATTCATTCATTTAACACGTAGTATGAGCCCAGCCCCTTGCTAGTTGCTGGAGATACAGGGATGAATAAGTTCATGGAACTTATAGTTTTGGGAGCATTAAAAAGTAATCTCATATAAATTAAAATTCAGTTGCATTAAGTTTTAGAAAGTAAAAGAACAGAGCATATACTCGGAGGCTCTAGCCGAGTCTGAGGAACTGGCTTGTAAGCTGGGACTGACAGCTGAGTAGATATGGGCCAGGAGGCAGAGCTGGGAGGAAGGGGCACTGAGGTGAGCTCAAGGCACCGGAGATGGAAGCACGGCAGTGAGGGGGAGGGTGGCAGAGGTGAGGTTGGAGCAGGAACCAGGTCTGCACGAGCAGGACCACAGTGCCAGAAGGGATGTTGGTCTTTTTCCTAAGAACAAGGAGAGGCCCCGGAGGCTTTCTTTAAAAGAAAAGGTCCTGTGAGTAAAGCTTTTACTTACTTGGTTGACAACCATCTCTGCCTTCACTCTCCTTTCAAAGAGTCTTTTCAAATGTTCATCAAAATTCTGTGTGCTTTCTTGAATGGAGTTTTGAAGTTTCTTCATTTCTGCTTCTAATGACTGGAAGGAAGTCGATAACAAAATTAACATTTAGGAACATCAAATGCTCTAAGGAAAGGGTGTTCACACTTTGCTGCAAGGGAGGGGGAGGGGGTGAGGGAGGACAGGCCTTGTGAAGTGTCCTGGGCCCTCCACCCTCTTCAACCAGAGATGTTCCACTTGGATCTGTTTAATATATTGTGAGTCTGAGATTTTTGCTTTAAAAACATTACACTGGAAAAAAGAAAAAAGGAAATAACTCATCATAGCTAATGGTGCAGGCAGAGATAGGCCTAGTAAAACAAATCATAGCAAATCTTTCTGGAAAATTCTGACTCTCTAAGACAGAAATCTCCAGATATATAATCTGGCCCTAAAAAGTTTTGATTTTTTTTTTAAGCCATGATATATCTTCATGGAAATTTTTAGATTTTAAGGAAATAAAGACTGAAGTATATGGATATAGAGGTAGAGACAGAGATAGAAATATAGATAGATATAGACACATACAGATATATGTATTTATACTCTCTTGTTCTCTGCATATGTTGTCTGTCCAAAACATCTACATCAGGGGAAAAAAGTCCCCCCTGCCTTTTCTGAAATTCCACCGGGACTTAGAGCTAAGCATACAGTAGCTAAGTAGAAAGCTATAAATTTATATTTATTTTTTTTAAGATTTATTTATTTATTTGAGAAAGGCTGAGAGAAAGAGAGAGAGAGAGAGTGCATGCACGTGCACATGAGTGGGGGGAGGGTGCAGAAGGAGAGAATCTCAAGTGGACCTTTCCTGAGCACAGAGCCCGACGTGGGGCTCAATCTTACAACCCATGAGATCATGCATGACCTGAGTCAAAACCAAGAGTCAGATGCTTAACCGACTGAGCCATCCAGGCGCCCCTATAAATATATATTTTTAAAGAAATAATATCTGCAGATCAACCCCAGACATACCATTACAAATAATTTTCATCTTTAAAAGTTTTTATAACTTTTAAGATTTTGATATAACGTTAAATTTATAGAAAAGTTGTGAGAATAGTACAAAGAATCCCCATATAATTTTTATCAAATTAATCAACGCTAATATTCTGCCCCATTTGCTTATGACTTGCTCAATCTCTTCTTTCTCTTTCTCTCCCCCTATCTTTTCTCAACCATTTGAGATTAAGCTGCAAACACTTAAATACAGGTGAGTCGTTTTGTAGTCTGTCACTGAGTTTAGGTCTGTGTGATGTTGTCTCAGGCTTAAACCAGGTGGTATATTACTAGCAGGAACCCTACATGAATCATGTTGTATCCTCAGTGCACCACATCAGGAGACATGATGTTGGTTTGTTTCATTATTGGTGATGTTAACTGTGATCACTGGGTTAAGTACTGTCTGCCAGTTCCTCTATTGTACAGTTACTTTTTTTCCATTTGTAATTAATTAATTTGAGGGAGAATACTTAGAAACCATGTAAAAATCTTATTCCTCATCAAACTTTTATCTACCAGTTTTAGTATCCATTGATAATCCTTACTTGAATAAATTATTACTATGATGGTAATGATAATATTATTATTTTAAATTTACTTTAAAAAGCCAAGTTCTGGGGTGTCTGGGTAGCTCAGTCCGTTAAGCATCCAGCTCTTGATTTCAGCTCAGGTCATGATCTCAGGCTCCTGAGACTGAGCCCTGCGTCAGGATCCATACTGGGCATGGAGCCGGCTTAAGATTCTCTCTCTCCGTCTCCCTCTGCCCCCTCTCACTCCTCTTACACATGCATGAGTGTGGGCGTGCCTGTTCTCTCTAAGTTAAAAAAAAAAAAAAAAGCCAAGTTCTGTCTATGCTGGTTTAATGAAGTGAGAAACTAATTCTGGGAAAGTGATGGAGAGAGTTTAGCAAAATGTAGAGGCATTTGACACAAGGAGAAACACCACCCAAATTAAGCTAATTAAACAATGAAGAAATACTAAAATAAAACAAATACAGAAAAAGCACACTTCAGGGTCAGTTTGCTTGTCATAATTTATGACACTATCTCATAGGAATGGAAAAATTCCCACGGACTGTGGGTCCAGTAGTTGTGTATCAAGGCCATGTGTTCCTGGATAATGGAAGTACCATCACACGGCAAATGGCCAAAAGCTCAGCCTGCTGAGACCAGATTGTCCGAGGGTCTGTAGCCCACCCTTCTCTCCAGTTTGAAAGGAACTTTTTCTAATGTCAGAACAGCCTTTTGCTCTGTGCTTCAAATGCCCCACAGTTTTCTCACTGCAGGCCCCTGTCATGTGTTTTCAATCTGTCTGATCTCCATTCCCTGCTCTTCAACCTGTCATTTTTTCTCATTCTTCCAATTCGAGCATAAAAGCCACTTTCTCAAGTAGGCCTACCTTGAGTCCTGTCTTAGGCACTATCTTGAGTCTTAGAAGCAAAGCCTGGAATAGGATTCCAGGGTACGCAATTTTTGGAGGGAGTGCTTTTTCAGAGACACCTGTAAAGTGGGGAAGGGAAGCAAGCAAGGAAGGGACAGGAGCTGAGCAACAATGTGCTCTTAGGTGGCCCAGCCTTCGCCTGATTCCCAAAGGTATAAGGGTAATTGAGAGGCTCTGCTGAGCAGTCCCAATTTGGGCTAACTGGGCGGGACTTTTGTATCCCCATCTCATCAGTCAGTCACAGGCCTCTCTGGATAGGGGCAGTGGTATAACCTCGCGTGCTATAACAAGGATGTCCCCTTGATGAGTCAAGGGCAAGGCACCAAAGGTCTCAGGTATGAGCCTTTAGTTACAATGCACAGCAGTGAGGGAATGGGCATGCCAGCCTGAAAAGGGGACCTAGTGAATACCAATGGCCCCAACTACGTCAGTGCCTCTGTGTTTACTGTCATAGATGGCACCTGAACTTGTCTATCTTGATTCATCACACTGTAGTTAAATAACTATTTTGTGAATTTCCAGTTAATGTGTAACTCCCTCCCCTCAAGGCAGCGAGCACTGTGAGGGGCCAGGGCTGCGTCTGTCTATTCAGCAAGCATCCCTTGGGACCTGACACAGTGACCAACACATAGTGGGAACCAAAGGAATATTTGTTAAAGAATTGGGTGTCACTTTTCCTCAAACATTCCTGGGAAGATCTAATTTTAACTAAAAACGTCTGTAACAGATGCTGTGAAATGAGAAGCAGGGGAGATGAAAGGTGGGAGACTAAATAGGAGGGTATGAATGAACAACGCAGAACCCATCAGACCAAGAATTTCTCCCAGCCCTGGACAAAACCATGGCCTGCTCTTAAGGTTGAAGGTGGCAACCTTTCATATGCAAATTCCCAGGCCCTAGGAGAGTGCCTGGCACATAATAGCAGTCAATAAATTTATCCATTCATTCAGGAAGTATTTATTGAGTGCTTATTACGTCAAGCACAGTTCTCAAAACTTGGAATATAGTAACGGACAAAACAGACCAATTCTCTTCCCTCACGTTACATCCTAGTAGAGGAGTCAGGTAACGTGTAAACAAGTACGGATGAGGTAGGCCAGGTGGGGATGAGCACTCTGGAGAACAACAAAGCTGGGTGGGGGGGCAGAGCGGGGCTGATGGGGAGGGAGTTTGCCATGCTATGTAGGAAGATGAGGTGACAACCGAGTAGAGATCCAAAAGAAGTGAGGCGGCAAGCCGTATGGCTAAATGGGGTGAGAGCACCCCAGGTAACGGCCACGGCATGTCAAGGGCCCATGGCAAGAATGAGCTGTGGGTGCTGGCGTCAAGAATGTGCTGGGTATCTTTGTGGAACACCAAGGAGGTCAGTGGAGCTGGCACAGGGACCGCGAGAGTGGTGGGAGGTAAAACAGGAGGGGTAGGGATCAGGGGAGCGGGAGGGCAAGGAAACTAATGCCATAAATCGGGTAAAAGATGACAGTGTTTGGATTAGGGTGGGAGTTGTCGTGGTGCCCAAAGAGGAGCTCCTGGAAAATCTTAAAGAAGGGACTGGAGGTGCAGTCTCAGGCAGTGCTGCTTCTGGAAGAGGGAGGTGCCTCTTGGAGATGTGGGTGAAAGGAAAGAAGAAAGGAACAAGTGAAGATTAAGGGTCCTGCAGAGACCAAAGAAAATCGTGAAATCAGCAGACACACTGGCCTCTTCCCCCTGAAATAAGAACAGCGCTGCATGAAGAACTTGATATCAAGTTGATAATGTTATCTGCACAGAAGGGGAAAAAAGGATTAGTCCAAATAAATTCTGAATATAATGTGCAGGTGGTCTGCCCTCCATGGGATATATCCTAAGAGCAAAAAGAGGTGCCAGGAAATATTAAAACCTACCAAGAAGTTTTGCTTTTGGTAGAGGCATTATATGTATATTGTAGGACTGAGCAGATGAATAAATCTATACTTATACTTGCAGAACTAGAGCTTGCACTGAGAAAGGAGATCTGAATGCTAAATTAGGGAAAGAGAGAAGAACCCTATGGTATGCTGAATTGGAATTGGAGGTAATAGTATGAAGTTTTGATTCTATCTATCTATCTATCTATCTATCTATCTATCTATCTATATAAAATCCAGGAGAAAAATACAAAAAACAAATGTGGCGATATTAAAAGTTGGTGGGTGTAGGTATATGGTACAGGTATACTAGATATATGGTATATGGATGCACTGTTGACATAGGTGTATGGTATACAGATGGTACTACTCATGCAACATTTCTGTACATTTGAATAACTCTAAAATAAAAATCGACAAAAAAATAATCTAGTGTTGGGAAAATTGGTGTAGATATACAATGAAATAAGATTTGTCATGACTTGATAATTGTTGACGCTGGATGAGGGGGTCATTATACTACTCTCTCTAAACTTTTATATGTTTGACATTTTCCATAATATAAAGGTTTTCCCAATAGATTAAGAAAAGAGAAATTGGAGACAGTGAACACAGATTTTTCTAAGGGTTTTCTGAGGAGATACTTGGCTATGGATTGAGAGGAAAGTGAGGTCCAAGGACTTTTTTTTCTCTTTTAACTTACTTTGAAATAAATTCACACTAACTCAAAAGTCACAGGATAGCAGAAAGAATTCCAGAATCCTCTTCAAAGGAGTCTTTTTTTTTCCTTCATTTTCTTTTCTATACGATGACAGATGGACCCAATGTATAATATTACAGCATGTGTATATACTGGAGGGAACATTGACATGGGAAAAGGGCATATTGCCGGAATGGTAAAATGGGATGGGATTGGGTGCACAAGTGGAGGACTGGGCTTGGGCAGGTGCAAGGCCATTTCATCCCTAAGAAACAGAAAGGGACAGTCTATGGATTTTGTGCAGGCGGGGGGTAGATGTGAGGGTGGAAGAGTAAGGAAAATCTCTTCTAATGGCTTCTCTCCTCCCAGTGAAACAGAAAATGAGGTGAGTAAGCCGAGGGGGTCAGATTTTGGAAGTTTGGAGACAGAGGAGAACGTGGGACATGCTCCTCTAGATCTTGCCACTTAAAGTGTCATCCTCTGACCAGCAGCAAGCCACACCACCAGGCTGCTTGTTAGAAATCTCAGGATCCTTCCATTTCCTCAAAATGACAGAATCAAATCTACATGTTTGACAAGATCCTCCATGTGATAAGGACTCAGCTAGGGGTGGGAGGGATGGAATAGCATCACCAAACAGCTCTAAAGACCCAATAAAGATTGAGGTCATTAGAGGGAAAGCAGTCAGTATTTTTTTTTACCCACAGCATGGTGCGTGGTACGTGGTGCAGAGAAGGCTGAGTACTGGCTTCAGCCACAGCTGGCTTTTACCCACTGAGTATGACCAAGGAGCAGGGAGGTGAGAGTGTCGGCAGCAGGCTATTTCACAATAGGAGACCATGGAATAAATGCCACCACCTTAGCCATCTATACTCCCTAACTGCTTGACATTTTTACTGCATTCAGATGGCTCATTTTGGCTTTTTGGGAACTACTATCTTAGGCTGAAATGTGAGGGCATTGTCGCTCCTGAGATACAGCCACCATAAAGCTGACAAACTGCCCTGCCTCAAATAACACCATGATTTTCACCTTCTTCATAGAGGAAGAGATATTTTTTATTTGGTTGTACGCCACCAGCTTTCATATCTCTATTATAATCGTAAGTAATTTTCTTTTTTTTCTTTTTCTTTTTGTTTTTTAAATTAACGTATAATGTATTATTTGTTTCAGGGGTACAGGTCTGTGAATTGTAAGCAATTTTAATGTGGGAATGTTTCTTTGTGATGCAAGGAGATAACAGTAGGAGATATTTGTAAATATCTCGTTAGAACTCTAAAGTATGTGCTGTTGATTGTGTCATTCTTCTGTCAAGTCCTTTCCTTGAGATTGAGAGGAAATCAAGCAAGAGTTATTACTGAACTCAAACAGATATAGAAGACACAGAGCAGTGCCTAGAACATACCGTAAAAGATCTTCATTAAACATTTCAAGAATGAATGGATGACCAAATGAACTATAGCAATCTGGGAAATGTTGAAATCTTAAAAAAGGAACTTAAAAAAAAAAACACTGCAATACATTCTTTTTGTTTTAAATTGTGTTAACTCTTCAAACTTATCTCTACCCACTTCCCCAAATTCTCTTGAGAATTTAAGCTGAAACAGGATCCTTAAACTACTAACAACACTGAGGGAATAAAGAACACTTAATTTGAAAAGATATTGAAACAAAACCTTGATAGGGTATATTAATTCTTTGCTCTTCTGACCTTTCTATACTTATCTCTTTCTTCATTTAACTCTTTGACTTTCTTCTCATAGTCTTTGAACTGTCTCCTCTCCTCTTCGGACCATACAGCATCAGGTTTTGCCATGAAAGCAGGCTGAGGAATCACCTGAAGATAAAAAGGAAAGCATACACCAGGCGCAAACATGTATACAGCAGTACAGTAAAAGGTCAGAGTTCTCATTACGGTTAAAAAAAAAAAAAAGAGCCCTTTCAAGGGATATAGTTCTTCACATTGGCAAGACAATGGCCTGACACTTCGATGAAAGGATATGAAAAAAGTTACAATTGTTTTTCTGTGACGTAAGCGAGAGTGGGCAATCTGGGATGCACAGAGGCTCTTAGGTGACAGGTTCAGAGATGTATGGTGATATCTTCATAGCTAGAACTACACCTGGGCTCCAGGGACACCTAAGGCACGTATCAAAGGGAATGTTTCTTTTTATATCCAGAGAATTACAGATGCAACATTATCACTGCTTTTTATAGAGACCAAAACCACTATGGTTGCTTGTTTTTGTTCTTTTGTTTGCTTTATGCAAGATGGGGAGGCAGGCCTGAGGTTTCAATTTCTTATTTGGCTAATGTGGTATGTTTATGAGGTACTGGGAGGTAGTATATTTGTTGCTGTAGAATTTCTAAAACTCGGGTCAATATAGACAAGAACGATCAAATTTGAGTAGCTCTCTCTACCCCATTCCATCTTCCATAAGAATGTCCAGAGATCTCACCATTCTCAAAATATCTTCCTTCTTGACTTCCAGAACTCCTCCCATCATGTCCATCAGGGCTCGACGCCTTGTGTTGGGGCCCTGGAAAAGAGCCAGGGTCAGGGAGGGCAGCTAAGACAGAGATCTGGCCCTCTGGTGGAATCAGAGGCAGCCTCCCACACAATGTTAGAATGACTGCATTTAGAATTGGGGTGGGTGGTGACTAGCATGGAGGGAAGAGGAGAAGGAAGCCACTGAGATTCCAGGGACCTCTGACCGTGACAAATGCCCTGATGTGTTTCTATAGTGGACTAAACTACAAGACTATTCAACCAAATTAGGAACAAGTATCCCTAAAGGAAAGAGAGTCTTAGGTACGTTTAAGCAGAACTGCATACCCGTGTCTGAAGCCATCGCTCCATTTCCCGGGACACGGTCAATTCTGCTTTGGCTTTCAGCCATGGATTAAGAAGTTTCTGAGCTGTAATCTGAAAGAGAAAATATAGTTTCCTGCTGTTGTTCTTACACAATTTAAACCAAACCTTCCTTCCACACACCAGGGAGGAGGTTAGAAGTTATCGACAGGATAAAGAAACCATCCAGATTTCACAATCAATTTCCTATCTTGGGATAAACATGAGATCTAGAATGAGAGGGTTGGGAAAATTGATCGTTAACTTCTCTATCAGCTCTCAAATCTCTTCTCTCACTAAAGAGATTATAACAGGGATCTGATTTAAACTAGGGGGGTCAGGAAAGGGGTTCAAAGGAGTGTCATTTAAGCCAAATCCTTTAGGATGGGGGTCCTGAGAAGTCAATAGCTTGGAGCATTCAAGGAATTGTGGGAATGCAAGTGTGGCCGGCCCAGAGCAAGGTAGTGAGAACAGCTAAAGAGGAAAGGGGCCATGGTAGGCAGTCACAAAGGGGCTTGTTATCTGAAGTGACATGAGCAGCCACTGCAGGGGGTTAAGCAAGGGAAGACATAAGTTTGGCTTGTAACAAGATCACTCTCGTGATGTGGAAGGGGTTAAAGAAGCCACTGCGGTGCGCTTGATCAGCACATACAGACTGCCCACAGCAGGATCTTGGTGAGAGCCGCAGAGTGAGGCCCTTGCTATCACCGTGCTCCACAGTCTTAGGCTACACGGCAGGAGTCTGGTTCTGGAAGAAATAATTTCCTTAAACAAGTACAGTAGACTGTAGAGATGAAAATGCACTCTGAAGGATAAGGGTTTGGGTTCAGACCCCAACTCTGTCACTTTCCAGCCTTCTAACTGTGGTCAAGCTACTTAACCTCTTTGTGTCTTATTTCCTTATCTGTAAAATAGAGGTAATATTAGTACCTACCTTGTAAGGTCTTATAATGATAAATCAGTTTCCATCTATCTAGGGCACTTAGAATGGTTAGCTGGCTTTTAACAAGGACTATGTAAGTGTTTGCTATTATTTCTAAGCAACACTCTTATCTTTTGTCCCAAAGCAATCAAGCTGGTTTCATATGAGCAAGGTTTGTTTGTTGTTGTTGTTGTTTTTAGTATTTTTAATTTGGTTATATTTTAATTGTTTTCTTTAAGCATTTATTTGTAGCCACCTCTGGCCAAACACCTTTTAAGAAGGCTGACCAGTGGGGTGACTGGGTGGCTCAGTCAGTTAAGCATCCGACTCTTGATTTCTGCTCAGGTTATGATCCCAGGGTGGTGAGATCGAGCCCTATGTTGGCCACTGGACTGGTCATGGAGCCTGCTTAAAGATTCTCTCTCTCCCTCTCCCTCTGCACCGCTGCCCCGCCCCCCTGCCTTGCACTCTCTCTTAAAAAAAGGCTGACCGTTGAACCCCCTTTCTCTGGGATCCATACTGCCATACTGACCCAGATAATTACTGGAGCTTCATCAGGCTCTCTTCCACAATGTGATCCAAACTTCTTTGATACAGGCACTGGACCTAAGCTGGGTCAAGGAAACTCTTCCTAGTTAAATGTGGAATTAGACTAAGAGATTCTACTTTGGACCAGCTGTCCACTTGAATGAGAAGAAATAAAGTCGAAACTGCCAGAGGAAGGTGAAATGCAGAGAGAAGTAACCTAAGAGATAAAGTGGACTTCTTGACTCCCCACAAGATTCCAGTCTTTGGTCCCTGCTTCTTTCTAGGCTTGACATCCAAATCTTCCCTAGATTCCATAGGATTCCAAAAGAAATTCTCATTATTGCTGAGGCAATGTCAACTGGTTTTGTTTCTTGTGACCGAGAATACCACCTGAAACAGTCATTTCCAGTAGTGCACACAAGGAGATAAGTAAGTAAGAACATGGGAATATGTCCTGAGAAGAAAGGGAGGGATAACACAGCTAGCCAGTACCTCTTTGTTTTCCACAACAAGGGTTCTCTCTGGCTTCTCGCAATCATCAAATTCTGGTTGCCAGACCACTTCTTCCAAGTCCAGATCTAAAATAATTTCTTGAATTCTTACATTTCTTTCCTTTACACGTGCAACTTCAAACTCTTTTTGTTTATATGCAGCATCAAACTCATTGTTGAAAGCAGTTTTTACCTTGTAAATGACATCCTGAAATATCAATGTGATACTGAGAACACATCACGTGTTCTAGATCATTACTAGTAACATGGTCCCACGGTTTTACCCTCCCTCCAAAATCACTTTATAACTTATCAGGAAGTTAATCTTTCTAAAATACAGTTTATATTAAGTCATTTCTTGGTTCAGTAATACACAGTGGCATCCTACCATGGGTAGGATTAGGGCAACAGCATAACTGTTATCCCACAATCTACTTCCTGAAATGGAGGCTGTAACTCAGAATGCAGGTATGTGCGTAAATGTTGAAGTAGGTGATGGACACTTGGAGACTCTTGGGCTATTCTCTCAACTTCTGTATATGTTCTAAAAAAACATCCATCATAAAATATTTTAAAAGTGATGTGTGATATTTAAATTGGGAAATGTCTTTCCTTTGAAACATTGTTTGGGGGAAATGTGGTAAGGAAAGGATGGCCTGTAGAGGTTGTTTGGAGAATTTCCCAGAAAAGCATAACCACACGCAATATTCTTCCTCTATATGGTCAGGTCATTCTTGGGTAGGAAGGGTATCTAAGCTGGCTAGCTGGATCAGCCAGTTGCCCAGGGGGCAGTGAGTCCAACTGGATTGCTCCCACCTGTGCCGGTGAGTGGAATGATGGTCGACTCAAAGTAGCCTTTATTTTACCGTCAGAGTTCAGTCTATATATCTATCGTACTGAAGATGAAACCATTAAAGCAGGTAGAAAAATTAACAGCTGACATCAGAATTTTTCTTGGGCTGAAATTAACCTTCTTGTAGGAAAATGCCTTAATAAAACAGCAGAAAGGTGAGACACTGAGGGCATGGGTCAGCAAAAGCTGAGCAACAAAAGAGGATAACTGAACAGTTTTGGATATATATGCACAGGAATTTCAGGGGTTGGAGAAGAAAAGAAAAAAAAATAGGAAGAGAGAGCAGAGTATCATGGTAGGAGGCTGGAACTCAAATGGCAGATGGGGTTGGAGGGCTTTCAGGAATAGGAACAGCCAATATTAATTTTCGAACCATCCACGTTGGTGCAATCTGTCACTGAAATTTCAAATACTTTTGGTAGGCATATACAGATGTGTTCTGAGACTGACTTGTTCAGTGGAGAGTAAGGAGTAGGAGCTCAGAGTTTGCGGGATGCCACACCTTATTTCAGAGTCCCAGAAGAGGAGTTACGGAAGTCTTAGAGAGGAAATTGTATTTCCCCAGGTTAGGGGGGTAGATAAGCAATCACATCTTGACCCTACAAGGAGGTCCTAACGGACACCTGAGTTACCTAGAAGATGGCATTCAAGGATCTCTTTTATCTTTGAGCTTACTGAGGATCTAAGTAGAAGAATCGTTTGTTTGTGGTGTCAGCCAGGGTAGATACTCTTCAGAAAACCTGTTATAGAACCCAGTCCAAATAGATGAAAGCAACTCTTGTACACAAGTTCTGTTTGAAGAACATGGACACACTAGCCATCTGGATATTTCTCTATGTACCTTAAAGACATCATTTGATTAGCATTAGATTTCAATTTGAGCCTTTGCAAGATGCCTCATGGGACTTTTTAGAGATTTTAGAGGATAAAGAAAAAATTCACCTACTTTCAGTAATACAATTTGGTTGATTTTCTCCTCTCTGGAATGAAGTTCCAACTGGCTTGACAACAAAGAGGCTTGCACGCCAAAATCAGTACTCAGACTGCCAAGCAGGTAATTGGGCAAGTTGGGATTTTTTACTGCCACTTCTTCTTCTTCTTCATCCTCCTCTTCATGATGCTTTTTAGCCAAGGTAATTGTAGACTGAACCTCTACAATTTCCTTCCGTAGCTAAATATAGAACAGGTGACACAAAAGTTATGCCATGACAAGAATTCTCTAAAGGGCAATTTTGCAACAATGTAAATATTTCAGTCATTTTAGATATTAAATTGTCTTGCCAACAACTGAATTCAAAGTGATGGATAGATCCTGAAACTGATTCAGAAGAGATTTAAGCTTTGGAAACTAAACTGTGGGTAAGTCAAGAGAGTAAAAATTGTCCTTGATAGTATGTCATATTTATATTTGTCAGGATGACAGCCGCTTATACATATCTTGAGCCTTTCTGGTAACTAAACATTAAACAATATACCTTCTCTTTATGTTTACAAAGAAACTTATTCACATAGGACTGGTGAGTGTAGGTTAAGAACTGGTGAGTGTAGGTTAAGAAGACTTGAAGTATGCCTTCATTTTATGTTTCAGAAGAAGAATGGAAGCAATGTTCTGGCCAAAACTACATTGATGGGGCAGTGTTTTGTAGTGGTCTGATAGAGATTGCTGTTTTAAAACAAACAAACAGCTGGAATTGCTCTAGGAAAACCATAATTCCACCAAAACAGATACTACTTCATCTTTGAGCAATTATTTAAGAATATAATCACTCGTGATAAAAGAAGATAAAAAGAGTAGGGTAGATGAAGACAACTTCTGACCAGAACAAGAACAAAACCCCAGATCTCATTTTTCAAAAGTATGTCCTGCTATTTGAGGGCTCACTAGTATTGTATAGGATTATAAGCTTCTTGATTTATTGTGTGGATTTAGCTCCTGTATTTATTAAAATATATTCTACAAATTAACAAGGAATGAAAATGTAAACAATATCTAAACTAATCTTAAGTTGTATCCTAACTCAAATCTTTACAGAGACCCTAAAATAAAACATATTACTAATATAAACACATATATATTGTACTTTAAGATATTCTGTTTCAAAAAAAGTACAATAAAATTGTACTTTAAGACATTCTGTTTCAATCTTCTTTTGCTGCAAAACTCTCTTTAATTCTTTCAACTCTTCTTCCGTGCGTTCTTTCATTGGAAAGTTCTCAACCACGTAGGGCATGTGAAAGCACTTGAAAAAAAAAAAAAAGCAAGATGAAATAAATTCATTTGTAGTACAATTGTGCATATCAGAGGTGGAGTGAGGGATATTATCCCCGATCAAAATTAATTCATAGGTCATCATGCATGAGTGGAATTGACAGTGGAAACTTTCTTTAAAATAAAACAATGTACATCATTTGTATTGGTGTAAACTTTGGGTAGAAATACTGTGCTTTTGGGGCACCTGGGTGGCGCATTAAGGCGTTAAGCGTCTGCCTTCGGCTCAGGGCGTGATCCCAGCGTTCTGGGATTGAGCCCCACATTGGGCTTCTCTGCTAGGAGCCTGCTTCTTCCTCTCCCACTCCCCCTGCTTGTGTTCCCTCTCTCGCTGTCTGTCTCTCTCTGTCAAATAAATAAATAAAATCTTAAAAAAAAAAAAAAAGAAAAAGAAAAAAGAAATACTGTGCTTTTGTGAGGGATTTAGTTCTAGAGCAGTGGTTCTCAACCAGGAGTGATTTTGCTTGCCCTGCCCCCCTACTCCCCAGCCCTCTGGGGACATTTGACAATGTCTGGAGATACATTTGATTTTCACTAATGGGAGTTTTGGATGCTACTGGGGCCTAGTAGATAGAGGCCAAAACATCCTACAATCCACAACAAAGAATTATCCAGTCCCAAATGTGCTGCTCTTACAAAACCCTGTTTAAGAGCAATACTCAATCACAAATATGCAGCGTGGCCATATACTTTATTATCCAAATGGGGGGGGGAGGCATATTTGAAAATGAGAAGGGTGCTCTTAATAGTTACTCTAGGACCACAGGCATAAACTGGGACTGCTGGTCACCCTACACAAAGAGGGAAATTGTGTTGGGAGGAATCTCAATGAAAAATTATTAAAAAACCCAGACGTTTAGAGGGTACAGGTAGAACTGTGAACAATATTGTCTAGTTTTCGATTTGTGTGGAATGTGAGCGAAGTGGCCTTTTGGAAGAGATAGATATGAAGAGCAGATGCAGGTAGTTCAGAGAGGAGAGAAAATCTTAAGAGATGGTGGCTTGGAAGTGCCCCGGGACTGAGCAGAGGGAAGAATGATAACAAGGGAAAGTGGCACGATGAGGTGGAATTTGGTATAGGGAGGGCAAGGATGCTCTGAATGCTTTTCCATGTATGCATTTTCTTAAAATTCTTTTTTTTTTTTTTAAGATTTTATTTATTTGACAGAGACAGACAGCCAGCGAGAGAGGGAACACAGGCAGGGGGAATGGGAGAGGAAGAAGCAGGCTCCCAGTGGAGGAGCCTGATGTGGGGCTCGATCCCAGAACACTGGGGTCACGCCCTGAGCCGAAGGCAGACGCTTAACGACTGCGCCACCCAGGCACCCCAATTTTCTTAAAATTCTTTAAAAATTTTTTCTGCCATGAATTTCAATGAAAGTTCTCATCAGCTAAGGTGTTGTACCTGGAATTATATCTGTTACCTTAAGAGCTCGACCTTTCACAGCCATCGAATTCCAGCATTCTTCTTTAATAAGTTCAGCCAAATAGGCTTTGGCGAGGTTTTGCATCTCTGTGTCCTTTCTTATCTTGCAGAACGTAGATGAAGGGAAACAATAAACATGAATATGTGGCTTCTTAAAAAATAATTTGCACTGTAAATTCACTGATCAGTCAAGGCTGCACATTTAGTGGCTGTCTTCTTGCCCCACCACTCAGAGCTGCCCTGTGCTGAGATGCACTTGGGGAGAAACACTTTCCTGTTTCAAGGACTTTTCCTGAAGTTTAGTCTGGAGGCTTGGAATTCCCTTCCTTGAGGGTCAGGGTGTCAACACAAACACCTCTAAAGGCAGGCAGGTCCTAAACACGAGGCCAGTTGCATGGTCACGGTGGGCTGGACAGCTAAAATGCACACTATCACGGATCTGGCGCGTTGGTGTAGGGCTAGGGAGTGAACCCACTATGCCGGGTCTTCCTATTGTATTAGAGAAGTTTGAAAATGTGTATTTTTTATGAAACTACCAGATATCTAAATGTTGGCTTAATTCTTGTCAATGCACATTTGAAATGCCAATTTGTGACCTCTGTCTTGGGGTCACTTAATTCTTCTATTATTTATATTCACCATAAATAAATGTGCCATGACTCTTGGGGATCATATACTTGACCTTTTCTCAGTTAGAAACATGTTACCTTAATTGGTTTTATCTGCTTAAGTAAGCCAACCGCTTGACCTTTAAGTGACTAAGAATTCTTGTTTTAATGGAGTTTGCTAAAAGACCTAATATGAAAGTGAGGACCAACAATCTTTAGTCCTTAGGATCCTCTTCAAAACCTCTTTTGAACTGTTCTTTGTTGGCAGAATTATCAGCAAACTAGTTAAGAATAATATTCCCCAGAGCAGAAAATGTCCTATTTGTTCATTCAATCACTCATGTTTATTTTATTCATTGTCTGATCAAAGGCTTTGATTTGTATTTTATATCTTTTTTATCCATTGAGTTAGTGGCTAATACAGTTTTAAATTATTTTTTCCTTAAATAAACAGCTGTTTTGGCCTACCAGTTGTCAGAATCTGCCCGATTTCTGGCCCACCCAGCCCTCCCCTCTCCACTGCTGAGGCTATTTGATCAATCCCTCCAGACTCAGTCCCTATTTCTGTGTCCAGGTTGTCATTAGTGGGCTTTGGTCTTTTCCCTATGGTTGCAATCCTGACCGGGGCTAACTAATAGCCTGGTCCCTTTAGGACTGGTATTTTCTTCCCAAATGTGCCTGGGTTTATGGTGCCATCTGCTAACACTGTTCTATGCTGGACCATCTGGTTTCACTATCACATCCAATCTGGGGCTAATATTTCTTCAAAGCCCAGAGCTCAAAAAAAGGTAATAATACTGGGGAAACAAGCATGTGAAGAGCCTTTCTCTGAACCAACGACTGCCTCCGAGGATTAAGAAGGCTTCTGGGAAATATGCAGGAATTTGGTAAGTGGCAGGAGCATCTGGAGCAGACGCATGTAGTGGGGGTAATCAGGGTGGGTTTATCAGTGGTCTGTAGGTCAGCAGGTCAGAGGAGCAGGTTTGTGGGGACGAGTGGTCACATGTGAGCTTGGAGGGAGAAGCAACACTAGAGTGAGGATGGGGGTAGGCACTCAACCCAAACTCAATGCAGAGTGGTTAAGCTGAGCCGGCTAGGAAAACTGGTGCCAGAATGGGAGCAGGCATTCCAGGCTCGAGTGAAGCCAGGGCCAAAGGAAAAGCCCGAAGCCTGGTAGGCAGACTGGGAGTGCTTGGCTCTTATCCAAGTTGTGAGACCTTAGCCAAGGGAATCTAGGTCCAAATCCTTAGCTTCCTCAAGTCGGGACAACAACAACCTACCTTTTTGGATGGTTTCAGCCATCGGAAATAAGTAACATTCAAAAGGCCCCTAAACTGGTGCCTATTTGTTATAATAAGAAAATGGGATCGTTTCTCATAGCTTTCTGTTGAGCGTGACAAAAGCTGAATTCTTTACCATGATGTACAAGGTCTTCAGGGCTGGCCTCTGCTCCCACCTCATTCCACTGTCTCTCCTGTCCACTGTGCTCCTGTTCTTCTGGCCTTTCTGTTCCTGGAATACTCCATTTCTGCCTCAGGGCCTTCATTCATGGTGCTTTCTCAGCCTGTCATTCTCTTCCCCTCTCTGCATAGCTAACTCCTCTCCTTTTCAATCCCAAATGAAATGTCACCTCTTTCAAGTAGTCTTTGACCACAGAAATAGATGCCCCACATCTATCACAGAATTCAGTTTACATCATAAAATACAGAGAGATTTGTTTAGGGTCTGTCTTCTCCACCAGATTAGCCCCATGTGGGCAGGACCTATCTGTCTCAGTAATTGTATTCCCAGCACCAATAATAGTGCTGGCATGTAATAGATGTTCAATAAATGTTGCAGAATGAATGAACGGATAGATGAATTTTACCTCCTTGAGGTAGATTTTACTTCTTTGAGTCAGTCTAGTAAGGTCCTCTTGGTCCTGATTCTGTTATCCAATATGTTTCCTTTCATCCTCAGCCTCACATCATTCACTAATTTGACAAATATGCCTCATTTCTATATCTTTACCTCAGTCATTAATTAACAGGAGAGAGTTCTGGAGCCTCTCTGCTAGAGGCATCAAATTATCAGCCTCTTTTTGATACAGTTGTTTACCCACTTATAATCTACTTCAATGTCCTTGAATCCAACCATATTTCCTTCTCTTGCTTAGAAAAAACTGTTTTTATACTTGCGTACTCAAAAAAATTAAATGTACTATGCAGGTTGAGAAAGAGGTAGCTTAAGAACATTCTGTGTAAATAGATAATAATTGGAATTCTTTTGTGGATGCCATACTCAAATATACTGAAACCAGAGGGAAAATGCATGATGATGATGAAACTATTGAAACTATGTTATATCATGGCCACAGGACCTGGGATCGCTAGCATAGATGACAGAAGATAAATTGGGGACATGGTAATTGCTAATCTTCTCTATTTTCAGAGTGGCCATACAGTAGATGATGCTCAAAGCATAGAAAAATCAGTGAATAAAGGGAGAAAGATTTCAATTGTAATTAAGAAAGGGCTAGTGGCATCTGGGTGGCTCAGGCAGTTAAGTGTCCAACTCCTGATCTCAACTCAGGTGTTGATCTCAGTGGCATGAGTTCAAGCCCCACACTGGGCTCCACGCTGGGTGTGAAGCCAAAAGAAAGGAAAGGAAAGGAAAAAAAGAAAAAGAAAAAAAAAAAGAAAGAAAAAGCAAGCAAGCAAGCTCACTAAACCAGAAGGTCCAAAGTTGGCATAAGGTGGCTGAGAGGATTTCTAAAAATGTTCAAACATATGGTGGATGATGGTTGGAATAAATGTCATGAAAGAGAGACAAACATCAGATGTGTGGCTGGCCTAGACACTCTTCTTTCCCCTAGCCCCCAAGTTTAATAATTCTCTGACTCATCGCATTTATATGTACTAGGTTTTTTGTTTTATTCGCATTATCCTAGAAAAGTTCTCCTTCCCATTTTCTTTTTACTTCTTTCATTATATTTCTTTATGGTGCTTAAATTAGATTTTTCAGTACCTTTTCCACTTCTTCCTCATTTTCATCATGAAGCCTTTCCAGTTCTTCAAGATCTAGGCCAAATTCCTTTTGGTCTAATTTTGCAATATTATCTACTGTTTCATTTTCTTCCATCATACTCAGAACCTGAATTTTCAAATAAGAAAGAATGATGACAAGTGAAGAATTAAACTTTATAGACATGCTTTTCTGAGTCTCTTTAGACAGCAGTCAGTAAAAAAAAGATGTTTTGTTTATCTAAATGTAACTATCAAGTAAAGCATTAGATTATGGGCTTATTGTGGCCTTTTAAATTTTCAGATTTAACCCTTAAAACCTGACTCATCTAAAAACAACAACAAAGATATGTAAATTCATCACTTCATTGAATGAAATTGAGGAATTATTGATATTTAGGTGTGCTGATGGTTTTAAGAGTTCTTATTTTGGGGTGCCTGGGTGGGTCAGTCAGTTAAGCATCTGACCCTTGATCTCAGCCCGGGTCTTGATCTCATGGTTGTGAGCTCAAGCTCCATGTTGGGCTCCATGCTGGGTGTGAAGCCTACTTAAAAAAAAAATTAAAAAAAAAAAGTTATCTTCTAGAGGTACATACTTAAATAATTCAAGATGAAATGATATAATATCTGGGATTTACTTCAAAATGATCAGGAGAGGGAATAGTGGGTGAAGGTATAGATGAAATGATATTGGCTATTGGATTTATTATTTTATTATCATCTCTCCTCTTATATATCTTTGAACATTTATAAAATAAAAATTATCTTTAAAAAAGTATCTTTAGGGGCGCCTGGGTGGCTCAGTCATTAAGCAACTGCCTTCAGCTCAGGTCATGATCCTGGGGTCCTGGGATTGAGCCCTGCATTGGGCTCCCAAGGAAGTCTGCTTCTCCCTCTCCCGCCTCCCCTGCTTGTGTTCCCTCTCTCGCTGTCTCTATCAAATAAATAAATAAAATCTTTAAAAAAAATTATCTTTAAAAGTTTATAACTTCAGAAAACTCAGGGCCAAAGGATATACATTGTAACATATACGACAAAGTACTAATATCTTCAATACATAAAGAGCTCTTACAAAAAAACCAAAAATATCAGAAAATATACTAGAAAAATTAAAGACTTCAATTTCAAAATGGTTGACTGAGAATGGGCTTTATAATCATCCTTTCCTGCCTCAATCCATGAAATTAAGAGGAAAGAAGTGTATAATAAATAGATAAGTTTATAACTATAATTAAGAGGAAAAAAGGATCCTTCTGTACCATGGAATCTATAACATCTGAAAGATGAAAATCAGATGGATCTGAATGATATATGATAGTCTCAAGTGCCCACGAGACAATACTTAACAAAACGTAGAAGCTATACCAGATATAGGAGCATAGGGTAACCTAGAAGTAACTGGCAGAGTGATTAGTTGAGGGTACTACATTAGAAACAGGGAGTGGGCAGAACCTGCACGTACATGTACTGCCACTTGATAAAACTCCCTGGGGGCCCAGCAGTAGTGACATGGGTGTTTGCTGCCAAGTGGAGGGAATTGGAATGAATATTTGGGTGGGAGAGATAAGGCAATGACAAGGAGTGTGCTAGTGGCTAGAAGGAATTCAGAACATCTCCCCCTGCCACAAGATAGGTGGCCAAGCCACTTCCCAACACCAGCCACCCCTTTTCATTTTACTGAAAACAGATCAGAATACCTGCTGAAGTCAGATCTCCTACACATCTTCCAAGGCAGGTTCAACTGGTGTAGTGGAATTATAATGGGGCATGTCAATTTTAAAGATAAGCACACAACAGTAATAATAATAGACTACTAATAGTTGGGGAACAACAAGACCATTAAAGAGAGACAATAAATTCAATAAACAGAAGACTTGTTACACAAACAGAGTTAATTAAACAAGAGTGGAATGTTACAGTAACTAGGGATGCAAAATATTGTGTCTCAAAAAGAATCAAGAGATTATAGAACTTAAAAGTTTGATCTTTGAAGAAAAAAATTCAATAGATGGGCTGAATAGCAAGAGGACACAACTGAAGATAATTAGTGATCTGCAAGACTCAGTTAAGAATTCTGCTGGGTATAACCAAAAAAATAAATAAAAAGATAGAAAGTGTGAAAAGAAAAGTGAAAGCACTTGTATGACACATCTAGAAGGACCTATAACTAATACACTTCAGAAGGAGAGAATAAAGAGAACGGGGGCCACAGCTGTTGAAAGAAATAACAATGGAGAATTTTCAAAAACATAATACAGCATAAATACTGAAGAGTGTAAGGGCATAACCAGCATGGATCAGGCCCAGGTCTAGACACAGAAATACTGTGAAACATAAGAACCAAATCCGAAACATTTCTGAAGGGGAAAAGAATATTGCCAAGTAGAAGAATCTGTCTAATAGAAGACCCACCTTAGCAATACTAGATGGAAGAATACATTGGATCAATAGCTTTGGATCAAATTTTTCAGGGTAAGAAAAACCTTGAATCTGTAATTCTATAGTCATTAAACCATCATTCAAGTGCAGAGTTGATATAGAGTAATTTATAGACAGTCAGGGGCTCAGAAAGTTCACCAATACCCACACCTCTGAAAGGATTATTAAGGATGTACTACTGCCAGAGGAAGTTGGGTAGAAAGACTTAAGTCTAAATAAGATTTACATGTTTTTAAGAGTCTTAAAAACTAGCAATTCAGAGCTATAATTCCAAATGGTATCATTGAGAGAAGGTGAGGGAAACAGTGGAAGCTGAAAAAATAAAAAGCAACAATAACACACTGAAGATCTTGTCTTATCTGGAGGGTGAATATGGTATGATATACACTAAACCAGAGCTTCTCCAACTTTAATGTGCCAACGAATCACTTGGGGGTCTTGTTAAAGAACAGATTCTGATTCAGGACATTCAGGATGGGATTAGGATTCCAGGTATTGTCTGTGCTGTGGTGCTCTTCCACTGACTAGGAAGGCACCAGATGACGCAGAAAAATAGAAAGTCAAGCATGTGGGTTATTTTTTTTTAAATAGAGATGGAATTATGACTACCAAAATAGTAAAGAAAAATAGAAAAATGATTTAAAAAGTATGAGCAATCCAAGAAGATAGGAAAGAGGGAAAAAGAAATAAATTGAAAATATGTTAAATAGAAAGCCAAAAATAAAATGGCAGGAATAATTTTAAACATACCAATAATCATAGTAAATGTGTCTAAACTTACCTATTAAGAAGTTCAGACAGGATTTACAAAAAATAATCCAGCTGTATATTGGTTAGCAGACAAAAGAAAGTTGGAAATAAAGGAATGGAAAAAGGTATATAAGTAAGTGAAATATATAGCAAAAAAATTAATACAGCAAGAAGAAATATAGCAAAAAAATAATATAAAAACCAAAATGTAGATTAAGAACATTAAAAGAGAAAAAGATAGATATTTCATAAGGATAAAAGGAATAATTTATTGAGGAGATCTCTTGTGCACATTTTGGCATCTGACATAAATATTGCTAGAAATACAAAGATAAATTGACAAATTGCTAATCATATCCTAGAAAATAACAGTTCAAATAGCAAAAACATAAATATGAATATAAAGAACTTGACACAATTAGACTGATCTAATAGGAAATTAAAGAACATCAGGCCTCCCCTCGCAAAAAAACCCCCAGAGAATAAAACAGTCTTTATAAATGCACATGCGACAGTTAAAAAAGAGACTGGATACAAGGTTACAAAGATGATCTCAACAAGCTTTATTTACTGACCACAGTGAAATAAACTTCAAAGTTAGGAAAAGAAAGATATACAAAACAATCTATAATAATATACAAGGCAATATGAAAAATGAAAACAGACAGATGCATACACTCTTCTAAGAAACCCTTTGGTTGATGTGTTCAAAATGGAATTGCAAATGTTTACAACTAAGGGAAGATGAGAAAGTTACTTATCAAAATCAATGCAATACAGTCAAAGTGGTACTCAGAGGTATATTTATAGCCTTTCACACATTGAAAAACAATAGGAAATAAACCAAGTTTTCAACTCAAAAAAGTAACAAAATGAGGACAAATAAACCTGATGGAAGTAGGGAAGAACAAATAAAATTCTCAACTGATAAAACCCTAAAATAGTCAAACATATAGGTATAAAATTATATATAATGTTCTCTTATCATAAGAGTCAAGTCAATAAAAACTGTACCATATTAATAAAATAGAAATGCTATTATAAAGTGTGATTAAAAAAAGACAAAAGGCATAAATATACAATTAGGAGTACAGAGCTGTATTTGAAAAATCAGAAAAGACTTGAAATTAGAATATTATATACATTTATTTATTTTAAAATCTAGACGAGACAGACAATATTCTAAGAAAATATAATTTATCAAATCTATACTTGAAAAGAAATAGAAAACTTGACAAGACTAATGACTGTAGAAAAACTTGAAACAAAGAATCAACTCCTGTTACAGAAATCAGGCACAGACGGTGTGTGAGTTTTTCATTTTTTTAACCAAATCTTAAAAAAAGAGAAAGAGAGAATTTGCACTTTATATAAACTGTTCCAAAGCATGCGGAAAAAAAAATAGAAAACTACTCAAGTCACTTGTTAAGCCTAGTATAACCCTGATATAACTGGACAAAGAAAGTACAAGAAAACAATATAATAGAGATACAAAAATCCTAAATAAAATATTAGCAAATGGAATCTGGTGTAAAATTACCAATGTCTATTGGAGGAACACAGGGTACTTGATAAACTTCACAATAAAATTCACAATAAAAACTCTTAGGTAACAAGGGATAGAAAGGAATTTTACTTGTGAAAGCATATCTAACAGATGCTGAGGCAAGTATCACACTTAAAAGTTAGAAACTTTCCCATTAAGCTCAGGAAGAAGACAAGCATGTCCATCCACTCTCATGACCACTATTATATTAGAAGCCCTTGGCATAAGACAAGAAAAAGAAATGAAGTATAAAAATTGATAAGAGATACTAGCTGGGCTTGAAAAAAACATAGAAGACACCAGAGAATCCCTTACTGAAAAGATAAAAGAACTAAAATCTAGTCAGGCTGAAAATAAAAATGTTGTAACTGAATGCAATGTCAAGTGGAGGCCATAAAAATGAGGATGAACGAATCAGAAGAGCGAATCAATGATACAGAAGATAAAATTATGGAAAATAATGAAGCTGAAAAGAAGAGGGAAGAAAACTCAGTGATTCCGTAAGTGAGATAATATCCATATTACAGGAGTCTCAGAAGTTGAGGAGCAGGAAAAAGCAGCAGAAGGTTTATTTGAACAAATTATAGCTGAGAATTTTCCTAATCTGGAGAAGGAAACAGGCATTCAAGTCCAAGAAGCACTTGATTCTCTTCAAAATCAACCCAAATTAAAAAAAAAATAGGTCAATACCTCAACACATTATAGTGAAGTTTTCAATTTACAAAGATAAAGAGAAAATCCTGAAAACAGCTTGGGACAAGAGGTCCTTAACCTATAAGGGTAGGCACATATGGCTGGCAGCAGACCTGTCCACAGAGACCTGGCAGGCCAGAAAGGGCTGGCATGATATATTCAACATGCTAAACGGGGCAAATATGCAGCCAAGAATACTTAATCCACAAGGCTGTCATTTAGAATAGAAGAGATAAAGAGTTTACAAGACAAACAAAAACTAAAGGAATTTGTGAACACTAAACCAGTCCTGTAAGAAATATTAAAGTGGACACTTTGAGAAGAGAGAGAGCCCAAAGGTAACAAAGACCAGAAAGGAACAGAGACAATCTACAGGATTAGCAACTTTACAGGTAATATAATGGCACTAAAATCATATCTTTCAATAATTATGCTGAATGTAAATGGACTAAACTCTCCAATCAAAAGGCATAGGGTATCAGAATGGATAAAAAAAACAAGACCCATCAATCTGTGCTTATAAGAGACTCATTTTAGATCCAAAGACACCTCCAGATTGAAAGTGAGGGGGTGGAGAGCAATTTATCATGCCAATGGACATTAAAAGAAAGTTGAAGTAGCCATCCTTATAACAAACAAACTAGATTTTAAAGCAAAGACTGTCATAAGAGATGAAGAAGGACACTATATCCTAATAAAGGGGTCTATCCAACATGAAATCTAACAATTGTAAATATTTACAATTGTTCCCTACAATAGCTCCCTAACTTGGGAGCAGCCAAATATATAAACCAAATAATAAAAAAATTAAAGAAACTTACTGATAATAATACAATAGTAGAAGACTTTCACCCCACTCACAGCAATGGACAGATCATTTAAGCAGAAGGTCAACAGGGAAACCAGGGTTCTAAATGACACACTGGACCAGATGGACTTAACAGATATCTTCAGAGCAGTTCATCCCAAAGCATCAGAATACACATTCTTCTCGAGTGCACATGGAACATTCTCCAGAATAGATCACATACTGGGTCACAAATCAGGTTTCAACTGGTACAAAAAGACTGAGATCATACCATGCATATTTTCAGACCACAATGCTATGAAACTTAAAGTCAACCACAAGAAGAAATTTGGAAGGACCACAAATACATGGAGGTTAAAGAACACCCTACTAAGGAATGAATGGGTCAGTCAGGAAATTAAAAAAGAATTTAAAAAATACACAGAAGCAAATGAAAATGCAAACATGACAGTTCAAAACCTTTCGGATGCAGCAAAGGCAGCCCTAAGAGGGAAGTATATAGCAATACAAGCCTTTCTCAAGAAGCAAGAAAAGCCTCAAATACAAAACCTAACCTTACACCCAAAAGAGCTAGAAAAAGAACAGCAAATAAAGCCTAAATCCAGCAGGAGAAGAGAAATAATAAAGATAAGAGCAGAAATCAATGATGTAGAAATTAAAACAAACAAACAGTAGAACAGATCAATGAAACTAGGAGCTGGTTATTGGAAAGAATTAATAAGATTGTTAAACCCCTAGCCAGACTTATCAAAAAGAAAAGAGAAAGGACCCAAATAAAAAAAATCATGAATGAACAAGGAGAGATCACAACCAACACGGAAGAAATCTGAATAATTATAAGAGAATATTATGAGCAATTATATGCCAACAGATTAGGCAATCTAGATGAAATGGATACATTCCTAAAAACATAAAAACTACCAAAACTGAAACAGGAAGAAATAGAAAACTTGAACCCATAACCAGCAAGAAAATTGAAGCAATAATTAAAAATCTCCCAATAAACAAGAGTCCAGGGCCAGATGGCTTCCCATGCTCATGGATTGGAAGAATAAACATTGTTAAAATGTCTACGCTTCCCAAAGCAATCTACACATTCAATTCAATCCCTATCAAAATACCACCAGCACTTTTCACAGAGATGGAACAAACAATCCTAAAATTTGTAGGGAACAAGAAAAAACCCTGAATAGCCAAAGTAATGTTGAAAAAGAAAACCAAAGCTGGAGGAATCACAATTCCGGACTTCAAGCTGTATTACAAAGCTGTCATCATCAAGACAGTATGGTACTGGCACAAAAGCAGGCACATAGATCAATGGAGCAGAATAGAGAACCCATAAATGGATCCTCAGTTCTATGGTCAACTAATCTTGTACAAGGCAGGAAAGACTATCCAATGGAAAAAAGACCATCTCTTCAACAAATGGTGTTGGCAAAACTGGACAGCCACATGTAGAAGAATGAAACTGGACCACTTTATTACACCATATACAAAAATAAACTCAAAATGGATGAAAGACCTAAATTTGAGACAGGAATCCATCAAAATCCTAGAGGACAACACAGGCAGCAACCCCTGTGACCTCGGCTAGAACTTCTTGCTAGACATGTCTCCAAAGACAAGGGAAACAAAGGCAAAAATGAACTATTTGGACTTATCAAGATAAAAAGCTTTTCCACAGCAAAGGAAACAGTCGACAAAACCAAAAGATAACCGACAGAACGGGAGAAGATATTTGCAAATGTCTTATCAGATAAAAGGCTAGTATCCAAAATCTATAAAGAACTTATCAAACTCAACACCCAAAAAACAAATGTCGAGAAATGGGCAGAATTCATGAACAGACATTTCTCCAAAGAGGACATACAAATGGCTAACAGACATGAAAAAACGCTCAACATCACTTAGTATCAGGGAAATACAAATCAAAAGCACAATGAGATACCGCTTCACACCAGTCAGAATGGCTAAAATTTAACAACTCAGGAAACAACAGGTGTTGGTGAGGATGTAAAGAAAGGGGAAACCTCTTACACTGTTGGAGAATGCAAACTGGTGCAGACACTGTGGAAAACAGTATGGAGCTTCCTTAGGAAGTTAAAAATGGAACTACCCTACAACCCAGCAATCGCATTTCTACATATTTATCCAAAGGATACAAAAATAGTTATTCCAAGGGGCACAGGCACCCCAACGTTTTTAGCAGCAATGTCCACAATAGCCAAATTATGGAAAGAGCCCAGATGTCCATTGACATTTAAATGGATAAAGAAGATGTGGTATATATGTACAATGGAATACTACTCAGCCATCTAAAGAATGAAATCTTGCCATTTGCAATGAAATGGATGGAACTAGAGGGTATTATTCTAAGCAAAATTAGAGAAAGACAATTATGATATGATTTCACTCAGGAAATTAAGAAACAAAACAGCTGAACATAGGGGAAGGGAAAGAAAAATAAAACAAGATAAAAACAGAGAGGGAAGCAAACTCTTAACTCTTAACTATAGGAAACTATAGGAAACAGACTGAGGGTGGCTGGAGGGGAGGTGAGTGGAGGGATGGGGTAACTGGGTGATGGGTATTAAGGAGGACACTCGATGTAATGAGCACTGGGTGTTAGATGCAACTGATGAATCACTCAATTCTACCCTGAAACTAATAATACACTACGTGTTAACTAAATTGAATTTAAATAAAAAATTTTAAAGATTTATATTATACATTTTAATATATATTTTATGTAATATATAAAAAATATATATGTAAACTCAGAGATAGCAAATAAATTCTTACCCAAATCAAAGATAAACAATGTATTCTCCAAGTCAAATCAGAGTTTTTACTTTGAGATTGACAAGACAATATTAAAATTCAAATAGAAAAATAAATGTGCATAAAAAAGGCCAACACTTTTCTATTTTTGAAAAAGAAGAGTAAAGGGAGAATTACCTTCAAGGTATAAAAATATTTTATAAAGAGATACCTATCAAAATAGTTTGGAATTGGCCTGGGAAACGATCAATCCTCAATTTCAGAATAGAGAGTCCAGGAACAATACTGTATACGTGGGAATCCAGGGACTGACAGAGGAAGCACTGCAAATCATTGGAGAAATGTGGCAGAGATATTTTTGAAACTTGGTTTTTCTTAAAATGTCTTTATCCTACTGCCACACTCATTTGATAGCTTGCCTCAGTGTTTGAAAATTAATAAATTTGATCCATACCTCATACCATTCATGAAAATAAATTACAGGTGAAATAAAGGAGTATTAGAAAAAAAGTATGTGAGACTCTGTAAGACCTTTTAAAATCAGAACAAAAAGCTCTAAATAAATATCAATACATTTGGATCAATACTTATAAATTCTGCATTTTAAAAGGCATATCATAAAAGTTAAGACACAAGACAAAAATATCTGTAGTATATTGGGTTGAAACATATAAAACTGTGATTTCATGTAGCTCAACCTAATAATAAAGCCAGCTCTCGGTTTTTCCCCTTGAACACCTCTATGCTCTTTCCCCCTCCCAGCTGACTGTGACAAGCTCAAGCAAGGCAACCTCAGAAGCCAGGTGCGGAAGCCAGCAGACTCTCTGCCATCTGCATCTCTGAACAGCTGCATGGAACAGAGCAGCTAATGACCTGAAATAAACTTCCAATCCCAATGCCACCATATTTTTGGAGTTTAGTTATTGTCACAGCTTAATTAGGCCTAATTACCACAAATATAAGTTAAAAATTAAAATAAAGAACTCTACAATCAAAAGGAAAAAGACCAACAACCTGATAGAAAAATAGGCAAAGGATATGAACAAGGAATTCACAGAAGAGGAAGGTCTTTTAGAGTTATGAGAAGATATTCAACCTAATTAGTAATAAGGAAAATCAAACAAAGGGGAGGAAATTCCCAAAGAAAAATCTGAGGCCATTTCCCAGAACTGAAGGACAAAGGTTTTTTATTGAAAGTGCTCACCAATGTCTAGCACATGAGAAAGACAAAAACTAGCAAACAAACTAGGGTCCTGGTACAAAATAGGTGACACACTCAAAAGGGCTAACTGGGGAGAGGGACTTTTACAAAAGTATCGTCAGGGTAAAGGAAACCAGCAAGGCATAATAAAGCATCTCAAGCTAGCAACCACAGACAACGATCACCACTCCTATGTGTGAAGGGCAAGGTGGGGAGTGGCTACCGGAAGCTGGAGAGATCTGTAGCTATAGGAAAGGGCTGGCTGTCACTGCCAAATCATAATACCACAAAGAGGTCACTGGAGGAATAAATACTCTGACCTCTGATCTCTCACGGAGGCCACTCACTGACTATGCCCAACCAGAAGCCAGAGGCAAGACGGCACACTGATAACATCCACAAAGGCCAGCCTCTTGGGGCTGAGAACAGGGTGGAAAAGGGTGGGGGATGTATCAGCATCCATCAACTCTATCCAGATGCACAACTGTGAAATTTCCTAACAATTGGGATTCAGGATCCTGTAAGTTTACAGAGACAAAATCTGGTTACTTAGAAAGAAGTGGGAATCAGAAAGGTATTGGATTCTCTAACACAAACACTGAGAGCTAGAAGATGATGGAGCAAGCCTTCAAAATTCCGAGGGGAAATCAAGGAACACTGAGGCAAGCTATCAAATGAGTGTGGCAGTGGGATAAAGACATTTTAAGAAAAACTGAGTTTCAAAAATATCCCTGCCACATGCCCTTTCCCAAGAACAGAGCCCAAGCATTGTACGAGTCTAAGGGGGCAGGCACCACGCACACTGCCTTACATGTAAACGGCATGCCAGAAGCACGGCTACCCGGTCAATGAGGTCCGCAAGCACGGAACAACACAGCAGTCCTGCTTAGGAAGCTACTGGAAGATGTATGTCAAGAAACCAAAGAAAAATGCATGGAAAGAGGGGCTCCAACTCAGGGGGCAGGTGAGAGGATTTCCCAGATGGATAGATAAGAGGAGTTCCTAGTTCCTTAGACTGGAGCTGGAAGATGGAAAAGGAGGTCCTAAAAACCAACCAACCAACCACTGACGGTGTGACTACCTCAGGTGTTTGACTGAATTGAGAAGTTTTTAGCATTTTGAGAGAGTCTGAATTGGTAATAGATACATAGAAAGGCTTAATCTAAAACAAAGGCAATTATTAATTCCAGAAAAAATATGATTATACAAATGGAAGTGTAATCATAACATACCATGTGGCTCAGCTATGAAGAACATTTACGTAACTATAATGGTGCGCGTGCTGAGTGTGGAGTCATGTGTATGTTGTAGTGATGGGGTGTAAAAGAACCTAAATACTCATCTTCCATACCAGGAAGCCCACAGTTAGTGTCAAAATAGAAATATCAAGAAAAAACAGTAAGAAAAAGACCAGTTAGAAAGAGGTAAATATTCAAACAAAAAAGCTAAAAGAATTGAAAACATTTACCTCGGGCATACAGGAATCACAGTGAAGAAAAGTATGGCAGGTGTTGCTTTAAAAACATTTTTAATTATATAACTCACTATTTAACCTGTAAAGGTATAAACACATAACTTTGATAAAAATAAGTACTAAAAAAAAGAAGTAAGACCCAGTGTCAGGAAGACCGAAAAGAGAACCACCGCTCATATATAGCGTGGTCTGGTACAAATGCCACCATTGTTACAGCACCTCAGAAAACCGAGCTTACCGGCAGAGGGAAAAATGGGTACAGCTCCTCATGCTGTGTTGGATAAAATAACGCTCAAAAAGAAATTTTAGACTGAGGGCCAGTATTCGTTTATGAAATCACAACACTTACAGTTTTAGCAAGTGCTTTGATTCCTGTTTTTATCTCTTTCCTTTTCTTGGAAAACAGTTTCACCTCATTTTTGATGGCCTGAAATGGAACAAGTGTATCACTTAAACAAGCAAGGGAAATGATGGTTATATGACAGGTAGATACCTGCCCACAGAGGTACATAGATACATAGGTAGCACTTCTCTGGAAACAATTTTGTAAAGACTAATAATACAAAGTGTGCATGGAACACCACACTGCAGAGCCTAGCTTACGTCCACTGCTGCTATGTCAGGGACCCTCGAAGCAACTTGCCAGTGATGTCATTTAGAAGGCCAACGGAAAGAAGATAAATAATAATAAAAAAAAATTAAATAGAGAATAGCTGGCAAAGGAAACCAGTCTGCTATTTTATTGGGAACTTGAGTGAGACTAACAAGCTAAATCGAGACACAAGCTGCTAGCTTTGTCACTTTCCTGCACATCTGAAGCCACCATGTCCTTTCTCCTGTTCCTGGCCCACCCACTTTCTTTAAATCAACTTTGCAGCATCCCCCAACATTGACTCCAACATGAAGTATCTGATTATTCTTCACTTTGGCTTCCCCTAGACACATTTGTGCTGTTTCATTTTAGTTTAAGTACTGTTCCTAAAGCTAATAACTTCATCTAAAAGGCTGGGCTAGATTAAGGTGTTTGCTTTCAGGAAAGTTTACACTTGTATGACGTAATGCTCTGCCAAGTAGTAGCTCGTTCTACTTTCTAACTTTCCAATGGGTTTTCATAGGAAACTAATCTATTTGGCACGCTTACAGAGCATTACTTCAAACCTCTTCCATGTTTTATAAATACCTCTTGGCTTTTTTGTTGTATCCAGGGAACTTCCTTTATATTATCAACTTGGACTAATTCCTCTTGTGATGAATCAGTGCTTGGCTTCATATTCTCATTTATCTTAGAAGAAGACAGACAGACATTTTCTTAAAATTAAAATTCTTTTCCTCCCACTCTACTTCATATATAATTGCTTTGAATCTCTTTACACTTGTTGCATTTTTAAAATAATACCAAAAATTTTGCCTACCCATGTAATATTTTAACAATTTAATTCCTACCAGTCTGTCCTTATATCAGCCACACTTTTCTCTGAGAAAGCAAAAATGATCAGACAGGTCACACATTCACCAAATCACTCTTTGCTCCTGCCTATCAAGCCCAGCCCTGCCATTCGTACTTAGGATCTCAGTCTTTTCCTCCTTCTTGGGGTCTTTACAGTTAAATTAAAAAAAAGAAATCCCATTGCTCTTCTGCTCCATCCATTCCTCCTTTCTCTGAAAACTGATATCTGATTTAGAAAGGAAGAGAGAGTAGGTAAAGAGAAGAGGGGAAGGAAGGAAGGGAGGGAGGGAGGAAAGAAGGACAAACGCTATATTGGAACTCAACTGTGTGTTCAGATTTTGATTCCAAATTCAAGGACTCTCCTTGTTGTATACTTAAATAATCATTCTCCTCATCCATGGTGTTGCTCAGAGAAATTAAAAGTTTCTGGCAATAATGGATAATGTCACTGGCTAGGTTTCCTCCAAGCCGTCTATATTAATAAAAAAGAAAAGAAACGAGCTACAAAATCACAATTTAAAAAAGTCACATTTTAGCAGCATTATTTCCAGATACCTAACCATTTCTACAAAAAGAAATATGGGGTTAATTCTCCACAGTGCCCTGTAGTTATTAGGACTCTACTTCTTAGAGGTGAGCCCTTCCATAGGCTCCCAGACACGACAGTCCTCTTGACCTCTCTGAGGTGACCTCTCCTCACACTGCCCGTGGATCCTACATGTCCTCTGTACCCACCTGCCTTGGCCACTGCACAGAAGAGCCACTGTTCTGGTGGAGCCTTAGAACATACTAGGCATTGCTTTGCTTCACATACATAATCACATTGTCATATTTGGTTCTCACAACCCCCACCTGCCATTGACGGAAGCGTCACTTCCATGCAATATACCAGGCGTCTCAAACTTTAGGCACATCAGCATTGCGTGGATGAGGGTGTGCTACGAACAGATTCCTGGGCCCCACCCACAGAGATTCTGATTCAGAAAGTTTGGATAAGGACCAAAAATAAGCATTTCTAACAAGCTTACGGTTGCTGCAGACCCCACTTTGAATAACATTGTTATAGACAATTTAGAAAGGGTATTATTAGGTGCCTAAGGTCACAAGTTAAGTCCTGGACCAAGGTTTCAAAATCAACTTTGTTTTGCGTCCGAAGTCCACGTGATTAACTTACCCACGGATGGAAATGGCCTCACTTCTATAAAGAGGGTTCCAGCACTTGTTCACCGTTGCTGGAGACGCTGTTTGTTCACTTAGTGTACGGGATGTGTTAGGACTCCCATATGAGATACAAGCTAATATTTTACTCAGATCCCATTCACAGAATGGGCATGATGGTGCCGTGTTCAAATGAGTCTCTGAAGTAAGTGACTACCAAAACCGTTACGACATAAAATCTCCATTCACATATATTTAACACTTACAAATATCGAACGTTTTCACAATGTCACTGGGAAAGGCCATGTTTTGTTACTGTTTCAATCACAGGAAGCACTGCAAGATATTACTTTTGCAGAAATAAGTTGCACGTTAACAAATGATATCCATCGACAGACCAAACAAGGCAACATAAAAAGTCCAGGCTGTCACCTTCAGGCTCTCTACCCCTTGGTCATCATTTATTAGCTTGAGTAGTATTTTTTTAGAATTTTAATTTTAATCTAAGCAAAGCCTAAATAATTTAATATTGTCTAAGCAAAGTTTAACTAGGGAAGTATATCTACATGTGTGTGCACATGCATACAAATCTATGTCAGGTTTTTAAGGGATGAATAGGAGTTTGAAAAATTATCTACTCTTCAGGTTTGCCCTGATTCCTTGTACTCCTTCAACAGGTGCTATGAAGGGGAGGACTGATCACCTCATACGCACTAATCATGTCTTGTTATTTTTTGTCTTTTGATGCTTTGACATCTGGGGCCTTGCTGACCCTGGAGGGGCTGCCCCTTTCAAGACCTGCCAATTGCTACAGACAGGAAACCACTCACCCTGGAGCCACCTCTCAAATGTAAAACAATCAATCCACTTCCAACACAGGGCTACTATTTCCCTGTCTTAATCACCCCTGGGCCAAGTACCAGACAACCAGGGCCAGCATCCATGCCCCAGAACCTGCTGAAATGGTCCCAACTAGCCAGTGCTAAACCTGCCTGCTCTTTCTCATAGAAACCAAAATAAGGCTTTTGCCCATGTTTCCTTTGTTCTCTCTGCCTCCTTACCCACCTAGGGGCTTTCCCACGTGGCCCTGCCACATAGCTTGGCAAACCCCCTTCTTTTAGGATCTGTGAGTATAATAATATTTTCAGTGGCAGTTGCCTCCTGTTATGGTGGCCTTGCTATACATAAATAGTCACAAAGTCTTTATTTTAAAACACTATACCCCATGAAGTTGCTTACTGTATACTGTACCTACCTCCATCTCAGGTAAACCAGGGTGCCATCATCTCTCCCATTCACCAGAATGTTTTGTCCATCCATTGAAATTTTCACTGATTGAATCCCACATCCCTGGTGAGAATGACTCCGACTTCGAACAAACGTTTCCTCAATAGTTTTAGGAACAAAGTGCAGAAATTACAAATGCAATTCTACCACATGGTTTTTCTAAGAGGGTCATATGCACTTTTGCTTGCGGGTAAATCTTTTTGTATTTGTTAACAACATTTTATTTGGCATGGAAGTAGTGTCTTAGTAACTCATAGTACTGAAAATCCCGAGTTCAAAACACACTCACCAATACTGGTTTATTTTCTCATTTGTGTAGCATGGAAGGAGAGAGATTGTTATCACCAATTTGTAATAGGAAAACCAGACACACAGAAGCAACTTCCTGAAGGCTACAAGTTAGGGGAGGGTCAACGTCAGTGAGCAGAAATGGCAGACTCAGGTGCCTTCAAGAGTCAGGTAGGTTTCATTTATGTGTGATGAGTGGCTGAGAGAGGGTAATAGGCACTGTGGAGAACAGAGGGTAACAAGCCCCACATGGAGGACGCTAAGCCAGTTCAAGTAGAAGCCAAAGAAAACCCATCACTGATTTGTTACACAGGGCAACAGTTTAAGTTCCTTGACTAAAAACTGGGATTTCTGTGTCACACTGGTTCTCAACCATGATTTTTTTTTAATTTAACTTTTTGAATAGGCAAGGCATTCAATTGGTTCAAGATTCAAAAACTAGAAGAGTATGCAGTGAAATCTCCTTCCTGTCTCCATTCCCCAACCACCTCCCAAAGCCAATCAGCCAATTAATACTTTAAATGTCCCTTCAGAGGTTTTTAAATGTATATGAACAAATGTTTATGCGGACATAATTTTAAACATAAATTGTAGCATAATATATTATGCACTTTGCTTTTCCTTCTTAAAAGCAGATCTTGAGGTTCTTTCCATATTGTGGCATAAATATGTTCTCATTCTGCATAATATATATTTTCTTTATGTATTGTTTATATAGCGTTATTTATTTATCCAGTCCTCCGCTGATGGTCATTAGGTTGCTTTTACAAACAGCACTGCCATGAATAACCTCAGATATGAGGAGCTTTGCATAGAATCACCCAGAAGAACTTTCATGCCACCATCAGCAGTGACATCTATTATAAATCATTTGAATAAGAGACAATGTAGCAAAGTTGGCAAATTGTCAACTTCAAAATAATCTCTAAAGGATTCAAGAGTTTTCCTGTATAATGATAGTATCAGTTTTGCCCAGTTGTAGTTCAAATATGGTTTCTTACACAGATGAACAAGGAGAGCCAGATGTACACACCATGGCCCAGTTCATCTGTGGCCCTGCAGGAGTGTGTCATGTAGGTGGTTGCAAGGCTCCAGGTGTGTGGGATAAGAATCACTGACCTCATTAAAGTATACTGATAACCAGTACAACATGGCCTTAAAAACCTAGAAAAGGATCCTCCACATTTGGGTGAGAAGAAACTATTTTCACTTTTTTTTTTTTTTTAAGATTTTATTTATTTATTTGACAGAGATAGAGACAGCCAGCGAGAGAGGGAACACAAGCAGGGGGAGTGGGAGAGGAAGAAGCAGGCTCACAGCAGAGGAGCCTGATGTGGGGCTCGATCCCATAACGCGGGGATCACGCCCTGAGCCGAAGGCAGACGCCCAACCGCTGTGCCACCCAGGCGCCCCTATTTTCACTTTTTCAACGGAAATCAGAAATGGTAGCACTATTGGGGATGTTGGGGTCTGCAAGTGATGAGGGAAGATTCAGTAAGGGCTATATCCTCTCCCTTATGCTCTTCTAGCACCACTCAAAAGAACTGGGTGGGGGAAGGGGGTAGCAGCAACCAGCCCAGAGTCGCTCCAGGCCAGGGAGACAGGAGTAATAATCCCTAGGTTTGCACAGCAATTCACTATTTCCAAGGCAGTTTTGCATATACCCTTTCCCTGGCTCTCATCAGAATCCCATGGGTTGAGAGTATGGAAGGTTCCCCCAATAATACAGATGAGCACCTGAAGCTCAGTGAAGCTCTGTGAGTATCCAAGACGCGAAACTAAGTGGCGACAGAGCTGGGCCGCAGCTCACCTACAGTATCCCTGTCCCACGCTCTTTATTGGCAGATCTTGGTCTACTGGTTGGTGTTTCCTCCTTGGAAACTCAAACCTCAGTACATAAAAACACCTGTAAAATGTTTAAGTCAATACTACCATCAGTGGTAAATAAATGATGATTAATTTACCTAAGAAAGAAGCCCAATTCCTTCCCTAAGGGCTTTTTGTTCCTTAAATGAGATCAAGATATACCTACCAAGGTAAAAAAAAAAAAGGGGGGGGGGTAGCTTACCAAAGTACGAACATCTCGGATGCACAGAATTCCACCTTTAGCTATTGTTATGAGCCACAACCCATGTGGAGACAGAGACAGTGTTCCAGGCCCATAGTGTTTGCTTTGCACTTTTTGGTGTGGCTTAAGCACGCAAATACCACTGTGTTCCTGCCGATCAAAGAACAAGACCCCATTATAGAAAAGATCAGGGGAGCAGCACCTTAGAGCTTGCACTTGTGCACGTATGGTCAGATTCAAATCTGCAAACACTGTCAATGGAAATAAACCTGATACACCCCATTTCTTGCACCACATTTTCATCTCTGTTTGCAAATTAAAGTTTTTTCTAACCAACTAAGAGAGAAGTCTTTAAACATTAGCTACCATGAAAGATCCCAGCCTACACCAACAATCTTTATTTTTTAAAAAATATTTTTTTTATTTATTTGGAAGAGAGAGAGCACATGCACGAGCAGGGGGGAGGGGCAGAGTGAGAGGGACAAGCAGACTCCCCGCTGAGCAGGGAGCCCGACACGGGGCTTGATCCCTACACCCCCAGATCATAACCTGAGCTGAAGGCAGAGGCTTAACTGACTGAGCCACCCAGGCACCCCTGACAATCTTTATTTACTTTTTCACATACCCCCATGCTCAAGTCCAATTACATGAGTCAGTATTCCCTCATGTACTTCTACCTCCAAGACCCTACACATGCCATGACTTTTGTCTGGAATGCCCTTCCCCACTCCATTCCTATCAACCTGTCTCCTCTCTACCTCAGCAACTCCTACCCCCTGCCAAGATTGTACACAGTATTTCTCCATGTCTAAGTCTGACCTATTCTTCAAAAGCCAGGTCAAATATTACTTCCTCCGTGAAGCTTTCCTTGAATTCTCCTTGCCACAAACATTTCTTCTTTCTTGGAATCTCTGTGTCTCATACCTTGCTGACATTGACTACCCTGGGAGAGTAGGGTTTAGAAGGAAGGGTAGTAGATAATCTGGGCCACTGTGTGTAGCAGGAGTGGTATTATACGAGAGATGCTTGAAATGAGTGTAATGCAAGGATGGCGGAAACACAGTTTATCTATTTTGTGCAATTTTGCATATGGCTCAGGTGCAAATTTCCATGGAAAACCATTGACACCTGACACCTGTGGAATAGATGTTCTAAGGCTATGTTGTTTTTAAAGGCACTAAAATAATAGTGTTAGCTGCATGTTTATCTAACAAGCAGGATGTATGTAGCGCAAGTATGACTGTGCTCAAAGGTATGTATGATGGATTAACAAACAATGCTAATAATATATATAATTCAAGAATATTATGTTACTATAATAAAGCCATTTATTAACTGGACTATAGTGCTAAAGCACGGATTGTGTCTAATTAATACAATGTGTCAATCTTGATTTCTAAGATAAATAACAGCATACTTAAGTTTTGGCATACTTGTTCAGGAAGAAGGTAGCTGCAGATGTATGGCACTTGGTTACAGAAGCCATATATTTGGTGACTTTGAAAGTCCAGCACAGCAGAGGACAGGCTGTGTTCTATCTCATACCGGAACCTGTGAATGAGTGCATCTTTCAGCCTCCCTCTTTCATCAGTAAAGCTCGCAGAAACTATAAGATTTGAGGAAGAAGACAGTTCATTTGCGCTGTATATTGATTTTATTTTTTAATCATTAGGAACAACTACGAAAAATGAAATAAAAATTTAAATGCTCAATTAATAACGCAGAGGCTATTGAGAAGATAAAAATGATTCAAAAACAACTTCATTAGAACTTCATTAGAACTACTTGAGTATTAAATGACTGACAGTGCATAAAATATCCGTTAGAGGGCCTTGGCTAATTTAATCAATTAAGTAGAGACATATGAAAAGATACTCATGATGGTCTAGAGATTCTTAATTAAGACACAAGAGTACTTTGAGATTTTCAGCTCTCTTATACTCTGTAATTATGTATTTTCAAACTAGCTAACCAAATATATTTGTTTCCTAAAACAGAGTGTCTATTCTATCTGGCCTCTTTATCCAAAAAGCTTTCTTTTACAATTTTATCAGTGAAAGTAACTACACAGTAGCCAGTCTGAAGTTAACTATGTATATTTGAAGCTACAAAACAAGAGATATCACAAAATGACAAATCAATCTGACAGAAGTGCCAGTGGATCCCGTTTCCCTTCTCTTGTAATAAGATAGGTTCATATGAATGACAAGGCCTAGAGGAAAGTCCACATTTCACATTGTTAGCAGCCACATCAGTTTTACTTTGTAAGATGCACAAGAGACGGCCATTTTACCTCTTCATGTGCTAAGAGGAAAAAAGTGCAATCACTAGGGGGCAAAAAAAAGCAAGCAAGCAAGCTAAGCAACTACTCATTTGGGCCTAGCACAGAACTGGCTGCCTGATTTTTCTTTACCTTGTGGTAGTATTTTAGGCAGAGTAAATATTTCCAATCTGCTTCTTCCTGTTTCTGGAAGTGGAAAAAGCACCATCACTTCTACTATGTCTGTTTCCAAAAGAGACACTGTGGATATTTGTAAAATGTCTTTGCCCATCTCTGAAAGCAGATGGAAATCATCATAAGTGGTCATTCATAAGTTTAAAGAAGCTTTTGTCTTCCCAAGTAAGATACCACATTATAGAATTGGCTTCACTACATATTAAGATTTCAATTTATTTGCTGCATATTTAAAGTGTCTTTTAAATACAAGTGATGGGGACATTTTTGATGACTGATGAGGAACTGTCGTGATTAGATATCCAGGTTGGCAAGTTCAAGCCACTCAGTAGGGCTCAGCTTCTTTCCGGGTCAAGGAAGCCCTCTGGGGTCTGCCATGTTCACCCCACTCAGCAGCACCTCAATGCTCCAGCCCCTCAATGCTCCACTGTGGCCTTTTCATCCACTCCTGATACCAGACCAAAGAACATCAGTGTTCTTTGCATCTGTAGTCAAGGTATTGCAGGGGTGGTGGAAATGCCCATGACTTAATTAGTTTGCTTCTCTGGAAGTCAGGCCTCTGGAAGGTGCCATGCCTGGGGCACACCTTCAGTTCTTTCTGGAGTCACTACTCCCCCTTTCAACAGGGGCTGTTCTATACGTGTCCACTTTATCAGCCTCTCCCCTCAGGTGTTCAACTAATGATCTCTCCTCTGACATAACAAAGAAAACCAAAGACATCCGATACAAAGCGGACCTTAGTGTTCTTATCCAGAAGGCATTTTTGTATGAACAAAATGCAATCCTTTGCATCTCTGATTTTGAGCCCATGTCACCAGTCTCCTATTAGACCATGTGCTCTCAAGGACCTCATTTTATCTTCCTGTGTCTTTTATGGTTTCTTCTATTCAGCTCTCAAGACTCCCTGGTCTTCAAATTGAGCCCTTGCTGCAGCCCTGCTTCCCCACCACGGTTGCCATCTATGCCAATTCTCTTTTCTCTGGTGCAAACTCCTTAAAACAGGAGTTGCTACTTACTGACTTCACTTTCTGACTGCCCAGCCCTCAGGGCACTGGAGTTCATGCCAGTCCACACCCTCATCCAGCCTTCCTCCCTCAAGCTCTTTCCAGAGCGGGTGACTCCCAGTGCTCTCGTTACTCTGGCCTGTCCTGTTTGCTTCACTGTGCCATCTTCCTTGGTCCACAACTTCAGTGGAAGTTGCTTTTCCCATCCCACACTCTGACTGACCAGATATATTAAAAAATGGAATATTTAGGCAGGATATGCAACCACTCTGAGGTAAGCCATAGGTCCTACCATACTCCACGCTTTCAAATTTACATATTTAGCTTACCTGTTTGGTCTCATTCAGGAACTGGATTTGCTTTTACTCTGTCTTTTTTTTTTTTTTTAAGATTTTATTTATTTATTCGACAGTGCCAGAGACAGCCAGCGAGAGAGGGAACACAAGCAGGGGGAGTGGGAGAGGAAGAAGCAGGCTCACAGCGGAGGAGCCTGATGTGGGGCTCGATCCCATAACGCCGGGATCACGCCCTGAGCCGAAGGCAGGCGCTTAACCGCTGTGCCACCCAGGCGCCCCTTTACTCTGTCTTCTTAAGCCATCTCATCGGCTTCCATAATTTCAAGATCCGAATTCTATCATTGAGACTTGAACTACAGATCTCTACTTCCAAACATTAGCTAAACATCCCCCACTGAAGAGCTTATTTAGCTTCAACTCTAAAGAGCTCGTCAGCTCACACTATCCCTCAACATTCTGTCTTGAGTTTTTACTTCATTTGATGAAATCACAGGCTAGAAATTTTGGAGTCATTGCTGATCCTCCCCTTTCACATTTAATGGAAAACCAAGTCCTATCAATTCCATCACTCAGAGCTGTCCCTTCCTTTCTCTTTCCATGACTGCAACACAGTGTGTGCACTGTGGATAAGAGCAAAAGCCCGAGGATAGACTTCCTGAGATCGAGTCCTGGCTCCACCACTGCCGAGCTACATGACTCTGAACGAGTATTAACTGTGCCTCAATTGCCTCATCTGTAAATTCGGATAGTAAAAGTCTCTACCTCATAAAAGTTGTCTGTAAGGGTTAAATGAATTAACACATACCAAGTTCTTAGAACACTGACTATCACATGGCAAGGAATCCCTCAATAAATGTTGGCAGCTGTTATGATTAATATCACCTCTTGCCTGGGCTACTATAATTATTCCCTAACTCATCTTTTTTATTCCATTCTCTTGCCTTTCAGCTCTATCCTTCACGCTTGTGGCAGAGTCGTCCTCTAAAATCCAAGTCAAATCATACCTGTCTCATCTTGAAAACTTCTGATGGTGTCTCATTACCCACAGAAAAAAGTCCAGACTCCTTGGAATCATATTTAAGACCTTCGCCTTCTTTCAGACTTCATTGCCATGATCGTCATCTAGTAAACTCTTCTGTTTACCCATTATACCAGACTTCCTGCCATTCCAAGTGCCTTTGCTCAGTCTTTTATCTTGAGCTGGAATACTAATATGCCCCATCCTCCACGACTTACACCCTCAGAGAACTCTCCCTCAATCCTCCACACTTCCTTATCTGTGTCCCCCTCTATGCCCACTCCTTTCCTCATACCTGGCAGAATTAATTGCTTCTTCCTTTGAGACTACATAGCACTCTGCTTATTCCTCTACCACTAAATTGTCTCCTTGACCTTCCCATGCCCCCACTGGCCTAGGTTCAGCATTTTACACCTAGTAGTCACTCACTAATTTTAAGAAGTCAATGAATAAATTTAAAAATATGTTTTGGGGTAAAGTATACATATATATCTGGTCCTTAAGACAGAAAGAAAAGTATTAGTTCTTACTATTTATCATATAAGTGTTACCTCACCTGCCAGGTCTGTAGTTTACCTGGGCATGTGGATGGCATTACTGAAAAAGCTGGATATCATTTTGTTTAAAGAGGAAATATTAAAGATGTATATAATAAAACTTTCCTTAGATATCTTTATTAAATAGAAATGAAATATTTTAAAATACATTTCAAGGATAAACCAAACTTTTTTTGGTAATAACATTATATATATCTAGCATTATATATATATATATACACACACATATATATATTATATGCATATATACACTATATATAATGTCTAACATTAGAAATATTGAAATTAATTCATTAATTTATTTAAGAAGGTTCGTTTAACATCAACTATATACCAAGCAGATATATCAAAAACCCTTTAAATATGATATAGGAATTCTCCTATGTAACTTAGATGTTTCTTTTTTAGAAAATATACCACAAATAATTGTTTCACTAGAGCCCTATTTCCACAACCTTAAATTCTTTGGAATGAAGTCATCAATATTTTAAATTATGTAGTACCTATGAATCCAAGGATCTGAAACAAGCTTGATGGATTGGCATTGATAATAAAGACAAAACCTTCTGATGTTCCAACTAATAGATATATCCCTCGCTGGTCATAACTAGAAAAGAAAGAAAAAAAGAAATCTGAGGATCAGATTTTGCTTGTTTCACTAATAAGATGGTAAGCAAATTTACTGAATGACAGTGTGGAGATACACTCAAAACCAGTCATTCTTATGTTTGTGACATTCCAGGTTAATGCTATTCCAAATTGCAGTTTGTAAGTGCACAGTCGAGAAGACTCAGTGACTCTGAAGCCCAACTGCCTGGGTTCTGCTCCTGACATTTGCCATTTCCTACCTGTGTAACATGAAGCAAGTCACTTAAACACTTTGTGCCTTATGTCCCTGCTCTGTAATGGAGACAAAAACATCCATCTCATGAAGTTAACAGAACCAAGTACATAGCACATATTAACTACTCGATAATTATTTGTGTAATTAAAAGGAAGTATTTACATTTTTGCTTATTTATGGATAGACTATCTCTGGAAAGAAGACATGAGAAATTGGGAACAGGCTGTCTCCAGGGAGGAGAACTGGGTGGATGGGGACAAGAGGGGGAGACTTTTTGCTACGCCCCCATCTGTACTTTTGGAATGCTGAACTGAGTCAGTGTATTCATTTTCAAAACAAAACATGTAAAACTTAAAATTGAAAGAAATTACGGTTTGGGGCATCTGGATGGTACCAATGGTTAAGCATCTGACTCTTGGTTTTGGCTCAGGTCGTGATCTCAGGGGTTGTGAGATTGAGCCCCACATTGGCCTCCGTGCTCAGCACAGAGTCTGCTTAAGACTCTTTCTCCCTCGCCCTCTGCCCCTCCCCCTTCAAGTGGATAACCTTAAAATAAAAATTATGGCTTTCCTGGAATTCTCAACTGACAGGCCATGACAATGTTGCTGCCAGAAGCAGGAAGTACTTACAGGAGGTGCTGCACAGACCATTCGGAGGGGAAGGCCCTGTGAATTGCTTGAGGGGCCTCAGCATCCCTGACATCGAGGAAGTGGACAGAGCCACCCATGGTGCCCACAGCCGCAGAGAGGGAGGAAGGAGAGCAAGCCAGAACTGTCGCCTGTTTAAAATAACCCCAGATGCTTAACTCCACTGCGCCAGAACACGAAGCCTGCTTTACCCACATAAGAATCTACAGTTTATTTGAAAAGCCCTCCGGATGAGGACAGTGGCAAGGGTTGTATGGTATTACAAGTTAGGCATGCAGCATTCCTGAGCTAATTGACTGCATAAGTCACAGGAATCTGTATGTTATTCTTTTATCCTAACGTTAGAATCATAAAATTATAAAGAGATTTCTTGAGCTTTAAACCATGGCTTCATTTTTATCCCTAAATGATTTTAAAATGATTATACCAATAATAACGAAAAAATAAAACCAATTTAAAATACATCCATAGCATCTTTTGGACATCGTCACCGAATATTAGTGATGTTTAAAACTCAGCATTCATCTGCTGGATAATGGTAGATCCTGGGACGCTGGTGTGATGGAGGAAGACAATAACCATATCACCACCCCATGTGTTCTGTAAGCAAAGACATGCATCACGGATTCCTGCTCATCTCACAATCATTTACAGAATATGATGTCTAGCAGAATAAATTTGCTTTCATGACACTTAAGCAATCAGCTTTATTCCTCTATAATTATATTTGTAGGTTGTTTTGAATAAAATCATAGAACATTAGAAATAGAAAAGACCTTAAGAGATAATCATTTTGTAGAACAGAAAATGGAGGCCAAGAAAAGAATAGCAATTTGCCTCAGGATCCCATAGCTGATGATGAAGCTGAGAACTCAGGTGTCCTGCCTCATTTGAATGCACAGTTGCTCAACCAAGGAGGTTTTCATTTTATTTTTAAAGGTGAATTTTAAAGGTTGAGTCTTCAGTGGTATCTCAGTGTGAAACTGGAAATGGCGAGTGTCTTTCTATTTTTCTTTTTTTTAAACTGAAAGTCTTTATGGGATCTCTCAGTGTGTGTGTGTCTGTGTGTGTGTGTGTGTGTGTGTGTGTGTGTGTGTGTGTGTTCTCAAAATAATCTGTTGAAATTATCCTCCATTCCAGGGCAATAGTAGGCTGGGCTAAACATGGACAGCAGTATCTGGAGGGGTCTTATGTACCTTAGCAAGTACCATCAAGGGAAGCTGCTAGTGTCCAGATATCCTCCCATGATAGTACTGGGCCAGGTTCTCTGAAGCCCACTGTCTAAAATGTTCATGGGGAACACAGTCCCAGGCATCGCAGGGAGATCTGGCCTCAGCATTGCAGGGTCAGTGTACTTATCAATTCCCCACAAGGTAGCAGAATTCTCCAGTGAGGAAAAACCACCAATTATTCCCAACTCGGGCTGAACCACATGAGTAAACCGTTTTGAATAAAATCATATTCATGGTTTGGAGCTCAATGAAGGTTTGTCCAACTAACTGTGAATGCTGTCTGAATTTCTCCCCTCTGCTCTGGTGAAGTGAAGATCTCTGGTGCAGAAAGCAGACCTTCTCATGGTGCCTATCTCTCTCCTTAGCCAAGAAGAGCAAGGTTAAGTCCTGATTATAGGGACTCCTGGGTGGGTTGTTAACCATTTGCATGTCCTTTGTGAAAGCAGATGTGATCAGATGAGCTTTAAGATCTTGTCTAGCTCTAGCAGTTCTAATAGAAATGAACACATCTGAGCTCTTGTCACCAGAGTGTGTAGTCTACTCATATTTCAGTGCTTTAGGTAAGAATTTTTATGTTTACTTGTCAGGGTGAGTTTTATATATCCCGTTGAATTGTGTATCTTCTGCATCTTGTAATTTTCTTATGTGAGGTATGACACTTCCTCTTGTTTTATAATTGAGATTTTAATTTTATAAATGGGAAGGATTGTTACTTCCCTACCTACTACCAAGATCCAAGATCCGTATCTCACCTAGAACTGTATAATACATCAAAGGATGATAATTTTAAAGGAAAATAGCATTGCCATCATTTCTTGGTCCTTTTATGTTTTAAAATATTTTATGTAAAATGTACTATGAACATGGCAGAAATAATGGTATCTCCTTGTGGCGAGTGTTGTGAGCAATTGTGGTTTGTCACCCAGCACCCAAACACCTTCCTTCTGGAAAATTCCTTGAATAGCTATTGAGAAATCATCTCTCCTACTTTGGGGGTTCAGTGAAACAGATCTGACTCCCATTTTCAAGGCTGAGCTTAAGCCAATTAGCATTTCTCATTCCCCTGTCCACAGTGATTATTTCAGAGATGTTATTAAGACATTAGAAGACATTTAGCTTCATGGAAAGGAGAAATTTCTTTTCTCTTCCTCTTCCCACTAGAGGAGGCTTTCTTCCCTGATGGTCTGACACCTGTGACGTTGACACCTGTGGCATTTGGGTACCGCTAAAAGAAGCCTGAGATGAAACTACAGACATAGAGAGAAAAACAAGATCCTTGGTAATATCATTTGAGTTGCTGGACTGAGCCACATCTGAGACCAGACAAATCCTATACTTTATAGCTGATTAAGCCAATAACCCCCACTTTTTTATTTTTGGCTCAAGCTGGTTAAAGTGGCAATCTTCTTTCATTTCTAACTGACCTCCTTGAGGTTAGATGGGGCCATTTAACAAGTTATGGCAAAGGGAGTGATTCATTTTTTAGTAAAAGCAACTAATTATTAGTTCAAGACTCTCTGGCACTCCCTTCCCATACTGTGGCCCTGAGGAGCTACTAGTTGGTGGACCCTCCCTCAGCCTGGCTCCCTGAGAGAGGGACTCTGGAGCAGAGACCCTGCCAATCCACAATGAACTTACAGCACGAGTGAGATATAAACCACTAGGACTTCGGCAATAACTGCCGCCACAGAAAAACTTTCCTATACACCAATTTAGTACCTTATGTTCCACCCTCTGGGCTGTAGAACATATTTTATACACAAGAATTATTCTAAATATATAGGATAAAAATGCAATAAGCCATCTGCATCAAGTATTTCCACAGACTATTGACATGTAATTATGAAAACATAGATTGGATTAGAATTCAATATTTTAATCCATTTATAAGGCACACTTACTGGGGTATTCAGATAAATCCTGCTGGCACAAGTACCATCTTCTATATACCAAACACAAACTTCCCCTGAATGTGTGAGTGTCTATTAAAAAAAAAAAAAAGGAAGAAAAAGAAAACTCTAAATGGAATATAAGACTCTGTTATGGAAGCATGTTCTAAATCCCTTTATAGTATGCCAATAACTGATGATTTAGTATAAAATTTCATTTTACTTATATGGATTATAGTGACAATCACAACATTAGTACTTCTGATTTGAACAAAAATTATTATCTTTTTTTAACTATTATCTTTAATACAATTTAAGTAACATATAATAACAAAGATCAGAAAAGTGAAATTAATTTTTTACCATGTAACATAATTGAGTTACTTGGAAATTCAACAGGATTATTGTTTAAAGAATAAAGCTAGAAATAGGAAATTATATGTTTTTTTTTTTAACTAACAGCCTTTGCTTTAAAAAAAAACAAAACAAACAAACATGGGTCTTGAACTCAAGATCCTGAGATCAAGACCTGAACTGAGATCAAGAGTCAAGAGCCACCCAGGTGCCCCTAACAGACTGCTTTTAAGAGCAGTTTTAGTATTACAGAAAATTTGAGCAGAAAGTACAGAGTTGCCCTTACCCTCCTCCACACACATACATACTATCTCCTCTATTATTATCTTGCATTAGTGGTGCATTTATTAGAATTGATGAGCCAATATTGATTCATTATTATTGACTAAAGCCCATAGTTTACATTAGGGTTCATTCTTTGTGTTATCCATTCTATGGGTTTTGACAAATGTATGATATGTATCCACCATCACAGTATCATACCAAATAGTTTCACTGCCCTAAAAATTCTCTGTGATCCACTTCTGTCTTTCCCCACTGAACCCCTGGCAACCCCTGAACTTTTTACTGTCTCCATAGTTTTTCTTTTTCCAGAAGTCATACAGAGGAAATCATACATCTTTCTCAAATTGGCTTCTTTCATTTAATGTTATGCATTTAAGGCTATTCTGTGTCTTTTCATAGCTTAATCACTCACTTATTCTTAGTGCTGAATAATATTCCGTTGTATTGATACGCCACAGTTCGTTTATCCATTTACCTATTGAAGGACATCTTGGTTACTTCCAAGTTTTGGCAACTATGAATAAAGCTGCTATAAACATTCATGTGAAGGTTTTTGTGCAGGCATAGGTTTCCAACTAATTTAAGTAAATAACAAGAAGCTCAATTGCTGAATCATAAAGTAAGAGTATGTTTAGTTTTGTGAGAAAGTGCAAACTTGCAAAGTGGCTGTACCATTTTGATTCCTGTAGGCAATGAATGTTTCTGTTGCTTGCTAGCAACTTGATATCCTTGCTAGCACTTGATATTGCCAGCGTTTTAGATTTTAGATATTCTAATACGTGTGTGGTGTCATCTCATTGTTTTCGTTTGCAATTCTCTAATGGTGAATAATGTTGAACATCTTTTGATATACTTATATGCCATCTGTATATTTTCTGTGGCAAAGTATTTGATCTTTTGCTCATTTTTTTACTGGGGTTGGTTATTTTCTTATTGTCGAGTTTTAAGAATTTTTTTACATTTTGGAAACCAGTCCTTTATCACATACATGTTTTGCAAAGATTTTTTTCCCAGTTTGTGGCTTGTCTTTTCTTTCTCTTAATGGTGTCTTTCCCAGAGTACACATTTTTTATTTTAATGAAGTCCAACTTATCAGTTTTTCCTTTTGTGGATTATATTTTTGAGTTGTGTCAAGAAAGTCATAGCCAAACCCAAGATCACTTTGATTTTTCTCCTATGCCATTTTCTAGGAATTGTATAGTTTTTCGTTTTACATCTAGGTCTATAACCCAATGTGAGTTACTTTTGAGAAAGTATAAGGTCTGTGACTATGGTGATGATGATGATTTTGCATGTGGATGTGCAGTTGCTCCTGCAACCATTTGGTGAAAAGACTATCCCTTCTCAACTGAATTGCTTTTGCTCCTTTGTCCAAGGTCAGTTACCTATATTCATGTGGGTCTATTTCTAGGTTCTCTATTCTGTTCCATTCACCTATTTGTCCAGTCTTTCACCAATACCATACTGTCTCAATTACTGTGGCTTTGTAATAAATTGGATAGTGTTAGTTCTATACTTTGTCCTTCAATATTGTATTTGCAATTCTGAGTCTTTTGCCTCTCCATATACACTTCAGAATCAGTTTCTTTGAATCTATAGGTAAGGTTGGAAAGAACTGACACCTTGACAATATTGAGTCTTCTTTTCCATGTACATGGAGTATTTATTTATTTAGATTTTTATTTCTTTCATCAGTTTTGAAGCTTTTCTTATATAGCTCTTGTAAATATTTTGCTAGGACTCCCAAAATCCTAATGGATTTATTGATGAATTATATATAAAAAATGAAATGTTTCTTGAGATCAATAAAGGGAAGCGTTAAACACCAGGAAAAAAGTTTCTTTTTTGAATGTAGCAGGTGGATTACTTTTCCTAAGTCAATTGAATTCATGTTTCGAGCATGGCTAGTATTTCATTTTCATCCTCAGAGGGTCTGTACCACTCTGAAAGAGGGTAAACATTAATTGTTTAATGAGTTTCATAACTCTTTAGCAATGAAGGTGTTGAAAGATCTGACTTGGAAAACTTGGATGGTGAGTATAAACAGGATGGCTCCTAAGATTTCAATTGCTTTGACTGTTTTCAGACACTTAATATTATGAAGTCACAATACAATGATGTCATCTAACTGGGGAGTAGATTTGATGATGGAAGTGGTTGGCATTTCTTCCACATCCTCAAGAATACCCTCTGCCTCCTATTTGTGCAAGTTTGCACATGATCTTCCAAAATCTTTTCTTTAAATCCTACTGTGAAATAATAAAGTGTTCCTTACCATGCAGTATTCATTTCCGGGTGGGATAAAGTCAATTGCCTGAAATTTCCCATCACAAGCCTCTAGGACTTTATCAAAAGTTGGCTCCTCACCAAGAGTATAAATATAAACAGATCCCTGTGAAATATACCAAAAAAAGAAAGAAAGAGAGAAAGAAAGAGAAATATGATGCAATTGTTGTGTATGCAGTTTAACAAATATTAAATGTTCACTGTGAGCAAGGCACTGTGTGAGACATTACTTAATAACTTAAGTAAGGCCCTGACCTTGAGGAGCTTAAAATCTACATGCTTAATTTGTTTGTTTATTGATTCACTCACTCATTCATTCATTCGTCATTTAAAATAATCAATAAATGGGACTTTCTTCTTTTCTCCAACTCCAAGCATTTGTTTTTTAAGTTATAAAACACAACAAAACATTTTTTCTGACTTCAAAAATATTGTCTATTTATCCAAAAAGTTGGAAAATGTGGAAAACCAGAACTAAGTCTTACCACATACTAAACCACGGTGGGCACGGATACAAACTTAAATAAGCCTTTGTGGAAATTGTGGAGGTGTGGCTGAAGCTGTTACTTTATGACTTCTTTATCATTCTCAGCTGCCAATTCACCTCTCAAAAAAATCTATCCTGTCATTTGTGACTCTCTGCCAATTAACTGTAATATGGTGTGGGTATTTAAGTAGCAATAAGAAGTCTGCTTTCAACTAACAGCAAGTTCTTCAAGTTTACTTGAGTTAAACGTGAATATTTCTGTTCTTGTTTATTTAAAAAATACAACTCTGTAGAGTCTAAATTTGATAGATATTTACTGATTTTACCTTTCATTCATTCCTTCAACAAATATTGAGTGGATACACTGTGCTGGGCACTGCTCTGGATCCTGGGCCTACATCAGACTAAACTTCCCCATCCTCATGGAGCTTACATTCTGCTGGGGGACTCAGACAATGGATAAGGTAACTAAATAAACAGCAGTGATGGTAAGAATCAAAAATAAATCAGGGAAAGAGGATATGGCATGGCAAAATAAGAATGTGAAATTCTAAACCGAGTATCCAAGAAAGGCTTTCCAGAGGTGACTTCAGATAAAAGACTTGAAGGAAATGAGGAAAGAAAGGATTCATGTGGATTCTATGGGGAGAACATTCCAGACAGAGAGAGCAGCCAGTGCAAACACTGAGGGAGGAACATGCTGGGTGAGGTTAAAGAATATAGCATAATGGCCAGTATGACGACAGCAGGGTGAACAAGAAGCAGGGTAGGGGGAGATAAGGCCCAGTTGTGAGTAGAATCCACATCATGAAGGGATTGTAAAGCATAGTGAGGATTCTGGCTCTTAGTCAGAATAACATGGGGGAATCACTGGAAGGTTCTGAAGAGAAAATGGAAAAATTTTTCTCACTTTGGCTGCAGTGTTGGGGATACAATTTATTCTATCATGTACTGAGAAAAGTGTATTAAAGTCTACCATTGAGATTACAACTTTGCTTCTCCTTGTCATTTTGTCATATTTTGCTTTATATATTTTGGGACTATTTTATTTAGTACCTACATATTTTAAATGTTTATATATTCCTAGTGAATTTTACCTCTTACTATTCTTGAAATAAGCTCATTTATCTTTAGTAATGTTTTTTTGCCAGAAAGTCTATTTTGTCTAATATAAATACAGCACCATTGGCTTTCTTTTTGTTAATGTTTGCATGTTAGATCTTTTTCTTTTTACTTACTTTCAATTTTTAAATTTACTTTCAATGTTACTGTATTTTTTATTTTTATTTACTTTCAATCTTACTGTACCCTTATGCTTTAGCTGCATCACTTATAAACAGTACGTAACTGGGTTTTGCTTTTTTTTTTTTAATCCAGTATTGTAACCTTTGCCTTTTAACTACATCTATTATCTGCTTTACTTTCACTGTAATTACTAATATATTTGAGTTTAAGTATTACATTTTAATTTATGCTTCTATTTTCTTACTTGTTTTATGGTTCTTTTTCTCTCTTTTCTTACCCTGTTTTGGATTGCTTTTTAAAAAATGTTTCACTTTCCCCATCTATAGTGTAGAAATTTCATCTACTGTTTCAGTTCTTTCAGCGGTTACCTTAGAAGTTACAATATGCATACTTAATTTATAAATACCACAAGATTACTTAAAACCTTTACTTTCTGCCTAGGAAAGTAAAAAATGGACTTGAAGCACTCATTCCATTTACTCTTTCCCCTCCAGTTTACATTATTGTTGTCTGGGATTTTAATTCAATTCTATTTTTAAACCCAACCTCACATTATTTTTGCTGTTTTATACAGGCAGTGTTTATTTACATTTCTCCACACATTTACTACTATTCATTCTTATAACACAATCTTCCATCTGGGAACATTTTCCTTCTGCCTGAAGTACATTCTCTAGAATTTTCTCTAGTAATGGTCTGTTGCTGACAAACTCTCAGTTTTGGAGCATCTAAAAATTTCTTTTTTCACCCCTATACTGAAAAGTATTCTTACTGGGTATAGAATTCCAGGTGGCAGTTAGCTTACTTCATTACATTGGCATACTTTTTCTTTAAATGAACATATAGTAAATATGTTGGTTTTTGCTGGCCATGTGATCTCTCACAACTATTTAATTCTACCATTGTAAACGTGTGAAAGCATTCATAGACAATACATAAATGAATGGGTATGACTGTGTTCCAATAAAACTTGATTTATAAAAACAAGCAGCAGGCTGGCTTTGGCCTACAGGGCCATAGTTCGCTGATCCCTCCTGCTCTACATGGAAAGTAGCATTCCACTATTTCTTACTTACATTATTGCCACAGACAAGTCAGCTGTTAGTCTAATTGAAATTCCTTTGAAATAATCTGTTTTTCTTTCTGATTGCTTTTAAGATTTTGTCTTTGGTTTTCAACAGTTTTACTTTGTTAAGTCTAAGTGTGAGTTATCTTTTTAGGTATTCTGCGTGAGATTCACTGAACCTCTTGAATCTGTAAATTCATGTCTTTAATCAGTTTTGGAAAATATCTCTTTAAATATTGTCTGTACACCACTCTCTCTCCTCTCTGGGGTTCCAATCAAACATACACTGTATCATTCATGTCTCCTACTCTCCCTTCTGTATTTCCTACCCTTTTGTATATCTGGGCTACATTCTAGATAACTTCTTTTGATCTATCACCAGTTCACCAATTCTCTCTTTGGCTGTGTCTGACCTTCTGTCAGACCTATTCATTTCATTTTTACTTTTTTAGTATATTTTCTCTTTTAGAAGTTCTATTTCAGTCTTTCTCCCTTCTGTTAAGTTCCATTTTTTTGTTGTTTCCTGTTCTCTATAGATATTTTAGGATTGTCAATTATTTATTATTTATTAGAACATAGTTAGCACAGTTGTTTTAACTTCAGGTATTTACCAGCATGAAATCTTTCCATATTTAAATTTAAGTTTCCTTTAGGCAGAAAATCATTGATCTTTCCTTATAACCCACCTAAAGTCATTGCCTAACAATATAAATTACTGCTAACCCTGTCTTTTGAGAGTCATTCCATTAATTAGGAGTCTTTCTAACAGTACAATTAAGATGGAGATTTTATTTTATCCTGCATTTATTCCCCTTCCCCTCTTCTTTTACAGAACCATATTTTCCTTAGAGAACCATCTATGACCCCAATCTCAGTCCATGTTTGGTTGGGTTGACTCTACACAGGGTCCAAGGGTAGGCATGTGACTTAGGCCTGGTCAATGACAGCTTAGAATCCTCCTGGACATAGTAATTGCCACATGGGTAGAGAGGTGACCCAAGTAAGCATAATGAGTCTAAATTCCAGGACATTTTTTCATGGTGTCCTTCCCACTAGGGTCACCACGAGGGTAGAAATATAAACTAGAGTTTCAGGAGGTTCTCTGGATACCTCACAGGAGAATCTGCATGGGAAGGGTGACAGCAGAGAGGAAACAGAGCGAAGAGATGGTCACAAAACAAGGTCAGCAACATCATGGGAGCCCCTGGAATCAGATTAACTCCTTGCCCTTTTAGTTACACGCACAAAAACAAACAAATGAATAAACAAAACACTTTTTGTTATTTAGGTCTTTTAAGTTAGGTATTTTTTCATTTGTAACCAAAGGAGTCCTGACTGGTAGAGTATCACTATGAAGCACTACACTCTTCATTCCTGTAGTGCAATGATAATAATATTTGAAAATTGTATATCAAGAAATCACCATCTAGCATACCTTGTCTGTTTTAATCAGCAACATGTGGTAATTTGGGGAAAATACCATATGTTCCACAGGCCCTTCAATCTCAAGAAAATCCTCTACTTTGTAAGTTGAATCTTTAATAGTAAAAGAATACACAAAGCCATCCTAGAGACCAAGAACAATGAGATAAACAAAGAAAATCAGTCCCAGTCAATGCAGAGCATACTTTCCATGCCATACGAGCTAAGACTTACTATCATCCACAGTTTATTTTTAGATTCATCATCAATGTTTACATTATCTAGAATGCCCTGTCTTATCTTTATTTAGGCAACTTTTAACCACCCTTCCTGGTGAAGTTTCAATTTTATCTCTTTTGTAACACAAAATTTTGTGACCTAAAATTTTACCAATCTCTCCTTTCTTTGAACTTCTCTAACATCTATCTTTTTTTTCCCCTCAAGTAATGTCTTCTTTAATGAAGTTAGAAATTTTTTTATTAGTTTCAGAGGTAGAATTTAGTGATTCATTGGTTGTATATAACACCCAGTGCTCATCGCATCAAGTGCTCCCCTTAATGCCCATCACCCAATTATCCCTTCCCCCACCCACCTCCCCTCCAGCAACCCTCAGTTTGTTTCCTAGAGTTCAGTGTCTCTTATGGTTTGCTCCTTCTCAATTTTCACTTTATTTTTCCTTCCCTTCCCCTATGTTCATCTGTTTTGTTTTTTAAATTCCACATATGAGTGAAATCATATGGTATTTGTCTTTCTCTGACTGACTAATTTTGCTTAGCATACCTTCTAGTTCCATCCATCTAGCATCTATCTTTTTACCACTTTCTTCATTATACAGGAGGTAGGGCAAATGAAGCAGTTCATTAGGTGGCTTATATATAGAGTCTCCTTACTTCAAGAAACACTAACCTTAATATATATTATTTAATCATTATTATGTGCATTTCTTCTCAAAGAAGAAGGTACCTTCAACTCAAAGGTAGGGAGTGTGCTGTTTCTTTTCTTTTCTTTTCTTTTCTTTTCTTTTCTTTTCTTTTCTTTTCTTAATAATTTTTCTTTTGTTACATTAGTCACCATACAGTACATCCCCAGTTTTTGATGCAATGTTCCATGATTCATTATTTGCGTATAACACCCAGTGCACCATGCAATATGTGCTCTCCTTAATACCCATCACTGGCCTATCCCAATCCCTCACCCCCCTCCCCTCTGAAGCCCTCAGTTTGTTTCCCAGAGTCCACAGTCTGTTTATTTCCTTTATATCCACCTTTTGTGTTTCTCTCACAGTGCTGGAAAGAGGGCAAGTATCCAGTAAAAATTAGTTGGTTGGCTGGCTGTAAACAGATTTAGATTCATTTAACTATTCTCAAGAGGAATTTGAGTTGTTTTCACAGTAGTCAAGAGGCTTTAGGCAATTAATCCATCATTTCTAGATTGGATCCCACTATAACTAAAGTATATGCATTAGTGAGATAGCTGGGTTTGCATACTTGGGAGCTGGGGGATAAAACATGCAAGGTGCTTTCTCCAAACTCATCATCATCCTCCATTTCTCATGGAATAGATGCTCCAACCATTCCTTTAAACTAGTTGTTTTGGGTTTTTTTTTATTTTATTTTTTTAAGTAATCTCTACCCTCAGTGTGGGGCTCAAACTCACAACTCCAATATCAAGAGTCACATCCTCTATCGACTGAGACAGCCAGGTGCCCCTAAACTAGGTTTTAAAAAATGTCAAGGGTGAGGGGCACCTGGGTGGCTCAGTTGGTTTAGCACCTGACTCTTGATTTCAGCTCAGGTATGGTCTCAGGGTCATGAGATGGAGCCCTGTGTTAAGGTTCTGCACTGAGCGTAGGGCCTGCTTAAGATTCTCTCTCTCATTCTCCTTCTGTCCCTCCACACTCATACTCTCTCTCTCTGAAAAAAAATAAAAATAAATGAAAATAAAAGTAAAAAATGCCAAGGGTGGCCTTGAGAAGGGCAAGAGTCATAAAAGGCCATAAATGCAGACTAAATGTAGGAGGTGGGGCGGCAGTGGCAGTGGCAGGGGTGGGGGGGAGGACAGTCTATTGTAAGGTTGTAGGGGAGGGGGACGGATTACTAGGTGAGTGTAGGTTTATGAGTTCCAGATTGCTTCTCATTGGTGAAGCTACATCTCCCACCCTGACATCATGGCCCAACTGCCCTCAGGGTCCTGGAAATGTGATCTGTGGCAATGGAAGAGAAAAAGCTAACAGTGGTCTTGGGACATCTACCAGTAGACCTGAGATTTTAGTGTAGGTCAGCTCCAAACCTTAGCACTGAAACAACACCACGGAAAAGCAATGTCATCTGACCCCTTTGCATACTTAACTGAGGCTGTATGCTCTAATAATTGAGAGCAAAGACTTTGGAGTTTGACACATCTGGGTTCAAGCCTCAGTGACTCCATTTACTGGCTGGTGAACTCTGTAAGGCTTGGCTCCTTCCTCTGTATAAGGAGGATGTCAATATTCCAACTTGATAATGTCATTATGAGAACCAATAAGATAATACATGCTATGTAGCACTTAGCATGGTGCCTGGTAAAAAGTAAGCACCAAATAAATGAAGGCCATTAATGCTAATTCTAATATGAACAATAACAGTATAATACATGTAAGCTAAATGAATATGCACAGGAGGCTAAGCTGAAGCTTAGACAAAAGGTTCTGTTTGTGTCTGACAACCAATATATTAAGTGCACAAACAGGCATGAAGTTGGGTGACAGATATTAGGTGTTCTGGGGGGCCCAGAGTTTTTAATTCTACTTTTGATTATTTGCAATAGTCCAGATATATGGCAGTCCATTTTACTGTTCTCTCTACTTTTATATACATATGAAAAATTCTTCATATAAAAAGTTTTATAATAGTATCCCAAAAGAAAACAATTTTAATAATCTGACAGAACCTGACACCCCAAATTATGACTCATAACAGTAAGTAGCAGCAAATGGAAATTGTATATATTCTTGAAAGCAATTAATTTTGAAGAAAAAAATACATTACAATTCCAGAAATCAGCACGCCTCCCTTCTGATATACCATGGTGACTGGACTGATAAGATTTCTTCCCTCTTTTGGAAAAGAAAAATAAGGTAAAATAGGTGACACATAATTAAAAGTGCAGTACAAAGTAATTAATCTCATTCGCTTTCCTAGGACTATTCATTTCTTTGTAATCCTTTCCAAAAATCAACTTCCTATCAGAATATGTGTTATCATGCCTTCCAAACAATGAATAAAAAAAGCTGCTCAGCATTGATTATTAATGTAAATCACATGAGTTTTTTAAAGCTCTGTATCATCAGATCTGTGTAACTAACATTATAGAATTACATAGTTAATATATTTTCTTATTTTAGGAAAGCATTGTGAGAGATTTTAAGATGCCAGGAAAAAATAAATAAAACCAAACCTAACTTATTATCAAGCTGCATACTTAAGATTTGTACATTTTATGGTATGTAAATTCAAACCTCAGTAAATAACTAAAAATGGATAAATAGAAGGTAAAAAGAAAAAATGTTCTATAAGAATAATTGTTAGTAATAAAATATTGTCCTTGGGGAAAAGAACAAAAGCGTATTATCTTTTATGTAGATAAACCATGAGAACTATAAGATCAAAAGCTCAGAAAGCATCCATCAAATTATTTGCTTACTGTATACTACGTGCTTGACATTTTGCCAGATGCTAAGAAACATACTGTTCTTTCCTTCAAAGACTATTCACCTCTCAGCAATTCCTTCTTTTTCAATCCAAGTACCACTAGAGTCCAGGTTCTTATGACTCAAGGCATAATCTAGATGCCTGATGCTTATAGCCACCGGCTTCTAGGATTGTCCTTTCTTGAATGATGGCTAAGCTAATCTGCCCGTGCACAATTCCTTTTGGAGTACATCCCTATTCAGAAGTTTTTGATGTCTGCCCACTGTCAGCTGAATTGAGTATAAACATCTTAGCTGGATATTCAAGGTCAGACATGGTATGTATGTCCTTTTGTTCCCCACTAGCCCTGTGTAACACTCAATGCTCCAGACAGACTGGACCACCTTTTGTGTCTCAACCTTCCCCAGTTTTTCTTGTCTCTGCAGATACCATTGACTGAAACTCCACCTACCCTCATCTGCCTGTGAACCCATCCTGCAAGGGCCATTTCAAATGCCACCTTCAAAATGACTTAACTTGGCCTGTTCCCCTCATTTGAATTCCCACAGCACTTTGTTAAGTTTCCCTTTAATAAAATTATCTTAATCTACCTGGCTATAATTATCTACTTGTTTAGTTCTCTTTAATAAAATATAAATCCCTCAAGGGTAAAAATCATAAGATCATATATTTACCATTTATATCACCTCTGAGGCACCTTGCTTAGTGTCTTCCACATCGTAGAGGTTAGACAAATATTTATACTAAAGCATTTATAATATACCATGAAAATTATTAGGAATAGTATGGAAGAAGGAAATAGTAAACAATATAAGACTATATATGATTAAGTCCTAAATTGTGTATAACATATTACAGATGTGACAGCAGTTTGGAAATGAGAAACATTGCTTTCGAATTCATTTTACAAACACATATAGGCACTAATTTACTCTGTAGCAGTCTCTGGGATTAAACTTTGGAGCCAAAGGATGAGTAAAACATAGTTCTTGACTTCAAAGAATTGATACCTGGTGGGAAAGACAGACATGCACACAGGAAATTGTGAAAGCACAGGATGAGGCTCTGTTACAGGCTCTGTTAGAAGATATCCCACACAGGGGCACTGAACTTTGCCCTAAGGTTGAGATGACACCGTGGATGCAAGATTAGAGAGAACTTAGCCTGGAGGGTACAAGTGACAGTAAAGGGAAGCCATGGCAGGGGCAGGAAAGTCAAACCTAATGGCCCCAGTGAAGTCTAAGCCAGGGAATGGCAGCAGGAGTAGATGAGGGGCACTGTGCTGAGGGAAACTTGCTGTAGGAGGTGGTACTGAGCTAGAAGCTCAAGGATTCGGAGAGCAAATTGGCAAGGGAGTGAGCTAGGAGGCAGGTCTGTGAAATGACAGGAAGAAATGACCAGCTAGATCAGAAAACTCATCCTGGGGAGTAGAAGGAAAGAAAGTGAATGGAGCAGGTAGGATCAAATTGAGAGGGCTTGGAATCAAGGCAGAGCAGTCCTTGAATTGCATGCTGAAACTATCTTTAAGGACAGTTTGGCAGGGATGCGATGCCTGGTTTGGGTTAGCTATAGATTAAGACCAATGAAGTCAGTCCTAAGGCTGCTGCAGAAATCAAAATTTGTGAAATAATAAGAGGAACTGGAATGGAGAGTGCATTGGACAAACTGGGGAGCTTGCCCTAGCAAGGCTCCCTTCTCAAAAGGTCTACACCTAGCCCCTACCAAATGGACATTAGCTCCTGTGACTAAGGCCCAACCCTGGCCACAGCTGATGGGACCAGGAATGGATACCAGATCTAAGGAGAATAGATTATATTCTCTTAGAAATTCTAACCAAGGAACGCAAAGGTAATTTTCAAGATGACAGTTAAAAGATAAAGTCATTGTGAAAAAAATGCCTTGAGAAGGGTGGAGAGCAGGAAAAGGCATAATTTGCTGATTAAACAGAACAGGCATATACATGGGAAAGGATACAGCATAGGAGCTAAGAACTTGGACTCTGAAGTCTTATTGCCTGGGTTTAGGTGTCAGCTCCACAGTTTACTAGTTACCTGAATTTGGGCGTTTGTCTTAATCTCTCAATGCTTCCATTTTTTCATCTGTCTCATGGAGATGAAAATGTATCTCCGTATAAAGTGTTCTGAGGATTACATGAAATATACAGAGTATAGCAAAATGCCTAGAGCACAGAACAGTCAATAAGTCCTAGCAATGAGGAACACCCACGGGATTTGGTAACTATGGGATAAAGGAAAGAAAGGATCAAAGATGGCTCTGAGAAGGAGAAAAATAGGGAACACGCACCCATCTTCAAGTGTAAAACCATCACCAATGGTACACTTCTAGGAATAATGAAGTAAAGCAGTTTCTCACCCTTTGGTACTGTGTCTTCTATCTTAGTAAGCAGAGTCACCTTCAAGGTTTCTCCATTAACCATTAAAAGATGACCCTCTTCACAGCCAACATAGAGGTCACTTGTTGGAGTCCAGCAATGCATAGATGGGTGAAGCGAAGGAAAGAGATCATCTTTAGGCTTTAGGGAAAGATTAGAAACCCTGTATTAAGACAGCATGCATGGTTTAAGAGCCAGAGAAATACCCAACAGAATAACTTCCAGAAAGAAACAAATGACTATGGACCTACATACATTCATTAGTCCCACCATTTGCCAAGAGCTAAGTGAATTCTTGTTCCATTTATCTCTATTTTAATTCAGTAAGAATACATAAGATGGTCTTGCCAGTACATTTGGAGTTCTAGTGTCACAGATTTTCATGAAAATTTTGAATAGTAACTTCTACACTGTTTCTTCGTAGAGTTTTTTGGTGTCTTGAATCTAAGAAAGACATTGTCTAGCTAAAATCACCCTTTTTGAGGAAGACTTTCGTCAATGTTTCACCCTCCTGATCCTGCAGGGGGATTGGATATGATTTTCCTTGAGTGTCTATGGAGAGATTGGCCTAGATCCTTAGCTTAGTTAGCTTTTATGGGAAATGAGAAGAGGACACTTGCCTGATTCTGGTGGCCTCTCTAATGTGGTTCATGAAACATCCTATGTGATTTTGATACCATGGAAAACTCAAAGAGAAATGCACAAAATCTATGGAATGTGCCTAAAAGAAAAGTTGGCTTTGGGGAGTAAAAATAATATGGACAAAGATCTAAGGCAAACTTTTCCTGTAAAGGAAGAGGCAGTTGAATATTTTAGGCTTTGTGGACCACATAGGTCTCTGTCACATATCCCTATTATATTTTTAAACGCCTTTGTAAAAAATGTAAAAGAACATTCTTAGCTTGGGGACAAACAAAAGCCTGTCATGGCTTGTTGATCTCTGCCTTAGACTGTAATACCTCAGTGGCATGTCCCCTAGAGGGCCCCCTTTGTCAGCATGGAGCAGGTCTCCTTTTAAGTATAGGCCTACCTGCTCTCCTTCCTGGAGGTCAAGGCAGCTGCGGCAGCTTTTTAGGGCATGTGCTCCCCACAGCACTGATTAAAATTCTGAATTCAGGATATCATAATAACAGCACTCTTTCCTTTCTATTTAAACAAGTCAAACATACTAGTTTACTCACTTACTTATATTGAGAACATAACATTTAGTACTACCTAAGCTTTTTGTTATGCTATAGCATTACTTAGAATTACATTAGCTATAACATAATGCTTTTTTCTTTAGGATCCTTACACCCATTGGAACAGAAAACATTTTTAATAAGCTATTGGCCAAATTAACAGAATTTTTAAATTCCTTGAGAGCTCCATGTTTATCGCATTCTTTTGATCACCTTTTCATTCATCTAACAAATATTTATTGAACACTTACTACATTCTAGGTACTGTTCTAGGCAGAGGGATGTAGCAGTGAACAAAACAGACAAAAAAATCCCTGCCCTCATGGGGCTTACATCCTGGTGAGGGGAAACAGAATAAAAATAAGTTAAGAAGTTAAATATATAGAAGATTATATGTTGAAAAGTGCTATGGAGAAAAGGAAAGCAGAAGTTGGGGAATACTGCAACTCTATACAAACATTTTTCCTTTAAAAACTCCTCAATATATGCAAGCCACCTTTCTAATAAATAATTATTCGAATAATGTATTATATACTACTCTTTTAATTTAGGACTGGTTCATAGATTCAAGGTAAAGCAGGTACAGAGCTGTCAAAGTAATTATTTCTACCAGATTCCCAACAGATATAAATTTGTTATGTAATTGATATTTAAACAAACATTTATTGAATGTTGGTTATGTACCAGGCATTGTGCCAAGTCCTAAGGGATCCCTCTTCTCAATAGGATGATCACTTGTTGAGGGAAGAAGAAGTATCAACAAATATCAGAATCAGAAAACATGGTAGGTTAAGCAGAGGGGTGTTTAAATATTGCGGGAGAATTGATGAGAAAGCACTTCATTCTTCTTGGAGGAGTGAAGGAAGTGTGAAGAGAGAATTATCATTTGGAATGGACCCTGAAATATGACTAAGACAAAAATCATACATAGCAGCAGTCACCATGATAATTTTTTAAAGGATATTTGACTTTGGTCAATGATTGATCTATTTCATGCCCTCATAGCCTTGGATTGTTAGAAAATAAATTCTTGATTAATAACCTGGCCACCCTATGGGCCAAAAAAAAAGGGGGGGGGAACCACCCAAAAGGATTAAACTGCTGCTGATTAATGACATTTTTGTGGTATCTAATTGACAGTTGACTCATAGGGAAGAGTTACTCACCGAACGGCATTATTTAATCACCATTATTTAAAAGTTTCTTGGGTTGTCTTGATGCCATCTAACCTTAGGCTATATATCACAAAGGGACAGACTCTTACATTATGGCAATGGGTTCAAAAATCTTTTAAAAAACACACATATCTGGTTCTCACACCAGTGGATCTATGTGTATGCAACAGAAGGTGAAGATTTAAAACTGGATTTTTCTGGCCTTATTATGTTAAATTAGTATTGTGTTTGACTTTTCTTACTTTAAGATAAACCTGGGCTTACCTTTCTATTACTCTCTTTCATCAATAAATATGTTCTGTGCCATTTAAAAATGAATGTGATATAACATGCATCATGCGAACAGAAGCAATAACTTTTAATTCTAAAAATTTTAAAAGAAAAATGTGCCAATAGTACTATTTTAAAATATTTGTTGATAACACCACCTCATTGTTTAGCTCTCTGGAATCATAAATCAAACATTTGATCACTTGAAGACCAAACATGAAAAATTAGAATCCAACTTAATATTATTGCTTTAAAAAATGCAAGTATCCAAATATGTTTCAGAATACTTCAGTTTATAAAAGGAATTCCTATTTAGTGAATTCTGTTTAAAAAAAAAAAGGGGGGGGGCGCCTGGGTGGCACAGCGGTTAAGCGTCCGCCTTCGGCTCAGGGCGTGATCCCGGCGTTCTGGGATCGAGCCCCACGTCAGGCTCTTCTGCTATGAGCCTGCTTCTTCCTCTCCCACTCCCCCTGCTTGTGTTCCCTCTCTCGCTGGCTGTCTCTATCTCTGCCGAATAAATAAATAAAATCTTTAAAAAAAAAAAAGGTAGATGGAAAAAGAAAACTGGACACTTGAGATTAAATTCATTATCTTGGATCCAGTTTCTGTCCAGATAACATCTGCCTTTGATTCCCCCATGCGACCGCTAGATACTGTTTCCCATGCCTTAAACAAGTTGTGTAATGCGATGCAGGCCTATTTAAAGGCCTATAGCGTGCTATAGTGTTAGCTACGAGACATAATGGGAGTATTTAATGTTTGTAATTTTGTAAAAGTCCATAACCTGTTAATTTTTAAGACTGTTATGTAGATCAGTTCATTACTGATTTCTTTGCCATTGGTTGGTACACAGGTCACATGAAATGTCATTCAAAGGAAGGAATAGAATCGAGACATTTGAGATCTATTTTTGGTTATGCTTTCACTCACTGTATAGACATTAATCAATGTTTTCGCTATTTTCCTCACCTTACTTATCTATTAGATGAAAAAAATATTGGAAAAATTAATTTCTAATGTAAAAATAAAGTATATGGCTTTATTAACATTCCCCATGTGATTTTAAAATGTAGAACTTTAGTATTAAATTTGTTTTCAGAAAAAGGTTAAAATGCACTGATTACAAAAGTCCTAGGAAACAAAGATGTCTGTTTATTATGAGCATTTTAAAAAATGGTGACTCCATATTTAAGTATTTTAAGAAGGCATTTCATAGCATTTTTCAAATGACAAAGACAGATGCCTTAATTTTACGTATTTTATGTGGGGTTCAACCTGTTGTGCAAAATGTGAAAGATGAGGGCTCCTACAGAAATATACGGCGGAAGAAAAGATTCTAGATAGTTGAAAATGTGGGTTCGTAGGCATCAAATACTAAACACAGAAGCTTTTTTTTTTCATGTTGTAAACCTTGATAGCTGATCTGCTTGTATTTACTTTGCTGCCCCATTGTGGCTGAGTGTGGTGGTGTTTCTAAGGCTAGGATTTGTGCTATCAAAAGGAATTGGTCATTGTCTGTATTTAAAAAGCGAACAATGATCATCCTGTAGAGGAAATACTAAGAGCAGACACAACCTTTTCTCTTGCTTGCCAGAAATTTTTAATAAACTAATTACCACACTGAGTTATTTTTAACATCTATAGCTTAATTCTCTGCAGTGGCCAAAATATTTGGGAGCTTCTACTTCCTTTATCCTTGGCTTGGAGTTTTAACACAAATATTAGCATAACAGAAGTTGAAGAGGCTGAGCAGAATCAAGCTCCTCACAGTTTCCCAAAGGACTTGCCTGTGCTCTCTCTGCTCCCTGCCTACCCTTGACCTATACCTGCACCTCCCCCTCGTTTACTAAGCTGCAGCCATCACAGGTTTTCTTGGTTCCTCAAATACACAGATTTCTTTCCCCCAGGGCCTTTGCACATACAGCACCCTCTGCCTGAACACTCTTGACCCTATTTGTAGCACTGAGCCTCCTTGTCCTTCAAATCTTAGGGTATGTGTTGTCTCCCCAGCGGCCTTCCTTGACCAACATATGTTAATCTCTTCCTCACTTCCACCCTCCTCCCATTTATCCCATTACTACAATTATCACATTTTGCAATGATTTAATGTATGTCTTTACTTTTGGTGGTGGTGGTGTTGTTGCTGTCTCCCTGATACAATGTAAGCTCCAAGGGTAGGGGTTATGCCTGGTTGGTCATCATGTGATCCCACTGCCTAAGACAGTGCCGGCCACACAGGAGGAGCTTGATAAATATATTGAATGAGTGAGTGTGTAGCTGTTAACAAACTCCCGTTTGAAACTTTCTTCCACTATTTTCCATGGCCGCCACCTTCTCTCCTGGATTTGTTCCTACTCCTGTGTTCCTTGTCAGAGTCATCTTCTAACTCTCGATTCTTGGCAAATCAGTTTCCTCTCTGGCTCTCTCCCCTGACACCCTGACTCTCCTTTCTATCATCCCTCCCCCACTCCAGTGCTCCACTAACCCTTCTGTGGTAATGACTCTGGTATCGGTGTCTTCAACCCTACCTTCTCCACCCCCGCAATAGGTCCGCTTGCCCAACTTCCACCTGGCATCTATAACCCCAAATTCAGTATGTCCAAAACTGAAATCAGGTCTGGGCTCCCTCTTTCCGTTATCAGTGCCATCCTTCCAGTTAACCAAACTCGAAACTACAGAGCCTTCATTTCTTGTCATCTCCAGGGCTAATCTGTATTGCAAACCAGGATGACCCTCTCTATCCTGCATGTCTCAAGGGATGATTTTGAGAATCAAATAAGCAAACAGGAGGAGGTGCCAGGTAATTACCCTGAAAGTTTCTGCCTCTTCTCCTACTAGCCCAGCAATGGCTGACACTGGGAGCACAGGTCCATAGATAAGATCCTTGGGCAATGAGGTGGGGAAAATGACATCTGTTTCATTAAAAAATGACCCATCTTCCATAGGTAGTTTTATTGACCTTTAGAAAAAAGAGAAATTAGAATAATCAGATGAACAAAAACTAGTCGCTGATATAACTACTACATGTTGGTGATAAACAAGGTGGGGAGGTATTGTAACTTTTAAAAAACAAACAAGTAAACAAATGAGATAAATGCCAAAGAGTAAATTTAAAAATATATATCACAAAAGGACAATAGTGCAGTTATAAATTAAGTACATAGGAATTTTCAAAATTTTTCAAAGTTAATATCTAAAGCAGGAATTATACATTTTTTTTTAAGATTTTATTTATTTATGTGACAGAGAGAGAGACACAGCCAGAGAGGGAGGGAACACAAGCAGGGGGAGTGGGAGAGGAAGAAGCAGGCTTCCCAGCGGAGCAGGGAGCCCGATGTGGGACTCGATCCCAGGACTCTGGGATCACGCCCTGAGCCGAAGGCAGATGCTTAACGATTGAGCCACCCAGGAGCCCCAGGAATTACACGTTTGAACACTGGCAGGACCAGGCAAATGAGCTGTGGCCAGGTGGGGGACTGTAGCAAATGGGAAAGTGTGTTCCCTCCTAAAGGTGTTATAGGTGCCACTCAGTTCCAGCCAAGAGGGTTTGTTGAGAATTCTGGTTCCAAAATTTCAAGAAACTATCATTATCTGGATATTTATGAGAAATCTCTCAAATGTTAAAATTTGACAATTAGTTCAAATAAAAATCAATGTGGGCCAAAATAAACATATAGATCTTCCTTGGTTTATGATGGGGTGATGTCCCAATAAACCCCTCATAAGTTCAAAATATCCTAAGTCAAAATGCATTTAATACCCCTAACCTACTGAACATCATAGCTTAGCCTGGCCCTACCATAAATGTGCTCAGAACACTTAATTAGTTGGGCAAACTGCATTAGTTGCCAACTCACAGTTGGACACAATCATCTAACACAAAGCCTATTTTATAATAAAGCATTGACTATCGCAAGTAATTTATTGAATACTATAATGAAGATAAAAAACAGAATGGTTGTAAAGGTATAGAATGATTGTCAGTGTATAGGCTGTTTACCCTCTGACCAAGTGGCTGATGGGAAGCTGCAGCTGCCACTGCTTAGCATCACGGGAGAGTATTATAACACCTATCTCTAGCCTGGGAAAAGGTCAAAATTCAAAATTTGAAATACAGTTTCTACTGAATGTGTATCATGTTGGCATCACCCTAAAGTTGAAAAATCTTAAGTGGAACCATCCTAAGTCAAGGACCATCTGTATATGTAGGTTGTATTCAGCTACCTTTGCAACCTCTGATAACAAGAATTCATTTTGGGGGCACCTGGGTGGTGCAGTCAGTTAAGCATCTGAGTCTTGGTTTCAGCTCAGGTCCTGGTCTCAGGGTTGAGAGATCGAGCCCTGAGTCTGGCTCTGTGCTCAATGTGAAGTCTGCTTAAGACTCTTTCTTCCTCCATCCCTCCCCTCTCAAATAAATAAATAAATCTTTTTATTAAAAAAAATTCATTTTCAAATCTACCATATGTCTACTTTTAACCCATAATATGGTTATAAAGGGGTGTTTGAAGAATTCACATCTTTATGCATTAAATTCAAATTTTCCTTGGTTATGTTTTATGTATGATAAATAATTTTTTAAAACTATCATGTAAAAACAGTATCTACTATTCAGAATTAAGTCTTGAGTGTTTTCTAATAATGCTTGCTTTATAAACCAGGACAATCCACTCACTTTGCCTCTCACTTTAGTTGCTTATAGAAAAATCACAACTCAACATTCACAACTAGAGGAGAATATTCAAGGCAAGCAAAAGGAGAGAAGGCTGGGATAAATTATTTGCCCACCTGGCAAGGATAAGATAGAAACATTACCCATTTTATGAATGTCTCTGCCTAGAGACAGATTTGAGTATTCACTGGGTTCTTATAAAAAAGAAATTAAGACACAAAGAGTACTGACCAAAAGAAGGTGTCTTTTTTAGGGTTCTCCAGTTAGACAACTTTACATTTTTCTTAAGAAGGCAACTTTTCAAAAATTGCAATTTCAAGGATATACATGTCCAATATCAATGTAGTCTTTAACTTTGTGGAATACACTGAGAATGGTCAGTTTAGAGACACCTTGAGTCTGAACTCTCTTTAACAAACACACCATTATCATCAATCACCAGGACACTGGTCATAAAATTTCTTTTTGACCCAGTTCTATTTAAGCAAGTAACTCCCATGACCCCACTATATGCAACTACCCTTCTGTTTATAGATCATGTGGCTGAAGGAATAATCTATATGCTTTCTATATCTAAAAGTTTTTTATTTTTGAGATTCCAATTGGGCATCAAAGTAATAGGATCAAAATTCATAACTATCCTTTCTATAAATAGGCATGTTTTGAAATACCAAGAGCAAATCAAATTCTGGTAAATTAAACCATGTTGGGAAAAGTTTGAGGACGACTTGATATTTAAAAGAAACTCATTTGGGGCACCTGGGTGACTCAATCGTTAAGTGGCTGCCTTTGGCTCAGGTGATGATCCCAGGGTTCTGGGATCGAGCCCCACATAGGGCTCCTTGCTCAGCGGGAAGCCTGCTTCTCCCTCTCATGCTCCCCCTGCTTGTGTTCCCTCTCTCCCTATCTCTCTCTGTCCAATAAATAAAATCTTAAAAAAAGAAAAGAAAAGAAAAGAAAAGAAAAGAAAAGAAAAGAAAAAAGAAAAGAAAAGAAACTCATTGAGAAATTAAGTCATATGGGGTGCCTGGGTGGCTCAGTTGGTTAAGCATCTGCCTTCCACTCGGGTCATGATCCCAGAGTCCTGGGATGGAGCCCTGCGTTGGGCTCCCTGCTCAGTGGGGAGCCTGCTTCTCCCTCTCCCTCTGCCTGCCACTCCCCCTGCTTGTGCTCTCCTCTGTCAAATAAATAAATAAAATTTTAAAAAAAGAGAGAGAAATCAAGTCATAAAGAATCCTTTCAAAATGCAAGCAACCACTGCAAGGTAATTATATATGTTGAAAGATGTTATAACATAAGATGTTTAGTATGTACATATAAAGCCAGTTAATTCATTGAATTGATGCAATCACATTACAGGAATGCAAACTAAAACCACCACTTTGCCGTGTAGTGAGACAGTCTCTTACTTTGCTTTGAGATGATGCTCCTGATTACTTCTCTCAATGGTCCACACAGTCACCGCACTTGGACTTGATAAGCACAGCTGGTGCCAGTTCATAGGGTTAAAAGTCATCTGGCTTACATCCATACCAGGTTGTGACTTCTTGCACAAAATGACACCTAATTCCCAGTTCCTTAGAGGGAAATTATGTTTTATAAAAAATAATTCATTTGAATTTCACATCTTGAGAACATTTATCTAATTATTTGAAAACAATTTACATAAACTGAGTCTTAATTCACAATATAATTTATTTAGTCCATGATGTTAAGTATCAAATTTATTAATAATTATGCTTATCATTATACCCTTCTAAGAAGCAAAATAATTATGGGTTTTAAAAATATTACTCCATCTCAACTAATCTTTGACAAAGCAGGAAAGAATATCCAATGGAAAAGAAGAGAGTCTCTTCAACATATGGTATTGAGAAAACTGGACAGCCACATGCAGAAAATGAACCTTACACCATTTCCTTACACCATACACAAAAATAGACTCAAAATGGATGAAAGACCTAAGTGTGAGACAGGAATCCATTAAATCCCAGAGGAGAACACAGGCAGCAATCTCTTTGACCTCGGCCACAGCAACTTCTTGCTAGACATGTCTCCAAAGGCAAGGGAAACAAAGGCAAAGATGAACTACTGGGACTTCATCAAGATAAAAAGCTTTTCCACAGCAAAAAAAAAAAAAAACAGTTGACAAAACCAAAAGACAACCGACAGAATGGGAGAAGATATTTGTGAATGTCTTATCAGATAAAGGGCTAGTATCCAGAATCTATAAAGAACTTACCAAACTCGACACCCAAAGAATAATCCAATCAAGAAATGGGCAGAAGACATGAACAGACATTTCTTCAAAGAAAACATACAAATGGCCAACAAACACATGAGAAAATGCTCAACATCATTCAGCATCAGGGAAATACAAATCAAAACCATAATGAGATACCACCTCACACCAATCAGAATGGCTAAAATTTAAACAACTCAGGAAACAACAAGGTGTTGGTGAGGATGCGGTGAAGGGGGAACCCTCTTATACTGTTGGTGGGAATGCAAACTGGTGCAGACACTCTGGAAAACAATATGGAGCTTCCTTAGGAAGTCAAAAATAGACCTACCCTACAACCCAGAAATTGCACTTCTACGTATTTGCCTCTCATGGCTAATCTCTGGTTGCCATCATTATGATCTCTTAATCAAATCTTCAAATCTGCCATATTTTCTCTGACCTCAGAGCATTTGCATGTGCCTTTCCTCTGCTTAGAATCCTCTTCCTTATCTTCTTCACAGGTTGGTCCTACTCATGCTTTAAGTACTGTTACAGGTTGAATTGTGTCCTCCCCCAGATTTATATGTTGATGTCCTAACCTTCAGTACCTCAGAATGTGACTGTATTTGGAAATAGGGTCTTTCCTAACTTAAATGAGGTCATTTAGTGTGGACCTATTCCAGTAGGATGAGCATCCTTACAAATGCAAAGGAGAAATTTGGAGACTGATCTAAATACAAGCAGAACACCATTTGAACATGAATACAGTTATTCACAAGCCAAGGAGAAAGACCTGGAACAGATTCTCCCTCGTAGCCCTTGGAAGAAACCAACCCTGCTTACACCTTGATCTTAGACTTCTAGCCTCCAGAACTGTAAGACAATAAATTTCTGTTGTTTCAGCCATTCGGTTTGTGGTACTTTGTTAATGGCAGCCCCGGCAAACTAATCTATCCATGAGTAGGTGAGTGAATAAACAAACTGGTATATTCAGTCCATGAAATAGAAAGGAATGAACTACTACATATGGCAGCAAAAGAGAATTTCAAAATAATTATGTTGCATGAAAAAAGTAATTATGCAGCATAAAAGACAGACAAAAAAAAAAAAAAAGAGTCCATAATGGATGACTCCCTGGACATAAAAGCCTAGAAAATGCAAACAAATCCAGAGTGATAGAAAACACATCAATGACTGCCTGGGGGCATGGGCTGAGGGATGGGGCAGGGATGGTGTAAGGGTGTGTGTGGCAAGGCCAATAAGGAAGGATCAGAAAGGGGTACAAGGAGGGGCTCCTGGGTGGCTCAGTCGTTAAGTGTCTGCCTTCGGCCCAGGGCCTGGGATCGAGCCCCACATTGGGCTCCCTGCTCCACCGGGAACTTGCTTCTTCCTCTAGCCCTGCTTGTGTTCCCTCTCTCACTGGCTGTCTCTCTCTCTGTCAAATAAATATCTTTAAAAAAAAAAAAAGAAAGAAAGAAAGAAAGAAAGAGGTACAAGGAAACTTTGGAGTGATAGATATATTTATTATCTTAATTATGGTGATGGTTTCATGGGTGTGTACACAAGTCAAAACTTACCAAATGATATTCTTTATACACGGGCAGTTTTTTAATATGTCAATTATGCTTCAATTAAAGCTGTTTTTTAAAAAAGAAATTGCATAAACTAAATGTGGTTCTCTGAACCTAGATTATTATATTTTTGGGTAAGAAATGCTGGTGTGTACGGTATATCTTCAATCATTCCTAAAACAGTTTGTACTTCCCCTTAAAAGAAAAACTCCCCCCCCACCACACCGCTGAAGGAGTTTATATTATATATGGAAGAGTGAGTACAGCTTTGAGGTTGGTCCTATGAAATGACCCAGCAAAGACCACAGATGTGTCTTATCCACAGGTATTTCCTATACAGTTGGCAAATGTGGTGTAATGTTCCATTCTCTAATGTTCCATTCTCTCTGAACATATAACTGTTCTAACATATAATTACTCCCAACTTAGCTCTAATAGAGAGTACATCTTAATTTCATCATTAATGGAAAACAGGCAAACCACTCAAAGCTACCATTTATTTGAAGGAAAGATGAAACTTTATACACTTATTATTCTTTACCCAACAGAGGAAATATTATAACACATCAACAAAAAGATAATTTTGCTTTCATACAGCTTTTGCCCTGCAAATTTTATGCCTAGAAGTAGCAACTATATTAAACCTTCTGATCAGGACTTCTATTCCTTCCATTTTTAACTTGTTCCAGATTTTTCACATCTATATCTTTTGATACAATCCAGAAGGACAAGATTAAAATGTTATCCAATGAAAGGAATTCTGCAGCATGCTGTAACTTACCAAACGGCTAGTTCAAATTCTGGGAGAGAGGAGTAACTAGCCAGGTAGGTGCCACAGTAACTGAATGAAAGTAAAGTGTAGTCCAGAAGAATGTTGCCTAAAATAAAAAAGTCATTACAAGGCTTTAATTATCATGTTCAGATTAACCAGTCTTACAATTTATTTCTTTTATCTAATGATATTCACATTTCAAAAGCATTTAGCTCTTGGAATAACAGATCTCCTAGCTGATTTCTAAGACTATGAACAGAAAGCTGAGAGCAAAGTTAAGGGTCTTCTTTTTAAAGACATTAGAGTTGGGGTGCCTGGCTGGCTCAGTTGGTAGCGCATGTGACTCTGATCTCGGGGTTGTGAGTTCAAGCCCCATGTTGGGCATAGAGATTACTTAAAAAAAAAAAATTTAAAGATATTAAACTGAATTAAGACCATTAGGTCACTGTCTCTAGACTTCAATTAAAACTGAGCATACTTGGGGCGCCTGGGTAGCGCAGTCCTTAAAGCGTCTGCCTTCGGCTCAGGGCGTGATCCCGGCGTTCCGGGATCGAGTCCCACATCGGGCTCCTCTGCTAGGAGCCTGCTTCTTCCTCTCTCACTCGCCTGCTCTGTTCCCTCTCTCGCTGGCTGTCTCTCTGTCACATAAATAAATAAAAAATCTTTAAAAAAAAAAAAAACTGAGCATACTGTACCATGTGATTTGAAATGACGCAAGAAGGATTATATATTCCATAAATATATGAAACATTGTAATTTGAAAAGTTATTCAAACAACTTTAAATACTTTGGGAGGTTGTAATCATTCTAGATTACTTCCAGATCTCTATACCTTGGGCTACAGCTGGCCCTCTGTTTAGTATCTTCCATTTCTTGGAACAACTATAAAAAGTTCTTTCTCATTTGTCCCTGTAGTTGAAGACATGAAACAGAACTTTAAAAGTCTTAGTAACAACATGTTTAAAATGTGCATGGTGAGGATGCTCCTGCCCTCCTTCATATGAAGATTTGATTTCCCCTCTATCTGCTATTCTTCAGTGTGGTTCCATAGGTACCAGCTCTGCCTTCTTCCATGTCTGTCTTTTGACATTCATGTCTCTGTTGCTAGTTCTCTGTACTTTTAAGATCGTTTCCTGCTTTTTTGCTCTTCTCATTTTAACTGACCACAATAAAATGCTAAACTTCATCATTTATTGAATTCATTTAGCATAGTCTGCTCAACATAGAAAATTTGTATTCATTGAGCATTCAATGCAAAAATAAAAATTTTTCTATGGGATAAAGACCTCGATAGAATAATTTGCTATCCCTCCTATAGACATTTCCTCTCATAACTTAAGATTATTAATTTTATATTTTATTTACTATTTTCAATTTAAAAAATACATGGTATTTGAACACACACACACAAAAAGCTTTACAAGAAAATATATCCTCTGTAATCTCTCTACCAAATTTGGCAAATTTTTGGTATTTTTGTCTGTGCTTACATGTAAATATACATTTTTTCTTTAAATATAACTTTGAAAAAAATATGTTGCTTTTTTTTTTTTTTTTTTTGATTTTTTATTATATTATGTTAGTCACCATACAGTACATCCCCGGTTTCCGATGTAAGGCTCGATGATTCATTAGTTGTGTATAACACCCAGAATATGTTGCTTTTCATAGCTATAACAATCATGGATTAAATATTATATATAACAATTCATTTACAAGACAGGTCATACAGTGTTACTCCTATTGTTTACATTATATTGAGCATTTTATCATTAATAATTCTTAAAAATGTGATTTTTAATGTTCATATAATACTCCTTTATGAGATGTTTTAACTTATTTAACCATATTCATATTACTGGAGATGTAGGAAGTTTCCAATCTTCTATTATGACAGTGCTTTTAACTCCTATGCATACAAATCTTTGAACTGTATTTCTGATTTCCTTCAAATTGAATTCTAGTTCAATTCTAGTTCAACTGACTTTAACTGGGTCAAATATGGTAATATTTATTTCCCAGAAAGATTGTATCAATTATTCACACCTTGGGAGGATGGGCTAAACGGGTGATGGGCATTAAGGAGGGCACTTGCTGTGATGAGTACAAGGTGCTGTATGTAAGTGATGAATCACTAAATTCTACTCCTGAAACCAAAACTACACTATAGGGCAACTAACTTGAATTTAAATAAAAACATGGAAGAAAAAAAAATCATTCCCACCTTCAGCAAGAAAGTGCGCTACCAATTCCACTGCACTCTGCCTAGCAGTTACCAGCTTTAAAAAATCATGATCTTGATAAGCAGAAAAACCTCATCTTGGTTCAAACATCAAGTTTTTAAGTGAATACTGAGATAGAATATTTTTGATGATTGTGGTCATCTGTGGTTTTGTGCTTTGGGCAGTTACTTTTTCCACTGTTCTAATGGGACATTTGGTTTTTTTCTTATTGTTTCATAAACACTCTGAAAATACTTGATCATATTTGTTCCAAATATCTTCCTCAGTTTATTTTTTGCCTATTAATTTTTCATGGTATTTTTTTTTTAAAGATTTTATTTATTTATTCAACAGAGATAGAGACAGCTAGCGAGAGAGGGAACACAAGCAGGGGGAGTGGGAGAGGAAGAAGCAGGCTCATAGCGGAGGAGCCTGATGTGGGGCTCGATCCCATAACGCCGGGATCACGCCCTGAGCCGAAGGCAGAGGCTTAACCGCTGTGCCACCCAGGCGCCCCTAATTTTTCATGGTATTTTTGATGTTCTTAATTTTTAAATTTGTATGTAATCAAATTATGCCAATTTTTTTCTATTTTTAATTTTTTCCTTTCTGTGAAAAGTTCTTACCCATCCTGAAATAATTTCAATACTCTACCAAACTTTCTACTTTTCAAATGGGTTTGCTGTTTATATTGAACTCTTATTTTTGTCTGATACATGTTTTGATGTACAGTATAACATGAATATCCAAGTTGATACTTTTGTTCAAATTGGGTTTTTTTTAAGGTTTATTTATTTATTTAAGTAATCTCTACACTCAAGGGAGGAATCAAACTCATGACCCCGAGATTAAGAGTCGGATGTTCCACCAACTGAGCCAGCCAGGCTCCCCTCAAATAGTTTTCTTAACATCATTGTTAAATTGTTATATAATCTATATTATCTATTTTGGGGAGGAGGGGAAAGTATACTCAGCTTTTATGTATTTGAGCTTGTCCACAGTTTTCAATTCTTCCACTGATATGGTGATCCCTGCACCAATACCACACTCTTAATCACTGTAGCATAATATTAAAAGGACCCACTGTCTTACCATCATTCTCCTTCCAATTATTTCTATTCTCTACTTTTTGTTCTTCTAGGTGAACTTGGACATCATTTAAGTCCTCCTTGCTCTCTAAAACGTGATAAACTTAGGAATTATTTTCTGTGAAGAACTATATAATAACTGGGCTTTCCATCCAGGAATATGTCTGTATATACTTAAATATTTTAAATCAATGATATTATTGTAGTTTAGTCACTGAGGTCACTCACATTTCTTCCTGAATCATTTCTAAGTACTTAAATCTTCTAATTGTGTGTGTATTTTGAAGCCAGCATCTTACAGAATTCTTTCATTAGTCCTAGTAAACTATTGTATTACCCATAATCTCTTTTTCCATAGCTATACTTTTACTGTTCTATATTTTATTGCATTGGCTAGAAATTCCAGGTTGATACTAAATAACTGTGGTAACAACAGGTATCCTTGATGACTTAGTCATCATTTTATTGCGAATGCCTTTAGAGTTTCATTATTTAATATAAATGTTGGCTACTGGTTTGAATTAACTTTTAATTGCTTTGGCAGGACTATAGTCAAATAAGCAAACAGAGGAAATTTTAAAGATGAACAGTAATTACAGTCCATATAGACAGTTACCAATGCATGAACAGGTTACACCTTAAAAGTTGTTTTTAATATGTTGAGAAGACAAATTTCCCCACAAATAAAATGTCATAAATTATAGATAAACTCCCTGGCTTAACCCAAAGACTTATTTGACCCATAAGCCTAAATAACTAAGACCAGCCTCAAGCTCTCCTGAGCTTTCTATCCATGATGTGTTAAAGGAGGGAATCACGTGCAGCAGCCCACTGTGGGTCAGCTACATCTATGAGTAAGTCAATAATAATAAATGGTGGGTAACAGTGATTGACATATTATATGTGTGTGTGTCACACTGACATATCAGTTATATATGTGTTAACGTGACATATATAATTGATATATCAAATATATATACACATATATAATTTCATTTATTAGCATTACAGCCTTAACAGTAGATCCTACCGTTACCCCCACACCTAAGGAAATTGAGGCTCAGAGACTTTAGAACTTGTACGATATCAATTTACTTGGATTTTCAATAAATCCTTAGAAAAGAAAAAAAGTGTTCTGAAAAAGCACTAAACTGCATTTAGTGCTGTAATAGTCTTCTAGCCCAGTGCTTCCCAAGTTTAATGCATGTATGAATCACCCAGGGAATCTTGTTAAAATGCAGATTCTGATCCACTAGGTCTGGGATGGGAGCCATTTCTGCATTTATAACAGGCCTCCTAGGTGACGCCAATGTTGAAGGTAAACAGACTTCGAGCACAGGCTGTAGCCCACTTAATGAAATTCTCTGTGCTCAGCCTGATTCCTTCTTTAAAATTGAGTATTATGAAAAACAAAAATAAACATAAAACACCCTTCATTTATAAGAACTAGATTTGGTCACATAACGAAATACTTCAGTTACGGCAAATGAAGAGCTTTGTAGCTTACCTTTTAATTTGTTCCTTCTGGTCAATCCAGGAAAGTTGTATATGTAGATGAGTGGTCTTAGCCTCCGGTCAGAAAAAGCCACAACTTCATAAGGAATATTAGTTGCCACGACACCCACAATTCCATTCATACACTGGAGTACAGTCTTTTTCTTGGTTTCAATATTAATAAATATTACAAAATTCCCACACGGATAGCAGATGGTGCTGTTGTTGATAAAATGAACGTTCTGCTTAGGGAATCCTTGGACCCATCTTTGAGAAAAAAATATGTCACCATCAATATAACACATTTCAAATACTTTTTTTTTAAACAAAGCAAACAAAAAGGCATCAAAATATTTGAAACACATCTATTCCATTTTCACCCCCTTTCTGCCCAAAACAATTTCTAACATAAAAGAACACATATGCTGGCTGTGAGACCAGATTGAGTCCAGGCACTATAGAAATTTAGTCTTAGGTCTTAAAAGCCTTCTTCAGAGACCTTTTTCAGTGAAGCAAATCCTCTTATCAAACCTGAGAAAGTCTCAGAAGGATTTCTGGGTTGTTGAACACTTGGAAAAGAAAAAGTAAAAACAACAGAGAGAGTGGGGCGCCTGGGTGGCACGGTGGTTGAGCGTCTGCCTTCGGCTCAGGGTGTGATCCCAGCGTTGTGGGATCAAGCCCCACATCAGGCTCCTCCTCTGTGAGCCTGCTTCTTCCTCTCCCACTCCCCCTGCTTGTGTTCCCTCTCTCGCTAGCTGTCTCTATCTCTGTCAAAAAAACAAAAAACAAAAAAAACAGAGAGAGAAAAGAGCTTGATCTAATAGAAAACAGAGTGTATCCTGGGCCATTCTATTATCTTTAGTTTTGATTTTAAAAATAAGTTTTAAAAGGATCTATATTCTAGAAACTACAAATCACTCTTGAAAGACACTGAAGAAGACACAAAAAGATGCAAAAATATTCCATGCTCATGGATCGGAAGAATAAATATAGTTAAAATGTCTACGCTACCCAGAACAATCTACACTTTCAGTGCCATCCCGATCAAAATACCAATGACATTTTTCAAAGAACTGGAACAAACAGCCCTTAAATTTGTGTGGAACCAGAAAAGGCCCCGAATCGCCAAGGAATTGTTGAAAAGGAAAAACAAAGCTGGGGGCATCACGTTGCCGGATTTCAAGCTATACTACAAAGCTGTAATCACAAAGACAGCATGGTACTGGCACAAAAACAGACACATAGACCAATGGAACAGAATAGAGAACCCAGAAATGGACCCTCGGCTCTTCGGGCAACTAATCCTTGATAAAGCAGGAAAAAACATCCAGTGGAAAAAAGACAGTCTCTTCAATAAATGGTGCTGGGAAAATTGGACAGCTAACATGCAAAAGAATGAAACTTGACCACTCTCTCACACCATACACAAAGATAAACTCCAAATGGATGAAAGACCTCGATGTGAGACAGGAATCCATCATAATCCTAGAGGAGAACATAGGCAGCAACCTCTTTGACATCAGCCACAGCAACTTTTTTCGTGACACATCTCCAAAGGCAAGAGAAACAAAAGAAAAAAATGAACTTGTGGGACTTCATCAAGATAAAAAGCTTCTGTACAGCCAAGGAAACAGTCAAAAAAACTAAGAGGCAGCCCAAGGAATGGGAGAAGATATTTGCAAATGACACTACAAATAAAAGACTGGTATCCAAGATCTACAAAGAACTTCTCAAACTCAATACACGTGAAACAAATTATCAAATCAAAAGATAGGCAGAAGATATGAACAGACGCTTTTCCAGTGAAAACATACAAATGACTAACAGACACATGAAAAAATGTTCAAAATCATTAGCCATCAGGGAAATTCAAATCAAAACTACATTGAGATACCACCTTACGCCAGTTAGAATGGCAAAAATTGACAAGGCAAGAAACAGCAAATGTTGGAGAGGATGTGGAGAAAGGAGATCCCTCTTACATTGTTGGTGGGAACGCAAGTTGGTACAGCCACTTTGGAAAACAATGTGGAGGTTCCTTAAAAAGTTAAAAATTGAGCTACCCTATGATCCAGCCATTGCACTATTGGGTATTTATCCCAAAGATACAGACATAGTGAAAAGAAGGGCCATATGCACCCCAATGTTCATAGCAGCATTGTCCACAATAGCTAAATCATGGAAAGAGCCGAGATGCCCTTCAACAGATGACTGGATTAAGAATATGTGGTCCATATATACAATGAAATATTACTCAGTGATCAAAAAGAATGATATCACAACATTTGCTGCAACATGGACAGCACTGGAGGAGATAATGCTAAGTGAAATAAGTCAAGCAGAGAAAGACAATTATATGGTTTCTCTCATCTATGGAACATAAGAACTAGGAAGATTGGTAGGAGATGAAAGGGATAAAGAAAGGGGGGGTAATCAGAAGGGGGAATGAAGCATGAGAGACTATGATCTCTGAGACACAAACTGAGGGCTTTAGAGGGGAGGTGGGTGGGGGAATGGGATAGGCTAGTGATGGGTATTAAGGAGGAAACGTATTGCATGATGCACTGGGTGTTATACCCAAGTAATGAATCATGGAACTTTACATCAAAAACTTGGGATGTACTATATGGTGACTAACATAACATAATAAAAAATTATTATTAAAAAATACTAAATTTATGCTTAAAGACGGTGGGGAAGGAAAGAGGGCACTAGTTTGGTGAGAGACTTCCAGAGCCTGGAGAGTAGAGGCGGGACCGGTGGAAGATACTGTAGGAAACCCTAAAATGTGGAAGCAAAGAAATACCCTTTTTATCTGTGCAGCTCTTTATGCTTTTCAAAGACCACTAAAAGTGCAAATAATTCCAAAGTTAGCGGACAGTAGTTAGAAGGAAGGGATAGACGGCCCTAACTTGGGGAGGGGGGTGTCACCAAAGATGACAAGGACAGGATGGCAGAATGGGTGTATGTTGGGGGTGGGGGGGTAGGTAATGTATGAAAGGTCAGGGAAAACGGAGTACTGAGCCAGAAAGAGAAGGCAGAAATGAGAAGAGGAGGAGAGCAATTGTGGGTACGTGAGAGAGGGGTAGGGTCGCAGAAAATGGGGGAGGGGTGGTGGTTGTGCAAACAGCTGGAGATGTGGTCACTGAATAGGGGGATGGGGGAGGGAAACGAGGTCACAGAGGGAAGTCTGCAGGAAAGCGTTGGGGGGTAAAGAAGAGGTCCAAGTTGGGAGCGCAGGTCTAAAGAATAGGAGGAAGAAGAAGGCAGGGAGGAGATTAGGTCAGAAGGAAGTTTCTGGGAGACCCAAGTCAGTCGCTGGGCGGTGGACCCCGCACCTCACGGAGAGGGACGCGCCGGCTGTGCCATAGACGTTCTCTTCGCGCTCCCGGCCTTGCGCCATGAGCCGTGTTTCTCTCAGCCAGGTCCCGGGCAGGAAATGCCCGAGCCCGGCTCGGGTCTGCAGCCGTTACTCCGAGGTCCCGCCGCGCCGCCCGCAAAGCGTCCGCTTGTAACACAGTATCTAGGAGACTATAACCCCTGCTCCCATTGGTTCTGTCCTGTAGACTTGCTCCGTCTCGAGGCTAGTGGATTGGTGGAAGTGCTGCCGCGCCTTAGCCAATGGGAGAGCGGTGAGCGAAACGAGGGGCGGGCCCCTCGGAGTGGGTGCTGGACCGCCTAGCCCGGGGCAAATATTTACAATATTAATAATATCAGTAGCACAGGTTAATATTGTGGGCTTACCTCGCCAGACATTGTTCCAGGCGCCACGCAGACATTATTTCCTTTAAGGTTCAAATCACCCATCAGCTCCATTTCACAGATAAGCAAAGGGAAATGGAGAGAAGCAACTTGCCTCAGGCTGCAAAGTTGAGTGGAACGTAAAGCCAGGCGTCACCTACATCTAGAGCGCCAAGCCGTTAATTACTATATTACTCTCAAATGGGCCCTCAGCTGCTTCAAGGAGGCAGACAGCTTCAGGAATAACCTGACTGAAAGGTCAACATCTTGTTTCTTCCCTTCCCCCTCATACCGTCTGTTCCCTCTCTCCCTTTCCTTCTCCCCTCCTCCCTTACATTCTTCTCTTCCCTTCCCTCCCCTTCTCTTCTTTAGGTCTCTCTTACTTGTCTTGCCACTTTTTCTCCTTCTTTTCGTTCACCAATATTTACTGAGTATCTCCCATGCCTTGATCTAGTCACTAGAAACAAAATAATGAGCGAAACAGATAAAATCTCTTCCTTCTTGGAACTTAGAGACTGGTGGAGTCCAGGAAGGGGAGGATTGACATCCACTTCACTTCACAAATACAGAATTATAGATTGAACTAAAAAGAAGAGGAGCATGATATTGTTAGTAAATGTTTATGTTCAGGTCTTTGATGTGGGGAAAAAAGGCAACAGAAAAATCAAATTTCCTTACTACTTATGGTCCACTGACAAGTCCTTGAAACAGGCAGAGTGACATTCTTCTAGGAACTCAGCTGCCTGGATGTGAGTACTTTGCTAAGGGCAAAAGGCAATCGTAGCCTGACCCCCGGATCTTGTAAGTCTGCTTTAATATATAAAAATTCCTTTGGAAATTTCCTTTATCTTTACCCCCAGAGTTAGGTGTTGGCAATCATTCCCCAAGCATATGACCCACTGATATACACCCGAAGGGTCTCATGACTAAAGTTTTATTGGACAATAATAAATGACCTTTTCCTAACAATAGCTAGCCCCCTCAAGGTCCTGGAAACCTTGCTTCCAAATTCTTTAGAGACTTTCACTATCTCTAACCCCCTCCGGACTTGAAAATATATAATTGGCCACTCCTCACGAAGCTCTTTCTGCCCACAGGTCCAGACCCTGTGCTTTGATAAAAACACCTTTTGCACCAAAGATGTCTCAAGGATTCTTTCTTGGCCATCAGCTCTGAACCCCAACATCTTTCCTATATCAGTCCTCCCCTAGCTGGATGGGTAGTCAGAGATGATTTCTGTGTGTATGTGCCATTTTCACTGAGAGCAGGATGAAGAGAGATTGTTGGGGCTGGCAGGGGTCAGGGGAGTAGGCTGGGCAGAGGACACTTTTTGTAAAGGTGTTAAGACAGGACAACAGATTGGATGAACTGGGAAGGGTAGTGTGATTGAAGCAGAGGGAGATGAGAAGAAAATACTGAAGATGAGGCTAGAGAAGTAGCCAAGGGTCAGGTAAAGGCCAAGTTGAGAATTCTGGTTTTCCTCCCAAGAGCCAATGCAAACACATTACATAATTAAGCAGGAAAATGTCATGATCAAATCTGTCTATAAAAGATTCTGGCTGCAGGAAGATTACCAACTGGCTAGGAGAGTAGGGAAAATAGAAATAGGAAGATCTGTTAGGGGCCCATTTCATGGTCCTAACAAGGCAAGCAAGGCAGGGTTTTCAAGCTCACCACTACTGGCATTTGGATCTGGGTTGGAGGGTTGGTGGGAGTCCCATGCAGGATGTTTAGCAGCATCCCTGCAGTAGAACCTCCACAGCTGGGATAATAAAAAATGTCCATGGACATTGTCAATCATCCATTGGGGGCAAAATCACCCTTAGTTGAAAACCACTGATCAGTTAATGTATTAAAAATTATTTTAGAAGGTGAAAATCTGGGGCGCCTGGGTGGCACAGCAGTTAAGCGTCTGCCTTCGGCTCAGGGCATGATCCCAGCGTTATGGGATCGAGCCCCACATCAGGCTCCTCAGCTGGGAGCCTGCTTCTTCCTCTCCCACTCCCCCTGCTTGTGTTCCCTCTCTCGCTGGCTGTCTCTATCTCTGTCAAATAAATAAATAAAATCTTAAAAAAAAAAAGAAGGTGAAAATCTATAGGATTTAGTGGTAGATTGATAAAGAGGGATAAACGAGAAGGAAGAATCAAGGATGGTTTTGGATATCTGATTATCTGTCAGAGATAGTGGTGCCCTTCACTAAGACAGGGTGAAGAAGGAATGGAGACATGTGTTTCTGCTCTAAAGAATTTTTTTTCCTAAAATGTAAGGGCCCAACACACACAGCGCTTAGTGTTAAAGAACTGCACAGAATTGCCTGACAAAATCCCACATTTCTGAGTCACAGGGAGAAGTGGCATGAAAAAAGGCAAGCTTTCCCCTCTGGTACTTCCTAAACCCTGGGCAGTTCTGTTCCACTCCCTCACTAGTTGGCTCATTTGTGTTTTGAATAAGCCCTCCCTCCAAACATACCTTTAACCACAACCTGAGCATCTTAAAGCCAACAGCAAAGAAGAATGTAATGAGGCAAATCCTGCCACTGCTCCCAGGGTAAGTGATAGGTAGAGGATATAAGGTAGGCCGGAAGTGTGTACTCCGGAAAAGACATACTGACCAGGCTGGCATCAGCCATGATCCTGGAAACCTGCACTTGCCCAGTGCTAGAGCAAAAGAGGAACTGAATGGAATCAAATTGAAAAAGCCATCTTACGGCTATCTTACATCGGGAAACACTGACTGGGGTTTAAATGAAAAGGTCTCCAGCTGGGTTTCTGGGCTATCTATTGTTGATATCAGGGAGAAGGTGCCCTGATCTCGGCACCATGCCAGTTACAGGAAGATGAGTGGCCTTAGTCTGGAGGGGGAAATATAGATCATACAAGAGGATGGACTGGCAGGGATAGTTCAGGAAAATCTGTTCCAGTGCTCACTCTGACAGATTTACAGAGAGTAGAAACAAAAGCGTTCTCTAGAAACAGGTTCTTTCTCTAGTCAGTGACCCAAAGGAGCAGCCCTAAACCTCTTAAGGTGATAGCCAGTATGCTCCACCATTTGGGGGAAGCACCCAACCCCCCTAAACACAATCTACCACTCTCAACTCCCTTTCTCCTTGCAAATCTCCACCCTACCACTGTTAGACCAGCCCTGGACAGAATAAGCCTTATTCTCAACATTAGGTTTTATTTTTTTAAATTTTTTTTAAAGATTTTATTTATTTATTTGACAGAGATAGAGACAGCCAGAGAGCGAGGGAACACAATCAGCAGGAGTGAGAGAGGAAGAAGCAGGCTCATAGCAGAGGAGCCTGACATGGGGCTCGATCCCATAATGCCAGGATCACGCCCTGGCCAAAGGTAGACGCTTAATGACTGCGCCACCCAGGCGTCCCTCAACATTAGGTTTTATACCTTTGTAGGAGAACTCCGCTCAATGCCCCCCAAGAGCAATGGTCAATTCAAGTTCATTGAACCCTAAAGCCAAAACCTGTCCATAACCAGCCACGGAACCAAAAAAAAAAAAAAATGCTTATGTCCCACTAAGAAATTATTTCACTCCTGGCTTCTCTCTGGTCCAAGCCAAACTCCATGACGTCTGAAAGATGAATTTTCACTAAGTTTTTCACCCATTAACTAGGTTGTCTAGGACCATTTAAACATGGAAAAAGATTATATGGCATACTGGAAAGCATTTCATTAAGTAGATGAATAAATGACCTCTAGTGTATTGCCTAATTATTTGCTTTTTGTGAAAGGTAGCAATGTTTATAAGAAAAGTCGAAAAACCAAGAAGTGAGCATTGTTTCTCTGGGTAAAAAGAAATGTAAATAATGAGGGTTTTTAAGGTAAAGGAATCACCATTTGCAGTAGGCAGTACCTTCCTATTCTTTGGTAGTTGGCCCATTTTATAGTAGTGGATGATAATAAACCACAATTTATTGAGCTCCTACTCTGTGTTGAGAACTTAATAAAATCTGGATTCTCCCAACAACCACAGTACAGAGGAAACTGGGGCTCAGAGAGTTGAAATATGTAACTCAAGTTGGCATATTTAGTTCTGCATAGATTTCCTCTCTGCTCAGCTATAATAACAGCTGAGTCTTATGCCGCTTCTCTGTGTCTGCTACACATTTATGAAACATGTCTTATTTTATCCCTACTGCATAGACAGGGAAATTGAATCTCAGAAAAGTTAAGAATTTTGCACAGGGTATCACAATCTCAAATGGATTTGAGCCCAGGTAGTTTTAATTGTCTTAAAGAGCCTTTCTTTCCAGAGATGTGCAGACTAGAAATTTTAAATCAAACTGGGCATTTAATTTAAATTGAGCATTTTTTTTGGAAGAAGAGGAAAAATAGGGAATCCTTCATAATTCCCAGAAGTTTTAGAATAAAGAATACGGGTGGGGCGCCTGGGTAGCGCAGCCCTTAAGCGGCTGCCTTTGGCTTTGGCTCAGGGCGTGATCCTGGCATTCTGGGATCGAGCCCCACATCAGGCTCCTCTGCTGGGAGCCTGCTCTTCCTCTCCCACTCCCCCTGCTTGTGTTCCCTCTCTCGCTGGCTGTCTCTGTGTCACAAAAATAAACAAAATCTTAAAAAAAAAAAAAAAAAGAATATGGGACGAGGTTACATTTTATGGAAATTCTGGGACAATTAGTAAAAATGGCTGAATGTTATTATTTTGTGCATTTAATCTAACATTTTTGGGCTTTGCTTTCACATTTCAAATATTTTTATAGTGTATGTAGAACATACCTTTTTTATTACATTTCTTGTCCCCACTTGCTTCCTTGATCTTGATACTAAAATAACTACACTTGGTTGAAACGTGGAAAGGATTTGCAACCAACGTCTAAGTAAATAATATACTGGATATACAGTGTTAGACAATGTTTTAAAGATGACTGAGAAATTTAGTTAGTTTAAAGTGGAGAGGGGAGATTATCACATCAGACCCACCCTGAATTCCAAGGCAAGAATATAAATAGACACCTGTAAGCCATTTATCCAAGTATTTTAAATGATTTATTAAAGTTTAAAAGTCAATATACAAATCACAAGAATGAAAATTAAAAATTCAAATCAGAATTTTTAAATAAAGCCAAAATTGTTGTTTCATTTTTTATTTTAATTAAATCTTTTAAAATATTTCATATCAAAAATTGTCATTCTAATGTTCAATGTCCATCTAGTCAAAGTAAAGAATTAGTGTCAGGCTTCAACATGTTTCACCTAGACCTATGTACATAAATAAATGTAGGCATTATAAGCTTTGTATTATATTGTAAAATATTCCTCAGTCTCATGTGTTACTATTGCTAATGCCGCACTAATTCATGAGAACCCCTGGAACCACACATTGGAGCCCAAAGAGAAGTAAGAAAATAGTTACTTGATTCTACTGGGAAAGGGTACTTAGTAAGGAGAGCAGTGATGCTTTCATACTCTCAAAAACGACTAGATAAATTTATTAATCTGTCTTTTCTCTTATCCAAGCATTGCTGCCACTCAGATCTCCCCTACAGTCCCTGAATAGTTTCTGCCTCTGATGTCAGCAGAAGTACATTACACAGGCCTTCCAGGGGTCAAACACAGTAAGGAGTCTGGTTTCCGGGACCGGGGGCCACAGCGGAGAAATCCGGGGCAGGAAGAGGGTTAGTCACCACGGTAGATCTTTAGGGTCGCCATGGTTCTGGGGGAATGTTGAGCACTGTATCCTGCACCACAGAGACGTGGGCCCGCTAAAGCATGGGGTCCCTGGCAGGGGGCACTCCTTGCAGTGTGTGTGGATGGTACTATGTCACATATGTTTGACAAACTATGTAGTGAAAGATAAAATAATGTGGGAGAAAAACATTGTAGGAGATGATGAAAAAGAAACACAGTGGAATTTATAAGAAATATGACAACAACAACAACAACAACAACAACAACAAAAGTGTAACAAAAAGTCGGGAAGTTACCCCTGCGGAAAGTACCTGGTTGTGGAGAGCATTGGTATGGGTGGGGCAAGGCTTCTGAGGTCGCCTAGGGTCTTAGATTCTCCCGCAATTTTGCAGAACACACACTATCAATGGATTCTAGCATGGACTTCATTTAAAGACATCCAAAGGCCATTAATAAATAGACAAAAACAAATCAATTTGCATTGTGCCATAAATACCACTTAAAATAACGCTTTAGGAGAGCAGTAAATACCAAGTTTTTGAAGACCATGGTTCACCATCATTACATATTCAAAATTTGAGTTTGGATGTCCTCTTAAAAAGCTTCAAGGTTCATCCACATTAAATTCTCCATTGAACCTTCCTACAAAAGGAAAGCTTAAAAGCACTAAAATCCATCAATACATTCCATTTTATATCCTTTCATCTGACTTTCCTTCTATTTTCTTTGCCCATAGCGTCTTACATACTCGTGCTCCCTTAAACTAGAAGCAAGGAAACACTGCTTTCCTAAAAAACACATTCTGCAGCCATATTTTTTTTTTTTAAAGATTTTATTTGACAGAGAGAGAGAGACAGCCAGCAAGAGAGGGACCATAAGCAGAGGGAGTGGGAGAGGAAGAAGCAGGCTCATAGCGGAGGAGCCTGATGTGGGGCTCGATCCCATAACGCCAGAATCACGCCCTGAGCCAAAGGCAGATGCTCAACCACTGTGCCACCCAGGCGCCCCTGCAGCCCTATGTTTTTACTGGTAGAAACCCGGCACGACAAGTCTGGGATCGGATGCTTCATTGTATTCTATAACAAATCTTGAGTCCACAGTAAGAAAGTGAAGATGAAGTGGTGAAATTACACATTTGAGTTCCGATTATACTCTCAGAGGCTATGTGATTTAGGGAAAAGAGCCCCCAGCCTAAAAGTTCATGTTTTTATTCTTACTTCTTACTGGATTTGCGATAACTGGAAAAGGTGAAAATTTCTGAAATTTAACTTCATCGGCTGTAAAGTGAATCTGGTATTTTCCTTGCCTATATTCACAAATTATTTATGAAGTGTAAATGAAATAATATACCTAAAGATGACTTTATATAAAATGTACACTATAGGCATGTGGTCCTGTTACATGGTTGCGAGTAATTTCCCTCAGCTACTGAGCTTGGGAAGGAAGGTGATTTACATGCACACTGAGGGCATGCAATGCCTGGTGGGCTAACTCTAAGAAGGAAGATTATCAAGTTCCCTTAAATTGTTCATTAGCACATGTTTGTGTTCCAGCAATTTGTATGATCTGTTTACTAAGTTGTAACGAAAAATTTTTTTAAAATGAAAGAACATTGAACAGAAAACTTCAGAAGCATCCCACATGGTAGGGTAAATAATGTTTCAGGTGTGTGTGTGTGTGTGTGTGTGTGTGTGTGTTTATATTTGATCACTTTAAAATGCATTTTTTTCTTTTAAAAAAGTCAGTAAGTACTTTAGAGGTAACTGTGAGCAAGACATACTAGATTTCATCAAATCTCAGATAAAATAATAAGGGGAAAAGCCACCAAAAAATTACAAAACACTCCTTTCTCATCACTCAGAATTTTTATTTTATACTTATTGAAAGTGCTCTTTAAAACTTAGGTAGATTTTTTATCATAAAAGAACTGAAACTTATTGGGCCCCCTGGGTGGCTAAGTCGCTTAAGCTTAAGCGTCCAACTCTTGATTTTGGCTCAGGTCATGATCTCAGTGTTGTGGGATTGAGCCCCACATTGGGCTCCATGCTCAGCAGGGAGTCTACTTCTTTCTCTCTCCCCCTGCCCCTCCCCCACTTGTGCGCATGCGCGCGCTCTCTCTTTCTAAATCTTTAAAAAAATAAATAAAAGAACTGAAACGTATTTAGAGATAGATTTGTATCCTATATTACTCTTGTGGAAGTATAAAAAAGAAAATATAAGTGACATGAGTTTAGGTTTTCTTACAACTTGTTCACTTTTACAATCCAGGCCTTTTGAGCTTTTTGTTTCTTAAAAATAATTAGCCTAAAATCCACATGCTAAAGAAACACATTTTGGGGTGGCAAATTTTTCTTCCCTGCAATCCCTTTTAACAGTAGCTCGGTTGTTTTTTTGTCTTTGTTTTTCACCTGTTCTTTTCAAAATCAGTTTCTCAAATTAAAAAAAAATTTTTTTGAGATACAGCATATAGCAATAACTCAGACTATACAGAAAGGTTTTCAAATGAAGACAGTCTCCATCTCATTTCTTCTCATCTCATCCTTTCCTACCTCAATTCCATTGTCCAGAATCCACCTTCCCACATAAGAAATGGAACATAACCAATATTCTGGAAGCACCCCACCATGCCATGTGCCTTCTCTTTTTCTTTCTCTTCCTTGCCCCAAAGGTATTCACTCTTCTGAATTCTGTTTATTGCTCCTTGTTTTTAATTCCACCATATATACATGTGCCATAACTGACATGGTTTCATTCTGCATGGTGTTTGTTTGTTTGTTTAAGTAGTCTCCTTGCCCAGCATGGAGCCCAATGCAGGGCTTGAACTCACAACCCTGAGATCAAAACCTGAGCTGAGATCAAGAGTCAGACGCTTAACTGACTCGGCCACCCACCACCCCTCATTTTGCATGTTTTTAAAGTTACTATAGGTAGTCACGCCATATGTATCATGTTGTGACTTGCTTTTATGACTCGAACTTATCCTTTTGAGATGCATTTATGTTCATAGCTTCAGCTATAGTTTATTAGTTTTCATTGCTGGATAGTTGGCCATTATATGAATATATGAATACACCACAAATTATTTATTCATTGTACTCTCACTGTACTTTTACTATCCCCCTTCCTTTTTTTTTTTTTTTTTTGGCTAGTCAATCTCCTTTCTTTATTCCTATATGGCTTCTTCTTGTGAAGATTATAATGATTTTTTTTTTTTCACTTGACCTTGTCTGGGCCCTATTAAATCTTTCACTCAGTCATTCAGCCTGTATTTTTCCATGGAATCTCTTTGATGAAGGCTGCTACGGACTGTCATAGAATGTTAATTTTGTAAGAAGACAGGGGCTCCCAATTTTTAAAGAAAATTTAAATATAACTAATTAAAATAATAACAAGAATGAAACACTTCATTTGAGTTTCAATGTTCCTAACTCATTTTATAAAAATATTAATTTCAATTGATCATATACTAACAAGTATAAAATTATTCAAATTACATTCCTGATATTTATAGCAGCATTATGGACAATAGCCAAATTATGGAAAGAGCCCAAATGTCCCTTGATTGATGAATGGATAAAGAATATTACTCAGCCATCAAAAAGAATGAAATCTTGCCATTTGCAATGACATGGATAGAGCTAGAGTGTATTATGCTAAGTGAAATAGAGAAAAACAAATACCATATGATTTCACTCATATGTGGAATTTAAGAAACAAAACAGATGAACGTAGGGGAAGGAGTAAAAGAAAAGAGAGGGAGCAAACCATAAGAGACTCTTAACTATAGTGAACAAACTGAGGGTTCATGGAGGGAGGTGGGTGGGGGATGGGCTAAATGGGTGACTACTATTAAGGACACTTGTTATGATGAGCACCGGGTGTTATATGTAAGTGATGAATCACTGAATTCTACTCCTGAAACCTATATTACACTATATGCTAACTACCTAGAATTTAAATAAAACTTGAAACCAAACAAAAGACAAACAAAACCAAGTTACATTCCTAAAAAATCCTTAAAGAATTTTGTATCAAGTGGTGTATATAGTCAATAAAGACAGGTGGTACCTGGAAGGTAGAAAACTGTTTCTTGGGCACCTGGGTGGCTTAGTCGGTTAAGCGTCTGCCTTCAGCTCAGGTCGTGATCTTGGAGTCCTGGGATCCTGTCCCACATCTGGCTCTCTCTGCCCCTCCCCCACCTCTTGTGATGGAGATCTCTCTCTCCCTCGCTCTTAAAAAAAAAAAAGAAAGAAAGAAAGAAAAGAAAACCGTTTCTTATCACTGGGAACTCCAACTCTAAATCTTTAACCAACAGGATCACTTCATGTTAGCCCCCTCAGGTTAATTATTGACAATTATGGTTCTAAAAATCTGAAATACCGTGCCCTTTCACCTATGGCTAACAGCAGTGTGTATTCAGATGGTGACATTATATACACAAACACAAAGGGCTTGGAGTTGATCCACTATAATCCACAGCAGTACTATAGGACAGTAGTTTCCTGGGACAATATAGCTTCTTTTCAATCTCTTCCTTTGAGCAATTAACCTTTTACTTTATTGTTGAATTGGATCTTTTAAATTATTACAACGAAATGTTACACTAATCAGACTAATTAGGGGACAGGCCATTACAAGTAAAAGTGTTCAAATAATGCCTTGACCTCAAATTTTTAGGTTAGCCAATTAGAGATTTAAATTTGCAGGGTTAATTTGCATGATATCATAAATGTGCTTAAAGATCTTCTAAAAAGTTAGTGTTCTAAAAAAGAGTTGAGCAAGGCCTGAGCAAAAAATGGGCCTTGATTTTTTTCATTTAGTATCCGTAATAATAAGCATTTATTTAACATTTATTTCGTGCCAAGAGCTGTTCTAAGTGCTTTCTATATATTTACTAATTTAATACTTCTTCAAACTCTATAAGGGAGGCAGGAAGTCTTTACCACTGCATTTTACAGATGAGAGCACTAAAACACAGAGGGAACTTGCTCACAGTTAATAAGGGGTTATTATAATTCATATGGTTTCATAATAAATTCATACATTGAATCATTAATTCATAAATCCATATGTTGAAACCCCAACCTCCAGTACCTTAGAATATGAGTTTATTTGGAAACAGGTTCATTACAGCTGTAATTAGTTAAATTAAGATGAAGTCATACTGAAGTAATATAATATAATATAATCCAGTAGGACTAGTGTCCTTATAAAGAGGGGAAGTTTGGGCATACACGTGCACACACGGAAGATGCCATGTGAAGGTGAAGCCAGAGATGGGGCGATGCTTCTACAAGCCAAGGATGCCAAAGATGGCCAGTGAAACCAGCAGAACCAAGGGGAGAGGCATGGAATAGATTCTCCCTCACAGTCTTCAGAAGAAACCAATTCTGCTGACACTTTGATCTCAGACTTCTGGCCTCCAGAACTGTGATAGTACATTTCTGTTGTCTAAGCCACTGAATTTGTGGTACTTTGGTAACCTAACCCTTGCAAACTAATACAGGGGTGGAGTCAGGATCAAACCCAGGCAGGAAGGCTAAGATTGGTGCGCTTATCACCTCTTTCTCTGCCTCACCCATAACAGAACTAATCAAAAATAAAAACAGACCCTAATGCCCTGAGCAAATAAATGGCGCAGGAATTACCCACCAGCTTTCAAATCTAGGCAGAGGGAGAAAACACTGACTACCCTTTTCCTGTGTCTATACCACGCACCCTGGAGCCTCTTCCTCTCTACTCGGTTAAGGGGCTGTTTCAGCAGTGGCTCTAGCCAGACGTTTTTCATAGATCTACAGTTGAAATGTACTCAGCTCGCTATCAGGACTTTGAGCCTGTGTCCCTACTGGGCTTCAAAATCCAAACCTTCGATAGATTTTTAATAGATTTAATAGATTTTTGAAATCAGCACTGCCATTCTGTTAGTAATATCCACATTTGTGTGGTTTTCTTTGGGTTAAAATTAAAAGGATCCTACGGGTGACGTGGGGAACAATGGCCCTCCCAGTAGTCACAGTAGTTAATACTGACAAGGAAAGGAAAAAGCTGTGCAGATGGCTGGGCGACCTGGCACCGGACCATGGACAGGTATCTTTGCAGAGTAATTTCTGAACTGTGAGCGAGCTCTGGGCCCGGGGTTCCAAGCCTTGAAATCAGGGGGCCTTTGGGGCGGAAGGAAAACTGCAACCAGACCGGTGCCACGTGAAAGCAGCCGGGTGAGGGGTGTGGGAGGTCAGGGGCAGGGGCAGGGTGAGGCGTGCACCCTCGTGGAGGCGGGACTGGAGACAACGATCCTTCTGGGAGTGGGATTGGCCCTGACTGCGTCGAGCTTCTTCTGCGCCTCTGGACGCGGGCGCCTCTCTTGGCCGGCACAGTACAAGCAGCCGCGGTGCTCTAGCGCCAGCCGGGCAAAACCGGGAAGGTCAGCCCGAGGAGGGCGCGTCGGGTGAGCGTCTCGGCTGCGATTTCCCTGCAGGCTCTCGGCCACAGGGGCGGCGCGTCCCTCCTTGCCAAGAGTGGGAACGGAAACCAGGGCGCGGCGGCCAGGGCCGCCCACCCGGATCGCCGCGCGCCGCTTTTCTTTTAGCGCCTGGGACCACGCGGGGCGGGAGAACGCAGCCCCCATCGAGCTGACTGCCGACCTCTGCAGGCACTTCGGAGAGGAGGAAGGCGGAAAGGACGGAGGGAGGGGCGACCCACTTCCTGAATCGCCTGCAAACCCGGGACGCGAGCTCGGTCTGCGCTGCGCGGCGATGTCCGGAGGGTCGGCCAGGAGCCTAGCGAAGGGTGAGGCCGGGCGGCTGCGAGAGATGGGGGAGCCTCGGCCACTCCCAGCCCCGTGTCCTGGGGTGGCTGCTCCAGAGCCACCTGGGGGGGGGGTCCCCCCACCCGCGGGGATCGGGCCGGGGCCGCAGCGCGCGGAACCTCTCCGCGGCCTGGCCCTGGGATGGCGGGAGGATGGGGGTCCCCGCCGCTCTCCGGGCGGTGACCGCCTCCGCGTCTCCCCCGCAGGAAGCGCGCCCCCGGGACCGGTCCCCGAGGGCCTGATCCGCGTCTACAGCATGAGGTTCTGCCCGTTCGCGCAGAGGACACGCCTGGTCCTGAAGGCCAAGGGAATCAGGTGAGGACCCAGGCAGCTGCTGCGGGGGCGGCCCGGTGGGAATCTCCGATGGAGCCCCAGGGGCTTCCTTTCCTGCAAAATAAACTATTCTCAGACCTTTGAGGGGACAAAGCAAATTATGAACCCACTACCCGGAGTGAGGGGTGGGAGGAGTGCCACAGATTACACCTGTTCAGGACACCCCATTTCGATCAACCTAACCATTTTATGGAATTGAAAAGCTGAGGCTCTCTTAAGGTTGATAGCGGAGATCACAGGTAATGACCAGCAGCCGCTCTCTTAGCTCGGGTAGATCACTGATTCCTGGTCCACGGTCCTTTTGCTTTCACCCCACTTCTGCATTCCTGTCTGTTTTATGTGATACTGTTTGCTGTTGTTCTGATTATGTAGTCCCTTCCCTAATAGTTGATAATTTACTCTGGTACAGAGTCCGGGCCTTGACCCTCCTGGCAGAGTCCAGAGTCGACTGTACCCTACATGCTTCTGTAGGTTGGGTTGGTGAGTCAAAGTGTGTATGATTAAAAATTCAGTCTTCTGCGAAGCCTCTTTGAAATTAAAAACCAAATGGTTTTTGACGTAATGGTTATCCATGGGGAATATGCGATAGTCACTTGGCTCCTGACACCATGTATCCTTTGGCATTGCCTCCCTTCCCATGACCTTTGGAATCTGTTGAGCAGACATTAGATACCTGTGCTGAGGAAGTTTAGAACATAGATCCCATTCTACCCCAAAGATACAGATGTAGTGAAGAGAAGGGCCATATGCACCCCAATGTTCATAGCAGCATTGTCCACAATAGCTAAATTGTGGAAGGAGCCGAGATGCCCTTCAACAGATGACTGGATTAAGAAGATGTGGTCTATATATACAATGGAATATTACTCAGCCATCAAAAAGAACCATTTCACAACATTTGCAGCAACATGGATGGGACTGGAAGAGATAACGCTAAGCGAAATAAGTCAAGCAGAGAAAAACAATTATCATGTGGTTTCACTCATTTATGGAACATAAGAAGTAGGAAGATCGGTAGGAGAAGAAAGGGAAGAAGGAAGGGGAGGTAAACAGAAGGGGGAGTGAACCATGAGAGACTGTGGATGCTGGGAAACAAACTGAGGGCTTCAGAGGGGAGGGGGGTGGGGGAATGGGATAGGCCGGTGATGGGTATTAAGGAGGGCACGTATTGCATGGAGCACTGGGTGTTATATGCAAGTAATGAGTCATGGAACTTTACATCAAAAACTAGGGATGTACTGTATGGTGACTAACATAATAAAAAATTATTATTAAAACAAAACAAACAAACAAAAAAACATAGCCCCCATTCTTAACAAATTTTCCATCCATGTGCTTAGGGTTTATAAACTAACTTTAGTCTTCTAGGGGGAGAATTAGGCAGACAATAATTTTCCCGACGGGAATGTAAGATGCATTCTAAAGAAAAAAACCCCTATTTTCGGATTAGCCATCACTTCACTAAGATTTGCATCTTATTTGGATGAAACTGATTCTGAACGCATAGCAAAATACTCAACATTTAGTAACATGTATCCAGAACATTATATTTTATCCAAATACTGCAGCCTTTGCTGTATTAAAATTCTTTTATTGCAAGTAAGAGTAATCTTATTCAGATAGTATTAAAAAAAGATGTATCTTGTGCTCATGTAATTGAATAGTACAGAGGCAGGGCACAGTTGGATTGGGGGACATAAAGTCCTGGTTTCTGGGCCCCTCTGGAACTCTAGGTTGAAAACAACCCTACCTTATTTACTGGGACAGTTTTCCAAAGGAAAATTGAACTGATTTTACCAAATAGTGTGTGTATGGGGGTGAAGAATGGTGACAGCCGCCAGGTAGTGCACACAACAGAGGTCTTCTACATTCAGGGATCAGATTTTAGTTGGCCGCCCAGAAGACTTTCATTAGAGAGGTGCTGGATTTTTGCTACATGGTATCACCTAACAAAGCATGGTTTTCTTTAAAAGTGCATCTTCCAACTTGTTGTGGCAGGTGTGTTGACTTCTTGGCTCATAATGTCAGGTTACCAAATGCATGTGTGTTCTAAGAACCTTCTTTATCACAAAAGCCCGGGGATCTACCTTTTGTTTTCATGGTATAAAATTTCAGAAATGTTGATAATTCCTTGGCAGGGAGCTGGCCTTGTATTTCTTTTGCCGGCTCATACCTGAGTGTCCAATAACTTGTCAGCACATGAACCTCTTGATACAGAAATATGTTCTAGAGTTCAGTGTAGCCCTTCCTGTTTCCATTGGGGATTAAATATTTAAATCCTCAAACTAAACAGTGTTTTAACTACTGAGAGGGATGGGCAAGTAGGTGTTGGCGTATATTATTATTATTTTATTATTATTATTATTTTAAAGATTTTATTCATTTATTTGACAGAGAGAGAGAGAGAGCACAAGCAGGGGGAACAGCAGAGGGAGAAAGAGAAGCAGCCTCCCTGCTGAGCAGGGAGCCTGATGGGGGCTCGATCCCAGGACCCTGGGATCATGACCTGAGCTGAAGGCAGACGCTCAACCGACAGAGCCACCCAGGCACCCCTGGCGTATATTATTTTCGAGTAACTAACCTGTTCTATTCAACAGTTACCCAGCTTTGACAATTACATGGAACTGGCTTTAACAATTCTATGAAACTTTCCTTTCTCTTGTTTCCTGTACAATCTCTCAGGCAAGAAACAAGTTAGATCTAATTACAGTCTGAATAAGCTTGGACTTCATCTGTTTTCTTCCTTTTGGGCTTGCTTAGTGTGATTTACCCACGTAACATTTTAAAAAATATCAGTACGTGGACATTTAATCTGAAACTTTATTTTATGGGTGGATTATTTTGGATTCCTTAATACTCTTGTAAAAGTGAGGAACTTTCTTTTCAATTTAGCAAAAGGAATTGCATTTTATCATGTTGATTCTCGTATAGTAGGTGAATACAATTCAGTTAGTTACCTCATATAATTGACAATTAGAATACCTCTTAGCCCAAAGTGAAGTATCTTATTGACAGTCTTGAAGCATTTCTACTTATTTATTCATTCATTCAGCAAATATTTACTGAGTGCCCTCTGTCTGAAATAATTTTTATTGTCTTCATAGCATTTAAATCTATATTTAAAATGTCGCTCATTTATACGTTTATTAATATGAACAAGGCACACAGAATCCCTGCCTTCATGGAGCTTATGTTCTAGGGAGGTGACATAATAAACATGTAAATAAATGAGCAGTGTAATTTCAGGTACATTTCATCAGCTCAATGAAGAAAGTAAGACAAGACGATCATGCAGTCAAGGCTCTCAGCAGCTTCAGGGAGGGTGGTCAGGGAGGGCCTCTAGGAGGATGCGGTGTCTGACCTGAGAAGACAGGCAGAGATGGCGGAGGAGCAATAAATAACAATTAAATAAATAAATAAACGAACAAAATAAAATTTTTAAAAATGCTCTAAGGTGAGAACCTGTTTGACAAATTCAAGGAATGTAAAAAAGGCCAGTGTGGCCAGCTTGTAATGACCAGAAGGCAAGTCCTAGGAACAGGTGTGACAAGAAGGGGCCAGATCACATGCTAAAGAGGTGTTTAGGTTTTATCCTCATCGCAATGAGGAGCAATCACTGGATTGCAAGCAGGAGGATGGCCCGATCCAATTTGCTTCTGTGTGTGGAAAATACAGGGAGGGCACAGTGGAAGCAGAGAGGCCAGTGGGAGACTACTGTAGAGGTCTAGCTGAAAGGTCTTAGTGATCCACTGGGCTTGAGGAAGAGGGAGCAAGGGAAAAGGAATCAAGACTGAGTTGAATCCTAAATTTGGAGTCTGATCCGCTGAGTGGATGGTAGGGCCAGTGAGGATTTACTCAGAAGTACAAAAAAAAAAAAAAAAAAAAAAATTTTTACTCTCTTCATTGTCTTCTGTGTCTCTTTCAGGCATCAAATCATCAACATCAACCTGAAAAATAAGCCTGAGTGGTTCTTTAAGAAGAATCCCTTTGGCCTGGTGCCAGTTCTGGAAAACAGTCAGGGTCAACTGATCTACGAATCTGCCATCACTTGTGAGTACCTGGATGAAGCCTATCCCGGGAAGAAGCTGTTGCCAGACGACCCCTATGAGAAAGCTTACCAAAAGATGGTGTTCGAGTTATTTTCGAAGGTGTGTATAAGAAATCTCAGCTCCTGTTTGAAAAAAACTTTGTTTTTTAAGCTAAATCAATGCTGTCATTTATGATTCCGTGAGGTGGGAAAGGAAAACACAGCCGTGTTCGTATCTGCAAGCCCTGTCATCATCTGGTTCCTGCTTCTCCTTGCTTCTCCAAAGTCAGCCCTCTTCACTCTTCAGTTTTCCTGCCCGCTGAATGTTTTCTTTTCCCAGACTCACCACCTCCTCCTAAACTCTTGCTGGAAGGCTCTTCCCCCTTGCCAGTTTGCCTGGTTAGCTCCAAGTCCTCTTTCATGTAGCTGCTCAGCTTCTGCTGCCTTCCAGAAGCTTGTCCGGGCTGGGTTCATACCCAGCTCTGGGGTCCCACAGGTGCTAACTTCTCCCTGTCAGTGACTGCCCACCTTCTTGCCTTGTGTTGTACCAGGACTCTGAGCTCCTTTCAGGTGAGGCCATGTTCCCATCACTGTTGGCTCACTGCCTAGGTCTGTGACTAGCCCTGCTACTTCCTAGCTGTGTGACTCTGAACAAGTTACTGATTTACCTCTGTGCCTCAGCATCACTTGTGGAAGGAGTGTAATAATTGCTCCCTTCTTGCAGATAAAAATCAGTTTATATAAAACACCTAGAGCAGAGTCTGACACATGGTAAATGCCTTGTTGTCTCTTGTGGTTCTAGCCACAGTGTCTAGCAACAGGCATCTCCTGTGTGTTGGCGAGAGCTGTCAACTGACTGAGTAAATGGCATTCTAGAAGAACTGTTTGTGTATTAATCAGCCTCAAGGTTGTAGATAGTTCAAACAATTGGTATTAACAAAGAAATGCCCAACAGTGGACAACAAGAATAGCTGTGTCAGGTTATCTCTGTAGCCCTGTTATTTGTCAGGATATGGGTCAGCATGTCTTGTCTTCTTTAAATGGTTAAAGAAATACCCAGAAGGTGAAACTTACAGAGAGAACATATTGTGTAAGGAGAAATTGCAAAGGGAAACCAATGGGGAAGAAAGGGGGAGTTATCTAGCTTGGTAGTACGAGAGGGAAAGAATAGCACAGATGCCACGGTCGAAGGTAATGGATAGGGAAAATGACAATTACAAGAAAGATTTTGGAGGCTTAAAACAAACAGTAACAAGAGATTCATTATAGGGGCATCTGGCTGGCTCAGTCAGTATGTGACTCTGGACCTTGGGGTTGTGAGTTCAAGCCCCACCTTGGGTGTAGAGATTACTTTAAAAAAAAAAAACAAACAGAGACAGAGATTCATTGTATTGTTTCAAAAGAAAATAAGCTAAGAGCTGGATAGATGACCACCATTACTTCCCACCTCACGTTTAGGGAAGAGGTGACTTTAGGTAACATATGACCCCACCCTCCTGGCCATAGCTCGGCAAACCAGAAATGCCCCTACCTGCATCCCCAGCCCAATCATCTTCTCTCCTGAGATGTTGAAACTGAGACACAGAGACTAACAGTAAAGGTGTTGAAGCTTTGGGGATGTGTGTATGTGTGTGTATGTATATATAAAACTGGAGATTAAACAAACCAAAGGCATACAAAAAATAAATTTTTAAAAAGATTTTATTTATTTGAGACAGAGAGGGTATTCACAAGCAGGGGTGAGGGGCGGAGGGAGAGGGAGAAGCAGACTCCCTGCTGAGCAGGGAGCCCGCCAATTCAGGGCTTGATCCCAGGACCCTGAGATCATGACCTGAGCCGAAGGCAGATGCTTGACTGACTGAGCCACTCAGGCACCCTCCAAAAATAATTTTTTTAAGGAAGCAGAAATTAAGAGAATTGCCAAGGGACTTGATATATAGGAATGGTATGAAGCAGACATTTAAGGAAAAGCCTGGATAAAAAAACCAGGCAGGCCCAGACGGAGCCGTGGATAGAAGTGGTGCCTTCAAACCTTCAGTTCCAATGAGGGCAAGCTGTATGGACGTGGCTGGGATTTCAGGACACTCCTGTATTTTTATAAGCACCTGTTGACTTAAACTGGGATGGGCGGACTTCTGTCTCTTGCAATGAGATGATGCCAAAGACTGAAGTATTAAAACACAAACCCCTCCAGCACGACCATGGAAGCATCTGACACTACACCTTTTGAACAACCTTCTTGCGTCCTCCCCAAGGGAGAAAGCAGAAAGAGTCTCTTCCCCAGCTCCCTTTGCGGTTGGGGCAGATGCCTGGGACCCCGGCTCCTTCTGTCAGAAATGCCCATGATAGAGCTGGATTCGGAAATGAGCCATGGGGAGAGACAGGCTTGGGGTGGGGCCCTGGGTCTGCTGGTGAGAGTGGCCAGTGGCAGAGCTCCAGGCTTTCGGGAGCAGTGGCAGTTGCAGGATTAAATTCCAGACCAGAGACGGCTCCAGGGCTCGAGGCAGTGGTTAGCTCAGAGTCTAAAGTCTGGCAGCAGCATGAACTGTTGGCACCCAGTGCTCCGGTCACAGGCAGCAGCAGGCGCTTCCTGTCGGGTCAGTTCTGAGCATGATTTCCCAATGTTCCAGCTTAGTCCCCAGCCTATTTTTTCAGCCTCTCAATAATTCTGAGTCACTCAGTGTCTTCTTAAGACCTATTTGGCTCAAACTCACCAAAGTGGTTCTATTATTTGCAAATTATAAATCCTGACCAAACAGCACCTTATGCCCCCAAACCGTTTCTAAGATCAGTACCCGATCTCTGTGAACGTTTCAGAAATCGGTGCACCTTTCGGGTTTCTAGAACACCCTGATCTGGGACTCTGAGGGTTTGATCATGCTTTTCTGTGAGGGGGCCGGTATAGTTTGCCTCACACTGATAACTAAGAAATTATTCTCTTTCTAGATTCCATCTTTGGTAGCAAGCTTTCTGAGAAGACAAAATGAGGAAGACTGCTCTGGCCTAAAAGAAGAATTGCGGAAAGAATTCAGCAAGCTTGAGGAGGTAATCTCTTCTCCCAGCTTTTGTCAGAGTAAATGATACACTGTATCCACCCTCTTGTTCCTTCTACACTATTCTTTATACTTCCCTTTCCCAAATCACTTTGTGGCAATTCGTAGTAACACCAAATAAGGAATTTTAGGTTACGTCAGATTGCTATAAGCTATTGTGTTTAAGATACAAACCAAAATACCTAAAAATATTTTGTCATGGCTTGCTTTTAAAAACATTTTTGTCACACTGACATTAAAATAACAAGGAAAAAAATGCACTAACATTTCCACAATTTGTCACCTTTTTTCATTTTCCATGCCTGTGTCTAGTCCTTGTCCATATATTAAAACAAAACAGAAAGAATGAAGGGGGGAAGGAGGAAGGAAAAAAGGAAGGAAGGGAGGAAGAAGGAAAAAATTAACCATAATCAGGGCATAGATACCATGCTGTGTTCTTTTTTCTACTTAACAGTACATAATAAACATTTCCCACCACAGAGTTTGTCATGAATCATAAAGCCTGGGTGAGTTTTTACCTCCTTTGGGGCAGAGCTGCCATTTGGGCCTTTGGATCAAGTCTTTCTCTTGGTCTTGAGACATTCCATTCACTCTCAACCTTGGGTTTTTACTGAGGGAGGACATAGTTCCTGCCTTGTATGGGAAGGCATCCTAATATTTTCAGTATTAAGTTTGTTGTAGATTTTTTGGAACTTTTTTCATTAAGAAAGTTGTTACTAGTTTGCTAATTTTAACAAAAGTCATGAATGTGATTTTGTTGAATGTTTTGTTTCTATCTATTCCGTCTATTGAGATGTTCATGGGTTTTTTTCCCTTTAATCTGATGAATATGGTATTATTGACAGATTTTTCTAGTGTTGAACCATCCTAGCATTACTGAGATAAAACCTACTTGTTTCCAATGGATTTTTATATATACTCTAGAACTAGTTAATACTTAAAGGATTTGCATATGATTAATGAGGTTGGATTATTATTTTGTTTTCGTATCAAGGATATTCTAACCTGATAAAATGAGTTGGGTTACTTTCCCTGTATTTCTAATCTCTGAAATCATTTGATAGGGTTTGGCTGTTTCTGCTCTTTTACTAACTAGCTCAGTTCAGTAGCTAATGCACTTACTTTCAGTCTTTCTTGATTGTATAGTGCATTAATGACCAATACATTACTTCTAAATAACATCTTAGTTGCATCCAATTAAGTTTTAATAGGCAGGACTTTCATTGCTCTTTTTCTTTTTCTCTTTTTTTTTTTTTTTTTTTTTTGCTGTTTCCATTGTGATTATCTCATTGTCTAGCTATTATTTATCAGTGTACTTGTAAGTTTCCTAAACTTTTTGCTATTTTCTAATTTAATTACATTATGGTCAGAGAATACATGTAGGATATTGTTTCTTTGAAGATTAAGTCTTCTTTTGTGTTTAGCAACCTAGTAGAGTCTATGAAGCCCTTCTCAGCATTTTTAAATGCTTAAATTAAAATATGTAAGATTAACCCTACTGTGGTTTATTTCGTAATGGAAATACCTGCTAAATTTGGGGTTAGTGGGGAAGGGAGGAAATACGTATTTTTTTCCCATCTACCTTCATAGACTCCAGATTAAGAACTCATGCCTTAAAGTGAGTAGCGCCATTTCCATGTTTTAGGCTGCTGAGCGGGTTATTTTCTTCTGACTGAAACTGCCATACATAATTTATTTATACACAATATAATAACCAGACACGACAGTTGAAGGTCAGACCCAGTTAACATTGATTTGTTGTACAATTCAGAGTGCCTAATAATTGCAAGGCACTCTACTAGAAAGTGTGGGAGGCAGAAAGTAAGATATGGTCTATTCTCTTCAGATGATTAGCTTGGTCATAGACAAAAGACAAATACACCAGTAGATAAAAGCCATCAATCTACGATGCAGAATGTTATATGAGTCCTGAGGAAAACTATGGAAGTTTTATAAAAGGTAAGTTGGTTTGGTGTTAATTTGTTCCTCTACTTTAGCAAAACCATTAACACCAATGCATATTCTTGAATTTTAGAAACATAGTATTTGTGTTTGGTTTTCAAATACTTTTGACATCTGTTTAACAGTTAACCCAGTTATTTCCAGTGTATTTTGAGTCAGTTTTTTATAGAAGTATTACATACAGAGAAGTACCCAAAGCATGGGTACAGCTTGATGAATTTTTACCAAGTGAACATAGTCATGGAACCAGCATCCATATTAAGAAACATTAGTTTGGGCTGTTTTTATACTTCATACACATGCAGTCATATATTCTGCACTCTTTTGGGTCTGGCTTCTTTCATACAATATTAGCTTTGTGAGATTCTTCCATGTTGTATGTAGTTCATTCCTTTCCTTTGTGTTTCGACATATGACTGTAGCACAGTTTATCCATTTTACTCCTGATGGACAGTACACATGGGGCTGTTACAAATTGTGCTGTGATAAACATTCTTCCACCTATCCTTTGGTGAACATACGTTCACATTTCCATAGAGTAGAATTCCTGGGTTAGAGAATGCATGCACTCAGCTTTAGTACATACTGTTAAAACCTGGTTGCAACAGCTTGTACTCCTCCTACCAGCGGTGGTTCCACACCCTTGTTAACTTTATCTTGTTCATTTTAACTATTATGATGGATGTGGAGTGGTATGACATTTTAGCTCTAACTTGCATTTCCCTGATGACTAATGTAGTTGAATACCTTTTCACATGGTTTTTGGCCATTTGAATATCCTTTTTTGTGAAGCTCAAGTCTGGTCCCGTTTTCTAATGAGTTGTTTGCCTTTTTTCTTATTCCCAGGAGTTCTCTCTATATTCTGAATACCAGTCCTTTGTTGGGTATATGCATTACAAAGATCTTGTATTCTGGTGCTTGCTTTATTTTTCTCTATTTTCCAGTTTATTTTATTGGTTGTTTGCTTCGTCCCAAACTTGGAGATTCTAACATTCAAACAAAAAGCCAGCTTGAATATGTCAGGGTAAAAGCTGCTGCTCTCACTTGCTCTACTTAACTTGCCTCCATCATTTCTGATGAGTCGTCTTACTAAATGCACAAATAACAAGTACTCTTATGCTGTTTAATGTCCAGGTTCTTACCAATAAGAAGACAACCTTCTTTGGTGGCAATTCTGTTTCTATGATTGATTACCTCATCTGGCCCTGGTTTGAACGGCTGGAAGTTCTGGAGTTAAATGAGTAAGACATTTGAATATTTTGTGCATAATTTAGGATAATGATAATTGGAAGAGTGTATATTGACCTTTTTTCTGAACAAAAATTAGAATATTTTATATAACTGGTATGAATAGGAACAGGCAGACAGGAGGAGAGTCTTGGACTATCCGGCCGGAGTATATATACTCACCACCCTCCTCCATTCTTGGAGTGTGTGTGGGAGGGGTGGACAGAGTTCTATGACATGTAGTAAAATGTTTTAAAAGTAATTTACCCCTTCCCTTCTGGTTAAAAATCCATAAGGATGCACATTTTTATAAGCATGTCATGCAGGATTCTATGACCAATGCTACCTCCCATTTACCAGCAGGATTCCCACGCTGTTTTCCAAACTCCATGTTTTGAAGTTTGGCAGCCACCTTGGCTTACTCTCAATCCTTAGGGCTTAGAGTATTCAGGTTTACTTTTAGTCATAATCTGGCTGTAGAATAATAACTATATAACATTCATGGTTGTCTTTCATGTTCTCCTTTTAAAAAGTTATCAGTCGGCCTGGACAAATTCTCATGCTGAGCAAGTCACTTCACTCTAAGATTCCTTTTCCATAAAACAAAGACCTCTGCAGTGTCTTCCAAATCTAATAGTCTGATTACGTGCATTTTGAAGAAATACTTTAAAAGATTTAGAGGAAAACAAAAGGAAACTGCAGAGTGATAATGATACAGGAGCCTTTGTAATGCCTTCCTAGTTAATCTAGCTCATGCCTTCATCCTTTTCCCTTCCCACAGTTGTGCAGACCACACTCTTAAACTTAAGCTCTGGATGGCAGCCATGAGGGAAGATCCTGCAGTGTCAGCCCTCCTCACTGAGCCCAAGGTCTTTCGAGGTTTCCTCAGTCTCTATTTGCAGAACAGCCCCGACGCCTGTGACTATGGGCTCTGATTGGGGCAGGAGTCAGCAGTGAAGAAATGTCTGGGATTTTCCTTCACTAATATGAATAAAAATAAGCTTTAATTGTACACTGGATCACCTTCTCTGATTCGACATCATGGCTTAACTGTGGGGTCTCCTTAAGGCCATCCTGCAGAAATGTAAAGCACATTTCCTGTCTCAGGATGCTCACCTGATTCTAAGGGTTTTATCATATTCTGTGCTTTATTCATAATCTATGAAAACCTCTAAGTCATCATCTCTGGTGAGAACTGGACTTCAACCTAGATTTCTTACTGCCCATAGGACATTTCCACTTGGATACCCTGTTTCAAGAGCTGCCCTCTCAAGTTTTCAATTCCTCATTCTTTCTATCAACCTCACTTTCTTATTCCCATTGTCACTACTGAAGACCAGACTCATACCTCAAAGTCAGGTGACTAGCTGTCCTCCTATTTGGTCTCCCAGTCTCCAATCTGTATCCCCTTCAAATTTTTCCTACCAACTCCGGTGCTGGGTACACAGCAGGCATCCCATAGACATAATTAAATAGTGTGAAGACTACATCCATCAATTCAGTGTAAGTCTGGATGAGTAATTCAGAAATATTCATGCCATCTTCCATATGCTTCCATAGCCCACTGGGCTTCTATTTAATTTTTATCAGCACCTCACCTCCATGAAAAGAAGGTAGGTCGGAGAGCATCATTTCATTCTACAGATGATTTCACCAAGACCCCGAGGTTGTGAATCCTTAAGATGCTGGCAGAAAGATCTGGAGAACACAGCCAGCACACTGCTCCTACTATCAAAATCAGGGAGCTGTCGACCCGCCCTATTACCGTTTCCTGTACTCAAACGTAAGAGCGCATAACAATCACCTAAGGCTCACCGCTTGATTTCCGACATAGTGGCTCCAGGGTGAGCTGCGAGGTCCACATTTGAAATGCTCCCCCCGCCCCATGGTGATGCAGGCGATCTGGGCACCGCACCCTGAGAGGCAGTGAGAACCGGTTGACTTCACAAAAGGCGAGCTGCCCTCGGCCGCTACCAACGCCCAGGCTCCGGGCGGACCCATCTCTGCCGCTGTCCGCCTGCCCCACCCTCCAGGCCCGGGTCGGCTGCGGGCGGATTTTTCAGTCGGATGTAGACCCGGGTGCAGAGGTACCACGGCCAGCCACGACCTGGCTCCCACTTTTGCCAGCCACAGACACGGGTAGGACTTGCCACTTCGGTGTCCAGCAGCCTGTAACGCGGCCGCCCATTGGCTCAGCTTCGTACCGTTCGACCGGAGAGCTTCCAAAGGCTTTAAGGATTGGCTGGATCTCCAGGCGCCGCGGCCGGTTGGCGGGTAGGATAGCGTTCTGAGGGGCGGGTTCCGCCTGGGCCCCGCCTCCCTCTGCTGGCACCGCCCCCTGCTACCGCCCCCTGCTGCCGCCTCCGCTCCGCATCCGGTTCCGTCCGCTGGGCGCGCGGAGCTACTTCGGGGTGTCTCTCTTTATCACCTCCGCTGGGTGGGTCTGTCCGGTCTGCGAGGCATTGAAAGGGAGAAGGGGTTTGAGGTCAATTCTGGATTTGGGGATTTTTCAGGAATTTCGGGTTTGCCTAACACTTTTAAAAGAAAAATCCAACAATTTATCTTCATCAAAGTTTCATCAAAGATTTTAACATCCAGAAAAGCACAAGGTCTTTAAAGCGAATCCCTTTAGCTTCAAGAAAAAAAAGAACCTCACTAAATTGTTCTTATTTTTCTGATTTGGCTGGAGACAGGTAAAGACGACCTCGGATCAGGAATTCTCTCATCCTGCATTGGGCGCCACTAGGTTAGCTACATTACAGGGCACTGGCAGTCAGGGGAATTTGGTCCACGGGAAAGTCCTCCCTTTGTGAGCACTTACGGGACTTTCCTGCTACATTCAAATGCTAATAAAAAACATGCTTACTAGATACGAAATGCCTCTCAACCAGTATCCGAATCAATCCTCCCCAAACCACAGAATGTATTGTTACTATTAGCTCTAAATTATGGATGGGGACACCTGGACATAGAAAATGGTGTATTTCCCAAGGTCACCAAGCTAGTAAATGCTGAAAAGGTGATTCAAATCCAGCCTGAACTCTTTTAACAGTCATTCAGAGATAAGAGCTTACTTACACTTCTGCCAGGGTCTGGTCTGTCTTCATTCACTAACATTTAGAGGTTGAGCCAGGAGAGGATAGTATTTTACAAACGTTTGACTTTGGCTAATTTCAGGATCTTGAAAATCTGTCTTTGCTCATTCAAATGTTATCAATATTAAAATGTTTAAAGTTTTTTTCTTCGATCCTCCAAGCTGTAAAGAGAAATAAGATAGGAAAGCAGAATCCAGTACTTAAAAACAAAGCCTCCTTTGGCTCATTTTTCCCTAATGGGAAGATGAAGTCCCACTTCTGATAACTTTAGTGATCTTATTTGATATATTGCAGATGGGGGGGGGGGGTTGGATTGGGTAAAGGTGGTCAAAAGGTACACACTTTCAGTTATAAGTAAGTCCTGGGGATGTAATGTACAATGAGATGACTATATTTAACACTGCTGTGTGGTGTATTTGAAAGTTGCTAAGAAGGTAGATCTTAAAAGATTTCATAGGGAGAAAAATTTTTTTTATACCCGTATGAGGAGATGGATGTTAATTAAACTTATTGTGGTAATCATTATGCAATTTAGGTAAATCAAGTCACTATGCTCTGTGTCTTAAACTCATACAGAGCTGTATGTCAATTATATCTCGATAAAAATAAAACACAAAAGTCCCAAAGACATTAGAACACAGGATTCCCTGTGATCCTAACTTCTGGAGACAGTCCTGAGTTTAGGCCTATTTGACAATAGAGCCTTTTCTCTTATTTATCTCACTCTTTGAACTTGGTGAACAATTTTTGAACACCCAGTAACATAAGTTTTCGTGTAAATTAGGCTTCTGAAATATTAAGAGGAATGTCCTCCGGTTTCTGCTACTGTCAGAGATTGGTGTGGGGAAAAGAAGATTTTAAAAACTGCAAAAGGCAAACTCCACTTTCTTTCCTTTTCTCGAAGCAGAGACTTGTGTAATTAGAGTAAAGAAATTATTTCTGCAGTGGCATTCTTTTCCTAGAAGGCTTGAGTCATTATCACCCATCACTGAAGTTTCCCACATTTTCAAAACAGATCTGATTATATTTCAGGTAGCTAGAAATGGTTTGGAGTAGGTTTCATGTGGTGCTATTACTGTTTTGGGTTTTTTGGTTTTTGTTTTTTTTTGCTTGAGTGAATCAGTATAATAGAGGTATAAACATGATATAATAACATAAGAAAGAAAGTTTGCTTACAGGATTTCAAAAAGGTAGATATTGGTTCTTAAAAAGGAAGTAGAGGTAAGTCTAAAGGTCGTAATTAAAATCTTTCCAGGGAAACCATAGCATTCAGTGGTAAGATTAAAAACCACATTACTGAAATGTAGCCTGCAGCATTCAACCCATTCAGCTGGCATTAAATTGGTAACTGGTGAAATAAGTATTCTGAGTTGAATTTCAATTCTAATGTGCTTGGCAAAGCAGAATTGCAGTGCATTTCATCTTTATAGATACAAAATTGGAGTGCACTACGCTATTAAATGTGTTCTTATTCACTAATATTAGTCATTAATTTTCAAGTACACTGAGCTCTTACTATACTGAGGATGTGCACGATTTCATTCAATATTCAAAACCTATCAAGTACGTACTATTCGTGTTCTCTTTTTACAGATGAGGAAGATGAAGGTCCAAGAGGTTAGAGAGCTTGCCTAAGTGCCAAAGCCAGGGTTTAAATATAAGGCCAAGTGAGAATCTTGATACTATACTGCTTCCCTTCAGAAGAAATGTTTCCATTGTTCTGTCTGTTCTTTTCTAACTACACCAAATACACTCCCATTTTAGAGCATGACTTCCCATACACACATATACTTTTAATAAATAATATCTTCCAAATCTTAGAGTTCATTTCCCTTGAAAGGTGGCAATGAGAAGAAAGTCGGAAATACATTCTCTTCTAGCATAGTATAAAGGTGATTCTTTAAGCTTCTACTTTACAATTGGAACTCTCAGTTTGTCCATTGCTAATTCAATCATTGTCAATATAGAGCAGGGAGGGGCAGATGAAGGCCAGCAGGCCAAATCCAGTACACTGCCAGTTTTTGTACAGCCCAAGAGTGAAAAATGGTTTTTACATTTTTAAATGGTTTCTAAAAAATCAAAAAAAGAATCCTAATTTGTGCCACATGAAAATTATATGAAATTCACCAAGAGTGAGCCCTCATGAAAACTATGGACTTTGGGCAATAATGTATCGGGGCAGGGTTGTCGAGTGTAAAAATGTACCTCTCTGATGGGGTTGTTGATGGTGGAAAAGGCTGTGTTTATGTAGGGGTAGTGAGAATATGGGAAATCTCCATATATTCTCAGTTTTGTGGTGAACCTAAAACTACTCTAAAAAAAGTCTTTTAAAAATATATATAAAATTTAAATTCAGCATCCCTAAATAATGTTTTATTGGAACACAGCCACCCCCACTCATTTATATATTATCTATGGCTGTTTTCACTCTAAAATGTAGAGGTGAGTAGTTGAGACAATATGGCTGGAAAAGCCTCAAGTATTTACTATCTTGACTTTTACAGAAAAGTGTGCCCAGGAGTTGAACTTCTAGGCTTCGTAATCCTCGCTCTATCTCTTGTTAGTTGGGAGGTGTTTGACAGGTGACTTGACCATGCCAACATCAGCTCAGTTATCTTTCAAAAAGAAATTATAGAATTCTAATAGGACTATTTTAAGGATTAAATGAGTGAGTACACATAAAGCACCAAATACACGTAAGTAATCATTTATTTTTGTTTTAACGATTTCACATTCCTCTTATGACCCTCCCTTTAGAATCTGGATATATTTTCTCTCAACTCTTTGAAATCTGCTTCCTTTTTGTGGGATACATTTGTGTGCCTGGGAGTCATCTGCTTGTCTTCCAGAAGCTCCCCCATGACATGGTTATGTTTTCTGCTTTCATTTTACCACCAGTTTGTTCTTCTTGATCAGAATTAGCTCCAAAACAGTAGTCGTCCTATTACGTTATGTCTCCCAAAGTACAAAATTGTTAGCATAGCAAGTCAATTCATCTTTTCCAATACCAGATGTCTTGCTGATACATACGCATTTTATTTTCAGAGAACATTTATTCAAACATTTTTGCCATTCTCCAATTCTTATAAAGTGACAACTACTCAAAATCACATGAAGTCACTCTGACTTAGCAAAAAAAATGTAACTGAGTCACTATTCTGAAGATTTTAAAAGATTCTTATTCAATAGAAAAAAATGTTAGCCTATTAACCAAGAATTTCTGGATAGATTGGAATTACCCATTCATAAGTTACATAATTAGGTTCTGTCATTTTAATAAAGCTATTTAGATTCAACTAACATTTGAGCAGCTATTATGTGCTATATCTTTTTCAGGACTTACATTCTTTCCTCTTCACACTGTTACCACCTTTAGAGGTCAAGACAATAAGTCAGGCTTTAGACTTTTAAAGTTCTTTGACCTCACTAGGTGGTCACATTTGGCAAGTAATTTCATTTTTCTGAGGCTGTTTTCTATTTTGTAAACTAGGAATAATTCTAGCTGCCTAACTGAGTAGTCATGGGAATCAAATAAGGTAGTCAATGGAAATCATTTAGTGTGAGTGGAACATACCATAACATCCTTTCCTTCTCTTCCTGTCAATCTTATATAATCCATCGACAAGCAACTCCCATTTCAACTAAGTAGTGTAAAATTAAAGGAATTATTTTACCACCTGCTGAATTTCAGGATCTCAGCCTATCAGGGTCTGAGCAAAGACCAGATACCTCTTTTATGTAAGGTAGATGGAAGAGCTATCCTAGTGGCCTCACGTTGCTGGGTTGTTGGCTATGTTTTCCATAGCATCGGAAAGAGTTTTCTCTGAAATGTATGCTGGGGTTGGTAAAAGTTCACAAATTTGTTTCTGACTCTAGGTAAAGAATGTCTCTATTCATCACCTGTTTTCCATAACTGGGGCAAAAGCTCACAAATAGGCCCTAACTAAGAGGAAGCAAGTGTGGTCGGGTCTAGGGCACAAAATTTAAGGAGGCTCTCACTCCCAGGGTTATGCAAGATCTCAACACTAACAAGTTTTTCTTACTTATCTGCTACATCCTGAGGAAATTTGGCTTTATATAAAACAAACAAATCTTACTCATTATAGGGAGGTTGTGTCCAATTGTCTTAGAGATGCAGGAGGGAGGGCTTAGGATTGGAAAGAAAACATATCATTACCCCGGTCAAGTTTTATTAAACTCCCTTTAAAGACACGCTGGAGTTCAAATGCCCATTCTGCAGGGATTTTTTGATGTGGAGAGACCCCAGTGAATGCGCTACCCACGTGTTCAAGGCAAGGGGTACTTTTCAGGGGTTTCTTGCCCACTTCCGACTCTTAGGCTTCCAAATCGGGGGATGTGCTCTCTTGGTTAAGTTATCCTAGCTCCCAGATCACTCCCCCTCTACCCCCCTCGCCAACCTACAGGCCCCCCCCCACCCCCACCCCCGAGCTCAGTCGCTCAAAAATTGAATTTGGGGCAGGAGGAGCGCGCTGGAGCGCGGCTGTCCTCGGAGCCTGCGGCCGCGGCGAATGTTCCACGCTGCGCAGACGCTCGGAGATCATGGAGGATGCGACTAGGGCCTTGGGGAAAGGTGAGCGCCCTCGACAGGTGTCCCCGGACTGGGGGCGCCGCGTGGCTGGGAACGTTGGCTCTGGAGAGGGGCTGCACGGCCTTGGCCCCCAGGCCAGCGCGGCGGGGAGGGATTTGAAGGGATCCTCTGCACAAAAGCCACATACAAATGTGTCCTGGACGTGGGAGGCGGGGCGCGCGCAGTTCTCTTGGGGTCCCGGGGAGGCGAGTGAGCCCCTCTCCCCGTGGGCTTACGGGCCCCTGCCTCCTCCCCTCCCCCCGCAGGAAGCCTCCCCCCGGGGCCGGTCCCAGAGGGCCTGATCCGTATCTACAGCATGAGGTTCTGCCCCTACGCGCACAGGACGCGCCTTGTCCTCCGGGCCAAAGGCATCAGGTGAGAAGCCGGAGGCCAGAGCCGCACAGGCGTGCGGGGTGTTCAAAATCTGGGGCGTCCTGCTCACACTTCAGAGGGGCTCCTTGTGTCCCTTCTTCGGAGGCAAAGTCAGTAAATGGCCAGCCAAGGGCGGGTTCTGTAGCGGGCGGTCCTGAACCGCCGAGCTTTCTTCGGAGCCGTGTCTGTGCGTGAAACTTTCAGGACCGCTCGGGGCAAAGCTAACGGCGCCTACGGGGCGAAGGCTCCCTCCCGCCACGCTGCTGAAGGCGGGGCGCGGCGGCGGCTCCCCGGGCCCCCTCGGAGGCTCCCGCCAGCGGGCCGCGCCCCAGGCGCCGTCAGTGCGCTCGCCCTGCGCGGCGCTTCCCGCCTCCGACGGTTGTGCTTATCCCTCGTTCCTCCGCGCTACCCAGCCCCACTTCCACCGCTGCCCCCGCCGCCGAGGCCCAGTGTGAGTTCTTGAGGGTAGGGCTTTGTCTCTCCTTCATGAGCTAGAAGAGAGCCTGGTGCAAGGTAGGTGCTGAAACATATTTTTTGAATGAATGAACAAATCGTTCCAAACAATGACATAGAAAGAACTTCGGTCAAGAGGCGTCTTGAAGGTTCTGACATACTTGAGAAATAGGTACATTTTCTTCCAGAAGGAATTTTGTAAAACCAGCACCTGCCGAGGAGGTCTGGACATGGAAGGCAGAGCCACTTGTCTGGAATAGGGCCGGAGGGGGCGGGGGTGCAGCTGGCCTCAAAGCTGAAGTGAGGTTTTGACTCTTGGAGAGCCCGTCCTTTAAGGGATGACTTCAGCGTTTCAGATTCATGTCAGAGAGATGCTAATACAGAGAAATTTTAAACAAAATTATGTAATTCTGCTTTGTTGAGTGTATATGGAATGTATTTCCAGATTCTTCCTTATTGCTCAAGTCTCCTTGGCCCTAAGGTTACCTATTTAAAATAACAATAGCCCGATGTTTTACCCTAGTGACAAACTGATAGCTTAGGAAAGAATGTAAGTATTTCTTTAGGGCAGGGTTTCTCAGCCTTGGCACTATTGACATTTTGGGCCAGGTAGTTCTTCCTGTGTGTGTGTGTGTGTGTGTGTGTGTGTGTGTGTGTGTGTGTGTGTGTGTATGTGTGTGTGTTGGGGTGGGGTGGGGTGGGGTGCTATCCTGTGTGTTGTTGGACATTTAGCAGCATCCCTGCCCTCCATTAGCTTTGACAACCAAAAAATGTCTCCAGACATTGACTTGTGTCCCTGCAGAATGGGGCAAGATCACTCCCTGTTGAAAACCACTGCTTTAGGATTTAAGACCATCTCCTTGACTGAGCAAAGAACATACTCATTTGTTTCCTTTAATTTTTTAAACATAAGTGAGCGCTTCTGGTAACTTTATAGGCTTGAGCCTCTAATAATAATTAATAATGAGAAGAATAAGAAGGTTATTGATGCTTATATACCTAGGCACGGTCCTGAGCACTTTAGACATACCCACTCACTCAGTCCTCACAACAATGCTAAGAGATGGGTACAATTATTACCCCCATTTTACAATTAAGGACACTGAGCACAGAGCAGTTAAGGAATTTGGCCAACATCACAAGCTAGACTGCCCAGACCCCAGGCACTCTGATGCCAGAATTCAAGCTCATAACTGCTAACATTTACCATATTCTGTTGTGACCTGTTAATATCAGATTTGCATTTGCAAGCTTTAAAACATACAAAATTCTGGAATGCTGTGGTTGAGTGTGTGCGCTCTGAGTCAGACTGCCTGGCTCTCAGTGTGGCTCTGCTGTTTCCTCGCAGTGATCATGGGCAGGAGGCTCAAACTCCTGGAGCCAGGAATCACAAGGAGCGTGTGAGACAAGGCAGAGAAAACATTTAGCACATCTTAACTATGTGAATGGAGACAATGATGTTGTTATGTATTTTTCTCTGGAAAAACCTAAACTTTGGAAAACTTATTGCAAACTTAAATTTTATAAACTGGTTGCCTCTGTCTTCGGGATGAGTGTCTGCCTGCGTAAGCCTCTCATTCTTGTTCTGTCTTGTTTTCCCTTTGCTTTTTAAGACATGAAGTTATCAACATTAACCTGAGAAACAAGCCTGAGTGGTACTATACAAAGCACCCTTTTGGCCAAATCCCTGTCCTGGAGAACAGCAAATGTCAGTTGATCTACGAATCTGTCATCGCTTGTGAGTACCTGGATGATGCTTATCCTGGAAGAAAGCTGTATCCATATGACCCTTATGAGCGGGCTCGCCAAAAGATGTTATTGGAGTTATTCTATAAGGTATATCCGGTTTTTTAAAAAGTCACTTACAGTCCATTTTACTTTGTGCGTCTTTCCCAAACTGCAGTTCATTTTTTAAAGCGAAATCATTGGTCACATTGTTTTAATACTCCCTGCATCTTAGGAGGGTAACTAGTATGGAATAATAGTAGGGCTGTCACCTCTAATCTTAAAAATTAAAGGCTTAACTGATAGGCTCTTTTCTATTTCAACTAGCAGTCTCAAGAGGTATGGTTATGGCACAGTTATGACCGTGTGACTCAAGGTAGGAATGTTGAAAGAGCTGAGAACTGGTGGTGTGTTAAAGGGAATATGTCTAAAGTTTCAGGTAAAAAAATGTTGGGGTGTGAAGAAGGGAATACGTGAAAGGGGACTGCCCTTTATGCGCAGCAACAGTGCCAACTGTCCAGGAAATGTGAAGAAGAGAGAAAAGGGGGGACCTCTTGATAATACAAGAAAAAAGGATGGGGAAATTTTATGATAGAGCTCTTTGAAAAGAGCTAAAAGGCCTCCGGGACATCAGTGGCTGACATAGCTTGAGCATTTATGCTGTACCAAGCACTATCCTACCTGCTTTATAAAGGTTACTCATTTAATGCTCACAGGTGCCCTTTAGTGTGGGTACTGTTATTGTATCCATTTTCCAGATGACAACACTGAGGCTTAGAGAGGTTAAGTGCCCCGCCTAAGATTGTACAGCATGGAGTAGCGGAGCAAAGAAGGAGCGCTGGAGAACCCCTTTTAAAGCACCCTGTTTTACCATGGTGCTGTGACAGTGGATTTCTGGAACCATAGGGATGACCCTTCGAGGAGGTGGGGGAGCCTGGATGTGGGTGTTGGCCTGTTAAGTTGGAGTGATAAAGCTCCGGCTGCATTTTTTTTTTAAGATTTTTTATTTATTTATTTGACAGAGATAGAGACAGCCAGCGAGAGAGGGAACAAAAGCAGGGGGAGTGGGAGAGGAAGAAGCAGGCTCCCAGCGGAGGAGCCCGATGTGGGACTCGATCCCAGAACGCCGGGATCACGCTCTGAGCTGAAGGCAGACGCCTAACGACTGCACCACCCAGGCGCCCCTCTGGCTACATTTTCAGGCAGAGCAGGAGCACAGAGTTTCCTCAGACTTCTCCACTAAGAACCTGTGTTCTCTGATTAGGTCCCGCATTTGACCAAGGAGTGTCTGGTAGCATTGAGATGCGGGAGAGAATGCGCTGATCTGAAGCTGGCCCTGCGTCAGGAATTCTGCAACCTTGAAGAGGTACAAAAAGAGCCCCTCTCCTGGTCAGATACAGGGGAAGAAGCAATGCACGGTCCCTAGCCTGGTCACTGTGACAACCCCTGCTCTCACACACTTATTCTTCCTGCTGGTCTTTGATCAGTTCAGCTACTAGTCATCTAATTTTAACTTGTGGGTGCTTGCCCTCTGCTCACCTGCTATAGAATTATTCTTGAAAATTTGGCAAGGAAAGAATAGCCAAACTAGGGAAAGAGCCCAGATGTCCGTTGACAGATGAAGGGATAAAGAAGATGTGGTATATATATATACAACAGAATATTATTAAGCCATCAAAAAAATGAAATCTTGCCATTTGCAATGATGTGCATGGAACTAGAGGGTATTATGTTAAGTGAAATAACCCAATCAGAGAAAGAGTTATCATTTGATTTCACTCATACATGGAATTTAAGAAACAAAACAGAGGAGCATAGGGGAAAGGAGGGAAAAATAAAACAAGATGAAATCAGAGAGGGAGACAAACCATAAAAGACCCTTAATCACAGGAAACCAACTGAGGGTTGCTGGAGGGGAAGGGAATGAAGGGATAGGGTAACGATGATAGACATTAGAGGGTGTGTGATGTAATGAGCATTGGGTGTTTTATAAGACTGATGAATCGTTGAACTCTACCTCTGAAACTAATAATATGCTATATGTGAATTAATTGAATTTAAATGAGAAAAATAGCGGAAAAAAACCCATACATACCAAATTTTCTTTATCCATTCACCCATCACAGGACATTTAGGTTGTTTCCATATCTTGGCTATTGTGAATAATGATGCAATAAAAATAAACATGAGTGTGCAGAAATCTCTTCGAGATAATTATTTCATTTCTTTCAGATAATATATCAAGAAGTGGAGTTTCAGGTTCATATGGTAGTTCTATTTTTAATTTTTTGACAAATCTCCATAATGTTTTCCGTTGTGGCTATACCAGTTTATATTCCTCATACAAATTCCTGGTATAAATATATTTACGTCTGGGCTCTCTATTCTGTTCCACTGATCTATGTGCCTGATTTTGTGCCACTACCATACTGTTTTGATTCCATTTATTTTTATCTTCTCTAATTAATTTTAAAACTGTAGTTTCAATGTAAACATCTTGCATTAAATCTATTCCTAGATATTTTTTTGATGTTATTTTATATGGAATTGATTTCTTAATTTTTTTTCAGATTTTCTGTTGATAGGGTATGGACATGCACCTGGTTTTCACATATTGATTTTGTATCCTGCTCTAATATTTATTGTATATTCTTTGGGGTTTTTTCTCAATATATAAAATCATGTCATTTCCAGGAAAAAGAAGAGAAAAGAAAATCTGGCAAGGAAGGGGGAAAGGCATGTGATGAGTTTCTTCTTTCCCTGAATCACTACATTCCTTAAGGAGCTCTGCATAGTTTCTGTACCTTCTGCCAATGAAGCTAAGGTTTATATTTGTTAGGGATTTTGTCTGGCTGCTAGTAAAAGGAACCTACCTACCGTAAATTTATTTTATAAGGCTTTATTCTCTTACACAAAAAAGCCAGAAGTAGTGCAGTATAGGGCTATTTTGATAGCTTTTTAATGTTTACTAGGGTTTGAGGATCTTTCTCTCCATCTGTTCTGTCATCTAGTACAAGCCTTTCATCCTCAAAATGACAAGATAGTTGCTGGAACTGCAGCCATCACATCCAAGCTCCAGGTTGCAGAAAGGAGAACGGAGGGAAAAAATGGCAAAAGGCCATGCCCCTTTATTTAAAGTCTTTCCCAGGGGGCGCCTGGGTGGCTTAGTCAGTTGAGTGGCTGCCTTTGGCTGGGGTCATGATCTTGGGGTGCTGGGATGGAGCCCCATGTTGGGCTCCCTGCTCAGTGGGGAGTCTGCTTTTCCCTCTGCCCATCCCCTTGCTCGTGGGCATGAATGCTCTCTCTCTCTCAAATAAATAAAATAAAATAAAATAAAATAAAATAAAATAAAATAATAAAATAAAATAAAAGGCAAAAGAAAAAAAGGCTTTCCCAGAATTCCTACTCAATGACTACTTAAATCACATTGGCCAGAACTTAGTTGTAGCATAACTATGTGCGGGGGCGGGGGGGGGGGGTGCGGCTGGGAAATGTAGTCTTTTTGCTGGGGACACCTTGGATGAAATCAGGGCCCTGTAAGAAAGAGGGGAAAGTGGCTTTGGGTAGGGTAGGCAAGGAGCAATCTCTGACGGCAGATCCTTCCCTAACCTGGCAGTAATACAGCTCCTTACCCCTTACCTCTAGAATAATCTGGAAGGTGGTTCTATGACTTCCTTTATCTTTGTTCTAGAAACTGATACTTTCCCGTGATGGGTGGGTTGTAACTCTGTTGGCAGCTATCAGAATGCTGTTTTCACCCCCTTAAGGGAAAGTTGATTATCAGTATTCTTCCATTTGACCTTTGTCAAGTGGAAGCAGATTAAATTTATTTACACTTCCAGCTACCTATCTTAGATTTGTACCATTGCAGTATTTATGGAACGAATAATCATATAAGACAGACCCTCAGAAAGAAGAAAAAGAAGCTCTGATTTATAGCATTTTCTGATTTCAGTGGTGTACATACTCCCTCCCAAGGCTGATTTTGACCTACCCATGTTGTGTCTCTAAGCTCGGGGTTGAGAAGAGATGTGATCGGTGATTGGTCAGCTCTGGCACATCACTGAATAACACATTTCTGCTTTATCTTCAGTAGCTGAATCCTAGAAATAACCTGTTAACTAGCCCAGGTTTAGGCAGCTCTCACTGATGGTATTTAAGGACCTTTGAGTAAATGAGCATTCAACATTGTTTGATTCGAATGTGGCTTTGTCCCATTGTTAGCAAGAATTATAACTACAATGCAGGCAATATCAGAATCTGAAACATGCCCAGTTAGCTTGAATTATTTGATCCAATCCTCTAAATACCAGTATATTGACTCTAGGAGAGTCTAGTGAAATAGAAACTTGTCAGAATAATTTTGATAGAGAATGTTCCCTGACTTGTGTGACTCTTTTACGTGGTTTTGCATAATCAGGATTTTGTGTGAGCTGAAAGTATATTAAATATACATGGTCCTTCTGAGGGATAAGCTAGTTAGGACACCGACACATCATCTTCTGCCATGTTATTCACAAGCAAATTTACAGCCTTAAACTCTGACAGTTTCTTTTGACGTAAATGCCCTGACTTTAAAACTTTTTCTTTCTTTTTTTTTTTTTTTTAAGATTTTATTTATTTATTAGAGACAGCCAGCGACAGAGGGAACACAAGCAGGGGGAGTGGGAGAGGAAGAAGCAGGCTCATAGCAGAGGAGCCTGATGTGGGGCTCGATCCCATAACTCCAGGATCATGCCCTGAGCCGAAGGCAGACGCTTAACCGCTGTGCCACCCAGGCGCCCCTAAAATTTTTTCTTAAAAAATAGTTTCATCAAAATTAAATGTTAATCGTGCTTGTTCTATAACCACATTTTCTGTAATAGGTTCACAATTCTTTGAGATGCATGACTGCTGTTTTCATGATCAAACCAGCAGCCTCCCTGCTTGCTTTCCTGTTCTGGGGATTTTCGTGAGTTTTAAAACGACAGGGATGTCATTCCGTAACCACACTTTCTGTTTTCAAACCAACTTTCTAGTCTTTACTGAATCCGTCTCAGCGTTACTCATCTTTTTAGCTTTATTCTTTTTTTAATGCTTGTGATTGATTTCACCGTATCAGAACAGCACTGGAGCCCAGCTTCATTTTATCTGTGTGGATTTGAATGTGCCAGACCTTTCAGCGATGCTACTGCTGGCCCTCCTCCTCCCCCTCCCCCTCCCCTTCCTCCTCCCCTCCTCCCCCTCCCCCTCCCCCTCCTCCCCACCTCCTCCTCCTCCTCCTTTTTGCCAGTACCCTCATTCTAAATGTTTTCATTGTGGAGGCAGTCAGCTCAAGGGCAGTGAGAGACAGGATTTGGCCAGATTTCTCTGATGCTTCAGAAGTTTGCTCTAATTCAGTGTTTCTGTGCATAATGAAATCTGTGTTCTGGCTATTGTTTGATCTCCTGCTAGTCATCAGCAGAACTCAGTAAAAGGGAATGAGAAGGGCGGGAACAGAGATATCTCTGGAAAAACCCTGAGTGAGTGACAACCTGCCTAGTAACTGGAGGCCTTCAGCTTCGGGGGCCACAGGACACTTGATGTTTTTAATTCTTGGCATTCCCCAACCTTCTTGTGGTATCTCCACACAAAGCTTCCCCGGTCGCCAAATTTGATTACGTGCCTTGTGTGTGCGGCTGTTTGCATGAGGTCAAATTTGTATAAGTTGTATTTACAACCCCCAAGAGCATCTCTGGTTAAATATTTTCTTGATTCAAAATTTCTCCCATAACCTTAACTTTTATTCTGTCCTTTCTCCTCTCCAGAAAGAATACATTTGTGCCCAGTTAGATATCGTCTTGGTTAAGTTTTGCTATTTTTCTTTCTTAATTTTTATTAACTTCAATAATGAAATTATTTATATGTTGCTTAGTTGTTTCTCTTTTGATGTCACTAGGACAGGAAGGAAAGAAAGTTTGTATCTGGCTAATTGTTCACTGAAAATAATTTTCTATAGCCTTTTGTGTATGGCAAACTATTTATAAGCTAAATTTATCTTGTTATCAACTAACTTACCGTGTCTACAAACTAAACTCATTGTTACTAGCTATTTTTTATAAAAGCTTTATTGACATAATTCACATACCACAAATTCACCCTTTTCAAGTACACAGTTCAGTGGTTTTTAGTGTATTTACACAGTTGTGCAACCATCACCACTAGTTAATTCTAGAACATTTCATCATCTTAAAAAGAAATCCCTTAGTCATTAGCCTTGGCTTCCCATTTCTTCAAAACCTTCTCAGCCATAGGCAACCACGAATTTACTTTTTGTCTTTACGAATTTACCTGTTCTGGACATTTCATATAAATGGAAACATACAATGTTAGCCTTTCCTGAGCTTCTTTTACTTAACATAATGTTTTCAAGGTTCATCTTTTATTCCTTTCTACGGCTGAATAGTATTGCATTGTACGGATATACCGTATTTTGTTTATCCAACATTTGATGGACACTTGGATGGTTTCCACTTTTTGGCTACTACAGAGAATGCTGCTGTGAGCATTTATGTACAAGTTTTTATGTTGGACACATGTTGTCAATTCTCTTGGGTTTGCTCGCTGATCTAGCGTGTCTACTAATATGTCATTTTTAGTCGTGACCGCCATCCTTCCACACCACGGAAGTGATTATCCTCTATTGACAGTGGCTAATTGAGTGGTTTTAGTGCTTTTGTGACTTTGGTAACTCCATCCGTTGTCCAATTCTGACAGCTGCTTTCTAGGTAAACTAATACTTGCTGTATTTCTGTGAATAGCCTTCTGCTATACCATCTACCACCATGTAAATAATAGAATAATAATTATTCCTATTATTTAGAGCTTAATTTTACTCTTCTCCAATTGTAAAGAAATACTTGTTCATTAGAGAGACTCTGGAAAATACAGAAAAATATAGAAACTCAGACAAAAAAATCCATAATCCCAGTCCCCAGAAACAACTACAGGTATCATTTTGGACTTTTTGTTTCCTGTTCTTTTCTGCTATGTGTATTTTTATGCAATTAAAATTGTCCTATATATAGAACTAGGTTACATTAGGATGTAAAGATCTTCCCATATTTTTATAATATATCTGTAAATGCTTGTTTATATGTATAAGAGCGTTTATTAGAGAAGCATTATTTATGAGGGTGAAAAATTATAAACCTTAATGTATATTAGACAGGGGTTGGTTAGATAAATGATGTTCGCCTTGTGGAATTCTGTACAGCAGTTTAAAATGAATGAGGTAGATTCATGTGTACTGACATGAAAAGATTGCCTAGAAATATTTAAGTGAATTACACAGTAGTACAGATGGCATGATCCCTTCTTTGTAGAAGAAAACAGATGTACACAGGTGTATGTATCCATGTAAATAAATGTCCAGGAAAATGCCTAGAGAGATACACATCACACTCCTAATAGAGGCTGCTACTGGGAAAGGGATTAGTACTGGGATGGGAAGGAAAAGTGGGTAAAAGCAGGGATGGGGAAGGGCAGATCTTTGTCATTTAAACTGCTTTCTAGCATTTGAATTTTTTTAAATAATGAGAATGTATTTCTGTATTACATGTGTGATCTTTAAAAATAGAAGAAAGGTCACTTTCAGTCTACATAATTTGCCATGTGTATAAACTGGAGTTATTTATCCAGCACCCCATCAGGAATATTTAGAGTTTCTAGTCGTTTACCGTCCTGAATGGTGTTGCAAGAAACAGCAGCTTTTTTTGCATAAAAAAACATTTTCTCTATTTGAGAATGTCCTTGGGTCAGACTTCCAGGAATGGAATTACCAGATCAAAGGGTATGAACTTTGAGAGGCTTGAGCTGTGTTTGCTAAATTGCTTCCCCAAAGACTTGTGCTGTTTGCTCCCCCACCAGCAGTATATAAAAATTCTCTTTGCACTTCCCCTTTTCACTGTGGGGAGATTTCATTAAAGAAGATATTTGCCTGCTTTGGAGAGAAGCAGTAGTTTTTCGTTGCTGACTTAATTTGTATTTCTTTGATTGGTAGTGAAGTAGATGAGCTTCCCTGAAATCTACGCAATCTCTCTGTGTTTTGTTTGTGAAAATGGTCTGTTACCCATCTGTCTATTAAGATCTTCCTGATTTTCCTTGTTGAGTTGTAGAAGTTCCTCTTAATGAGTTCCTTATACATAAAGGATATTTGCCTGTTTTTCAAAAACACGTGGTTTTTTTTCTTTTGTTTTTAACATGTAGTCTGGCTTATCTTTTTTGTACATAATAGAAATACAACATTTAACAATATTGTGCTAAATAGGTCTTTCCTGTTGTGATTTCTTCCACAGCTTTTACGGGTAAGAAGTCATCTTCCCATCTAGGGGAAATTAAAAACATTCACTTGTATTTCCATCCACCATCCATCACTGTAAAGGTGTTCGACTTGTCAAGCGTTGGCCTCCTCGCTTCCCTGGCTACTACTGTACACATATATGCTGACGAAAGGAGGACGTCCGCTAAAAGGAGTCCAGCATAGAATTTTCAGGATGGTCCTTTAATCCCCAAATGTTGACAGATGGCATTCTGAATCTTCATAAGGGACTCCAGGTCATAACTGAGGAGCCGCAGGAGGGGCGTGTTCTGTCCCAGACCCCACCTCTGAGGCTTCGTTCCAGAGGAGAAATGGTTTTATGTCCTCCCAAGTTTGTTTCCGTACCGCTGGTTCATTTTACAGGGAATCGGTTTGTTCTCCTTAGCGCCACCTCAGCTCCATTCAGTGTAACAGGAACCTGAAATTTGACGTCTTGAGAACCTTCTCTTACTTTTATGGACTCAGGATTTCTGCCCTGGAGTTGAGTGTTTTTCTGCTGCTTCTGGGGAAGGGCCCGCCTTGCTTCTGTATTGGCAGGTGGTTTTGTGTCCTTAGAGGGCCAGGGGTGAGGGGTGAGGGGGGTGGGGTGGCGATGAGAGGGGGTAAGGGTGCGGGGGTGGATGTTGCTTCTTAGGAACCGTTTCCATCAAGAAAAAACGCTTTCTCTGTTCTCCAGCAAGGACAGCAGCGACTTTACAAGCCACTGGGCGGAGGCCGTGACAGTGGCGCAGGGCAGAGACCTCTCCGGGTTGAGCACAGTTGGTGAAGCTGATGCCAAGCTTCACTACCCAAGCTTCCAAGATGGAAGCTTTTTAGAATGCCTCGTGTGAGGAAGTCTGGGATTTGCTTCTGCTTATGATCTTGCGTCTCTCCCAAAAACTTATAGATTTCTCTTACCTCTTTGGTGAACCTCCTGGGGGAGCCATGGCCAGGGCGCCTCACCACCGATGGCCACTAGGGGGAGCCCGACGCGCTTCTTCCTTCCACCTTCTGCCTCTCGCGAACCTCTTTTGGGTCCTCCTGGGGGAGCCCGAGAGGCCCTCGAAGAAGAGACAAGGGGCTCTTGCATCCGGGCTTTTTCATGCTCAGCGGGTGGAAATCCTACTGTCTTATTTTACTGTTTATCCTAAAATCTGTTAGAGATGCTAACTGGCTGTAAGAAAGTGACTGAGTTTAAACTGAGAACACAGGAGAACTATTTTAGTAGAGTTGCCTGAAGACGTTCTTACTGATGGAATAGAAGAGGAAAAAGGAATTTTGTAAAAATTTTAGTTTTAGTCATCTCTACACACAACGGGGGGCTTGAACTCCTAACCCTGAGATTGAGAGTCCTGCGCTCTACAGACTGAGCCAGCCAGGCATCCCAGGAGAGAATTTTGATAAGGTTTTGTTTTGTTTTGACCGTGATTTAGTCTCATCTCCCAGTGGGGTAGGTGCTCTGGCGAAGCCCCTGAGACCCTGTTTGAGAGAGAAAATAGGACTGGGGAGGCAGTTCTCACAGGGAAGCTCACAGCTGGGCCAGCCTTGGCTGTAGAGGGGCAGAGGCTTTCAGAGTTTGCTGATTCTCAGCTTCTTGCTGATACTTAAATTTAAAGAACAAACAATTCACAAGAGGCTTGGCAAAGCTGCTGTGATTAGAGTCCTTATATTTACATATTTGAAGTTCAGGGACACAAGGGCTGGCTCTCCTCTGGGAATAAATAAGGAGAATGCTGTTTTTGTCTTAGCTCTGCAGGACCCAGAGAGCTCCTTTAACTCCGTGGGGCTGTTTCCTCTCCTGAAAAGCGAGAGTCTCTTTGTGCTTCCACCGGAGAGGCAAGAATCCATCCCCGCTCATCAGCATGTTTTCCTCTCCCCTTCAGCTGCCAGGAAACTCAAGTCAAATTCAAAGCTTTATTTAAGGAACTCTGCAGGACCCCGGGCTTGATATCTTGATGTCATTTTCCTTCCTTGTTTTGACCTTCTGTTCTAACTTTTGTTTTTCTCTCATCTTAGTGTTTTATTATTTTCCATTTTAATATTTTATGCTATACATTTTTCTTTACACTGCATCTCTGATCCCTTGTGTAGTGAGCATGGTGTAAATAAATGGTACAATGGGAGGGGAGTCCCACTAGAGGAGTTCTGGTGACCCCGCCCATACTGATGTTCTGTGATTGTCAAGGGAAAGGCCACTGCACATGTCTGGAAGGTTATCAGGTTCACATGGAAGGGAGCTCTCCCACTGAGGGTCTTAAAGATTTCAAGAGGGGCGCCTTGGTGGCTCAGTGGGTTAAGTGTCTGCCTTTGGCTCAGGTCATGATCCTGGGGTCCTGGGATGGAGCCCTGCATTGGGCTCTGCTCTCAGCGGGGAGTCTGCTTCTCCCTCTCCTTCTGCCCCTACCCCTCTGCTCGGGCTCTGTCTCTTGCTTTCTCTCAAATAAATAAATAAAACCTTTAAAAAAAGAAGAAGAAGAAAGTCCGAGGGAATGTGAATATGTATTTTGGGGGTGGGAGAGTCTGGCAGAGGATAAGTGATGCCTCACCTATTTATCCATATGCTCATCTTGACTTTCTATTGTATCATGTACTTCGATAGGGCTTGACTTACTTTGAGTATTTATATAAGAATTAATTGTATCTATGGGGCACCTGGGTGGCACAGCAGTTAAGCATCTGCCTTTGGCTCAGGGCGTGATCCCAGTGTTATGGGATCGAGCCCCACATCAGGCTCCTCCGCTGGGAGCCTGCTTCTTCCTCTCCCACTACTCCTGCTTGTGTTCCCTCTCTCGCTGGCTATCTCTATCTCTGTCGAATAAATAAATAAAATCTTAAAAAAAAAGGAATTAATTGTATCTATAACATCATGTATATTAAAGACATACTCCTACTTTGAGTAAATAAAAAGCTTTAAAAGTATATACTAAATAAATACCAATTACTAAGCAGTTATTCACTTTCAGAATATTACTTTACCAAAGGACCTATCATGGGTTCCAATAAATGTCCATATATGATCTGTTTTGACAAGGACTTTCCCAGGAGCACTGCTGCTCTGTAAACAGAAAAGCTATATAGATGTTCCAGGGCTGATCGATTTAGATTTCATTCTCGTCTGTGCCGTGAAGGCCAATAATAAGCTGGAGGTATATGTTTTGAAGCCAGGGTAAAAGTTTGGGTAATTATTATCCATTTGTGAACATAAAGAAGATTGGATGCTGTCTGGAATCCATAAAAACTGAACAGTTTGTTCCTTTCTGCTGTAACTCAGATCTGTTTTCCTTATGCCTTAAAATAGCCTCTGTTTTGAGTTTTCATTGGCCAGATTCCACTGGTTTAGTACCATCCTGTTCGTTTTCTTGAACAAAGTGATGCTACCTAACGTTTTTTCAGACTTCCGACACTAGTCACGGGAACTCCTCCGCGCCATATTGGGGGATAATGAAAACTTGGACTTTAGGGCAACAAGATTTGCTTTCTCCACTGAGAGGGGTGGCGGGTGGGGGACCTGATCCATCGATCTTTTCTGTCAGAGATGCGTCTGCTTTCTAGATGTAACTTCGGACGTCTCTGTGCTTTCTCATCGTAAGAGCTTATGTTTATTCATGCATGATTACGTCACTCCTCACCATAACCTCTGGGGTGGGCGCTATTTTACAGATGAGAAAACTGAGGCTTGGAGGAGGAGGTAGGTAGGTAAGTTGCCCGGATTCCATTTTGAATAGGAGGACCAGGTCTGGCTGCCCCTGAGCTGACATTCTTAACTACAACTGCAGACTACATGAGAGAGTCCATAAACTGGAGTATGAGCAGTGAAGCCTGAGCAATAGAGACAGGAATATAGAAATCCAGATAAAGGACATAGGAAGCCGGCTCTATAGCTATAGGGAAGTATGTAGTTGACTATGAGTTATATGGGTCAGAGAGAGTTGTTTGCTTGATTTAATTAGGTAATTGGCACCGTACTTTTCTCTTTGGAAAGACCTGGCCCAACAATAACCTCTACTAAGCATTTTTGCTTTTAAATTTTTCAACTACTTTTTTTTTTTTTTTTTTTTTTTTACTGTATTTTGGCTGTCTGTTAAGAGTATATCTGTTTGCTTTACGGTCCATCTATCTGGGTAAACTTGTCCCATTTGGAAATGAGAAATTCTATTTTAATGTAGAAAGTTGGTAGTGTTGAGTGGCCAAAAAGTGTGAAGTTCAAAGAGCTAAGATAAAAAGAAAATATAAAGACAGTGTTGAGATTTGAGGGCATCCACTACAATAGCATTTGCTCTTTCCTGTGTTAGTTTTGAATCAGGAAATAAGTCTAAAGAGGAAGACCTATAGAGACCATGGTATCCCCTTAATTATGGATAAAGTGGATCCTGGAAAATGGGGATCGCAACTGCAGCAAGCAGGGTTGCTAACGAGGTGCCCTCCCTCTCAGTCATGGGCAGTGCTGGTGTGGGGCAGGGCCCCTGTCTCCAGGGACTGAGCTCCTCCTTGGAAAGCTTAGCACTTGGAGGAACCTTCTCGAGGCTAAGAGATCAGGGCTGTGCTCCCTCTGCCTGGGTTTTCCTCCAGATTCCGTAGTCAGATGAGCTACTCCGTTGTTCCAGTGCTGAAAGGGGGGAGGGACTGAGCATGGCTGGGAGTTTGGCCTTAAAGGAAGTGGAGGAAACCTCAGGAAAAGGGCAGACACATTGTGTAACAAATTGGAAGGAGAATCAGAGCCTTGGTTCTCCCTCTTTGGGAATCAACTTGATATCTGTATTTAGCATCTATAAATATGTCAGCAAGTAAGTAAATTAACTTGCTTTTGTTCTGTTTAAACTTTTAGATTCTTGGCTATCAGAACACCATCTTCTTTGGTGGAGACTGTATATCCATGATCGATTACCTCTTTTGGCCCTGGTTTGAGCGGCTGGATGTTTATGGAATCGCCGAGTAAGACATTTGACTGTGGGGCTGCACTGGGTAACAAACAGAGTGACCAGCCATTCACCATGGAAATGTAGGGATGTTTAAAGTAGAAGAAATTACCCGGTGGACTCAGGGAGACCGTGTAGGGTCCCCAGGCAGAACACGGGCTTTTTTCCCATGATGCTCAGAGACGTTGAACTTGTGTGGGCACCTGCTCTACTCCTGGCCAGTCACAGGGTGGGTGCCGGACAATTCTGGCAAGGGGGAACCAGGTCGTGCTGAGACAGAACCGCTTCTGTACCCTCACAATGTGCGGGCTCGAATCCACCCAGCAGTGCTCTCCCGCACCTCCCACTTTGGCTGTCTCCGAAGGAAGGTCAGATAGAACATATTTAGATATTCGAAACTATGTGTCAACATAAACATTACCAAAACCTGTCTTGTCTGGGGACGGAGTACGGAACCATGGCCCTGGAGCCCTCCCCTCCTGGATTTCCCGCTCACCAGTTGTACTGTCTTGAGCAAGTCGCGTGTATATCCTAAATCTCCATTTCCTGATCCAACTTTGGAAGGGCTCGGTCAGCTCCATTATTTCAAGGTTTGATGATGGTTTTGCTGATTTTTAAGAAGTGTTTTTGGAAACTCCTTGTCTTTACTTTTTTCAAACTCCCTAAAGTGAAATCTAAGAATGACAGGGGGTTGTCTCTTTGTGGGTGAACAGTGAAGCCCACACACTTTATTTTTCCGGAGCAATCGGTCCACAGGTATTTTGACGGTGTTGTTAAAAGCACCAACTTCTGTAATTCAAAACGCACACAGCTGTTTCCAAAGTAAGATTTTCCTCCATATATGGTCATGATCAGTTGATAATAAGGTAACTGAGATAACTTTGTGGCCCAAATAAACCGATCTTTTGTGTCTTGCGAATCTAAAAAGCAACGCGTGCCACGGTTCCCGATGGCCTCCCTTTCAGACAAGCTAACGGCTCTTTCCTGTCCTGCAGCTGTTTGAACCACACGCCAGCACTGAGGCTCTGGACAGCAGCCATGAAGCAGGACCCCACAGTGTGTGCTCTTCTCATAGATAAGAACATTTTCTTGGGCTTCTTGAATCTTTATTTTCAGAACAACCCTGATGCCTTTGACTATGGGCTACCTTGCTGAGCCCCAGTCCACCCCTTCACCATCCAGAATTCCCAAGCATGTCGTGACTGCATCAGAAATTGTTTTGGTGGGTCAGTCAATCTCTGTTCATTTTCTTTGAGGTTCCCAATAAACGTGGAGACAGAAAATGTATTCTTTCTGATAATCCATTTGTATGACTCTTCTGGCCCATACCTTCTCATGATTCCCTAGAAATCTCTAGTGCCCAGTGCTAATGTCCAAGCATTAGCCTGGGAGCCTGAGTGCCTCCTGGCTCCTTGGCCTTTGGCCCAGTTTGACCTCCACATTATTGGTGCTGATGCTAATATGGAGGTTCGAGGCGTGCCCATCAGTGATGTTCATCACCCCAGATTGGCACCGTCCACAACCTCCCTGGTGAGCAGGAAGCTAGAGAAGAGGAGGAAGAAGAAAACACTCCAGGTCCAAATGCTCTCCATTTGGCACACGAAAGCTGCCGTCCATATGGGCGTGCGTGAGTGTCATTCGCGTTCCCACTCAGGCGTGGGCCAGGGAGACACCGAGGGTCTTATGACTGAAAGAGTTCCAGAGCAGGAAATGAAACACCCGTTGTCCGTCCGGACTAACGACGTCAGGATTTCACCGGTGCTGTCAGGGCTCAGGATGGCTCACAAAATGTTCTATAGCCGACATCCTGCCTTGAAAAAATAAACACGCCCCAAACACAGTCACAGGCAAAGGTCACTTGGTTGGATTTGCGTCACACCCACTTTCAGTTTGCCCCAACAAATGCCTCTGGTTGCCTGTTGTGTACCGAGCCCGGGGCCATGTCGGGGGTAAAGATGACAAAAACGCGGAGGCCCCTGGTCATTCTACTCTTTTTGGTTGAGGTTTGAAACCGAGTGCTTTGCAGCTGCTTGTCTGGGCCCCGTGTGGCACCTCTATGCTCGGCCCGGCACTGCTCTCCACCAATGGTGACAAAGATCCCAGGAGGTGGCCGGGGGTGCTGGCAGGTACCAGAGCCTGGAAGCTTCTATCACTTGCCCCCTAGGAGTGGGACGGGCCTGTCCAATGCCATTTGATCTCAGGGTCTAGGGATCAGCCTGTGATCGTTTCAGCTGTGTTCACGCCTCATCTTTTCTCAGTCTCCCGGCCGTGCGACAGACCAGGCAGGGGTGGGAGTGATGTTTTGAGCTGTCAGTGCCCACTGAGAAGCTGTCTGCAGCCCCTGCCTCTGACTCAGCCCAACCACCCCAGCTTCTCCCCACGTCTCAGCCCGGCCCCGCCATCTGCTGCCTCTGGGTGGATTTGGACTCATGTAAATAGCTCCCAGTGTGACTTCGAGCCAGTTGGACAGAAGCAAGCCTGCTTGGTGAGGTGGCCTGGTGGCCAGAACAGGCTCCACGTGACACGGGCAGTCTGCTGTGCCCGTTGCCACAGTCCCTGAGCCAGTGCAGAGTCAAGGCTGCGAGTCACATTTTCCTCGTTTCTTTGCTGCGCCCCCGTAGCCTCTGCTAGGACTTGGGGACTGATCGGTCTCTGTGGGTGTAAATCCTGTGTGCTGGCGAGTATTTGGCGTGAGACCAAGATCGCTGTTGACACAACAGATAATGGCATGTCTTTGGATGACCAAAACCAAAGATGTTCTGTTTGGGGCTCTACATACTAATTTGGAAAGCTTGAAAAACCAGGCTACACAGGATGAGAAACGTGCTCGTGGGGAGAGGTTGCAGGCTGGTGGCGCACAGCCCAGTTTGGGGTGTGGATGCCTTTCGGCCAGGCGTGCTTTCTGTAGTTGGCCTTGGTCACCTGCACTGCCGTCCACGTCTCCCTTCTCACTCCTTTGCGTCACCCGTCTGCCCCGCCAAGGACTCGGTTGTCAACCTCTGGATAAAACTACAAGGATTTAGCCTGGAGACAAGAGGCAATTAAATCATGCTCCGTGAGGAGCTTTTAAAATACTGTGTCTTTTATTGTGGGAGACGGCAGAAATAATATATCAGGGTTTTAAAAGAAATGCAACAATGAAAAAAAAATAGGAATTTTTCTACCATCTCGTGTCAGAGATAACCACTTTTAACAATTGGTATATATCTTATAAAAGCATGTTAAACCTACAGATTTAAGGTGAAAGCTGTTCTCTATGTCCTGCAGAGCAGAAAAAGAGAAAAATAGTTTGAATCACAGCATTTGAAAGAGCCTCATTGTCATACATGAGGTTAACATCGGAATCCACGACCAGAGGAGGTCCTGTGAAGCTTGCTTTCTTCGAGGTTCTGAACTGGAGCCCATCTGGGCCGAGTCCAGTGATATCCAGACGCAGTTGGGGTGGGGTGGGGTGGCTGGGACAGCTGGCCGTGCTGGTGGCGGTGGGAGGGGGAGGGGAGATGGTGACTCAGTGTTACTTGAAGTTCCTTCTAGCTCTAAATTTCTCTGATCTCAGACAACGCAGTCACCAACTGTTCAAGTGCATTAAATCTGAATTATAAGGTACAAGCTGGAGTGTGTCTTCTGCGGGTGCCTCCACGTTGTTCTCTGGAGCTTTGGTGGCAGGTGGCAGTGGCTGGGGGTGAGGGGTGGTGTCTCTTTCACTAATTCCTCACTTTCATGTCTTGCCTGGTCCTTGTTTCCTTTGTCAAAGTCAGTGGCCTTCTTGATGTAGGGGTTCTGTGCTGCTTTGCCTTTAGAACCAAGCTTAACTCTGGTGGTTTATGTGGGCCTGGTTCCATTTGTTATCTAAAATCTTCACAAATATCCAAATATCCACCTTGGGGGGGGGGTTCTTGTGGATTAGCCTCCAGCCTTCTCCCTTCCCTGCACACACCCAACGCTATGCCCACCCAGGAGACTCAGTTCCCATTCATCTTCCTCTTTGAGTCCCTGGAAGGCTGGACATTGGTTTTTTCAAACATTTTGCTCACCTCTGGCTACTGAGAGGTCTTGAGCCTTTGCGAATGCTGTTTCCTCCACTCTGCAGTCTTCCTCAGAGCAGCCTCTGTTTTTGATTTTTTTTTTTTAACCAGCCTTTTCTCTTGCAAAGTTTAGATAAAAATTCTTTGTGCCAAGAGGTAGTGTACCAGCGTGGATAAGAATAGGGCTGTTCAGTCAGACATCCCGAGCTCAAGTCCTGGCTCTGCCACTCATTAAATTCTGTTGCGTAACCTCCCTGAGCATCAGTTTCTTATCTGTAAAATGGGACCATTAAGTTTCTATTTCGTAGGGTTGTTGAAGAATCGTGGGGCCATCCATGAAAGGGCTCAGCGCCTGCCAGGTAAATGCTCAGCGAGTGGCAGACAACCCTGTTACCATGGCGAGACTTTGGCAAAAGATCAAACTTGACCTCTGTGTTCATTCTCCCATCACTTTGTGGGACAAGATGTCCTACATCGCACATGGCTTGACACAGTTCGGAGTGTTTTCTGGTTCCATGAGTGTAGGTTTAATCTCAAATGACCTGTGAGCCCTTGGAAGCTGGGACTTTTGTCTCTTCTCCTCCCCTTCCTAGCTCCCCAAGCCCAGTTGATCATTGAATCCCTAAATCTTGCCATATTGTTGATGATGGTAAAATAAATACCCTTTCCCGTGTTGTGGAGAAGTACCCAGAATCTTGTTTCTCTGCCCTCTTGGACTGCGTTTAAGTAAGATGGATTTGAAATGACTGAAGGCCTGCGCAGTGACTAGGCAGTCTGAGCGCTGCATGGAACACACAGGCGCCCCAGGGGCATGCTGGTCAGGGAAAGGACGCCAGGCAAGAACTGTGGAATACTCGGTCTCGTCACTTTCTTCCAAGGATCCAGCACTGCAAGAATCCCCTTCCAGACAGCAAGGGTCCGGGCAGGCCTGCTTCCTTGTTGGTAGCAGACAGTGTGGCTGAAAATCAAGAGTCAGCTCTCTGGCATTGGGCAGGCTGCAAAGTGCATTTGTGCAAGCTTGTTGGGCCCAGGACAAAGCAACCGAGGCAGGCTCTGACGTGCAGCCCACCCAGGGGAGCCTGAGCAGACCCTCTCCTAGGAGCACAAGACTGGGGTTTCTAAAACTAGCATGGTGATCTGTTAGCAGGAGCAGCCTTTGATAAATCTGGGTTTATGCTTCCAAAGCCGGCGAATATCTGAGTTATGCTCAGGGATTTAGAAAGTCTCTCAAAGGGTGTGTGCATGTGTATTGTGTGTGTGTGTGTGTGTGTGTGTGTGTGTATTTGCATGTTTCTGTGCATTTCTGCCATAGGAGGAAGGTACCAGGATAAATAGAAACGTTATAGATGGTAAAGGGAGGAATCCTTTTCAAAGTTCCATCCTAAAATAAAATGGTACTTGGCCATTCATTTGCTAGAGAGGAAGGCCCCTTTGAGGACTTTATCTAGGACAATCTGATAGCAGCAGGGGTGGGGTGGGGTGGGGGATGGACATCCCAGGTGCAGTGGCAGCAAGAGCTGCTTAACCAGGAAGCCAGAGGAAGAGCTAGCTGGGGCTCTGCGGCACCCTAGCCTAAAACCCAGGCTTCCGGTGTGTGGAGGAAGGAACCCCAAGGCAGAGTCAGAATAGAAAACCTTCTGTTTATGGTTTTTGTTTGTTGTTTTCTTTCAGTTTATTGTCCAAGTCCTAAGCTAAGTGCTTCACACAGGACCTTTTTACTCAATCGTCTCAATTGCTCTATGAGGTGGACAGTATCATCCCCATTTTATAGAATAAACTGAGGCAAATCCAAGGCTCATAGAAATTACGAGACTTGCTGAGCTAGAACGCAGCGCAGCTAGGATTTGAACACAGAGCCCAAGTTCTCAGCCCCTGTGCTACTTATACGGCCTGGAATCTCAGGCTCCTTGGTCTTTGCATGGCTTTGTCATGTGAGATGTTGGGGGACTAGTGGGCAGTACCTCACCCATGGGTCTCCATTTTGAGTGGGTGCGTGGAGGCAGGGCAGGGGTCCGTACTTCCTCGTCTCTCCCTGGATCATGAAACATTCAGGCTGCGTGATCTTGCTGCTAAGTGTGGTTCTGGATGGGTGGAGCCTGAGTCGCTTCCCTGCCTGGTCAGATTGTAGAATGTGGCAAGGACGACACAAATGTGTGGAGAGGGCTTCTAGGAATTGGTCTGGACAAAGCGAGGGATATCGAGAGGGCAGAAGGCCACCAACCTCCTAGGCCCTGCATCTGGCTCTACTTGAGGTCTCTGCGGTCTCTTGGCTGCCCCAGACTCCTGGGGGAGGGGTATGTATGGGCTGACTCATTGTCCTTGGCTGGGCTATCTTGCGCCTGATTCAGCGCTAGCCATGCTTTTCGGAGGAGACGCAAGACAACTGTCCGCCACTGGAGGTCCAACCACTGTCCTAAGAGACATTTGGTCCAACAGAGTCCAGTGTACCCTCCAGAAATAAGTGAACAGTGAGGCCTTGGGGGCTCTGTGAGAAGTGGCAGGAAGTGGGTCTTAGCTTTGTTTCTATTTTAAATAAAGTTACCTTAAGAGAGACCTAAAAGATCACTGATGAGTGGGTTTTAAAGAAACAGATGGAACCAAATTCTTCCCAACCTCCGAGCCCGCCCCTGTCCTGCAAACCTCACCTGGCACTTTTAAGACCTACCTTTGCCCAGCACGGAAAGAAGATGTTCTGTCCCTGAACATCTCTGAGGTTTATGTGGTTCCATCTTGCTGGAAGAGAGTTTGCTGCTGACAGCTTTATTCTCTGGTTTCTCTGTGGGGCTATAGAGGAACATCAAAGGAACAGAAAATGCCACTTACGCCAGGAAAGCAGGGGCCCTACATTGTGCAGGAGGAAATAAACCAGCCCCGGGGCCCAAATGAACAGAACACACACATTTGGGGACAGAAAAACAATCACGTTGAGTCAATTTTCTTTGGGGAGGCTCTTCACATCTTCCTGTGTGTAAAGGAGCTGAAACCGTTACAGCCCAAACCCAAAGCTCATCTGGGAGTTCTCAAATTCCCTCTTGCCATGCAGGCCTCAGAGCCACAGCATTGCACTTTCAATCACTTCACGCTCTTTACTGTTCTCTGGCTTACGTCTTGGCCATCGGTATTGTCTTCCTAATAGACCCACGTCCGTGCGGCAGAGCCCTCGTCTTATACTTCTCTTCCCCACATACTGCCTGATCCAGGGTAGAACTCAAGCTGTAGTGCTCAGTGCTTGGTTAAAAATGCCTTTTCCCCCTCCGGAGTCATGATGATGGACTAAAACCCGGGCAATATAGTTTACTTTTACGGTAAGATATGTGGTGGTGAATCTGTATACACCAAGTTGGTGAGTACCTATCACAGCAGTTATCAGAAGGGAGGGTCACGTCAACGCAGACTTCACGCACTGAGATGTTCACTGCAGGGTTTAGAAGAGCAAAAAAAGGGGAGACACTTAAGTGTCCCTCAGGAGAGGCTGGGTAAATTAGGGTACATCCGTACATACAGGGAGATAGTAAGGGAGCAGCTATTTTGAAAAATACGGTAGAACCAAATGTTGAAAAATGATATCCAAGAAAAGTTAGACGGTATGATGCAATTTATGTAAAAAGGGAAAGGGATGCATGCACACATGTGATAAAATTCTGGAAGGATGCCCAAGAAACCTCGTATCAGCTACGGCTGGGGAATGGACGGAGAAGTAAGGGCTGGGTGCTTTTATCTGTTACTTAATTTTTCTGTCAATGGTTGAATTTTTTTATCATGACTGTATTGTTTTTATAAAATAAAAAAAAAAAGCAACTAGTTAGAAAAACAAGCTATTTTTGGATGGCAATGAGAAAAGTTAACTCTAAAAGATGCCCTTTCCAGGGCGGGGGCCCGGGGGCAAGGCAGAGAAGGGTGAAGTGGGGTGGGGACAAGTCAAGGGGTTATTGGCTCTCTCTGCTCCCGGTCTGCTGGCCAAACCAAACAACCTTCCATCTCTATCCCATGAGGTGGAGACCGCATGGAGCATGAGAATGTTCTGAATCATGGCCGATGAGGTGACTTAAGTTAGAACTTCCGGGACACTGACTGACCCTGCCACAGTCACCACTGACCCCACCCATCCTGGAAGCCGGCCATAAACCCCCGCAGCACCTAACACAAGCACTGATGACACAGTCAGGGACTTCACGTTGGGGGCAAATCAAGCTACTGTCGCATTCACAAATCAGCGATGACTGCTGCTTGCTGTATGAAGTTCAAATTTACCTTGGCTCAGCCTTGAAGGCTTTTCTGTGATCAGCCCCAACATTTTCGAACTCATTTGCTAAAACTTCTCAGTATCTATCAGCATATATACCAGCCCTGCGTGGGTTCAAATCCTGGCTTTGCAACTTACCCTTCCGTGCCGGAGCACCCCCTCTGGGAAATGGGGAGGACATTAACAGCACGCACGGCACAGGGCTGACATGGGAATGAGACGAGTCAATGTACATAAATGCACATAGAAGGGTGACTGGCACAAAGCAAGTGCTATTAAATGTTGCCTGCGTCTGTCACGCTCCCCGCCTCGCTCCACGGTTCTGGCTGGAACACTTTTCCAGCTCAGTCTCACCCATCTTTGAGAAGCTCTCTCAGGCAATGCCTAACCCCGAATCCCCCAGGGAGTGGCGGTTCTTGGACTTTCAGAATCACCCGGGGAACTTGGCACAATACAGACTCCTGGGCTGGACCCCTACTAGAGACTCCAGGGAATCTGCAGTGTGGCCCAGAAGCCCGCACCCGGGGGACACGCACATGTGTAGTGCGGGGCTGCCGCCGGAGAAGCAGGCTCTCACAGGGCTCCTCCTTCGCACCAGCCAGCAGTGTGTTCCCATCTTTCTTGTGGCCCTTCCCAACCTAATCGACGTCTTGGCCTCTTCAGCACCATCAAGAGATGCGGCAAGATGCGGTCTGCGGCACCTTCCCCAACGAGCGAGCAGATGCCCGGTGGGGTGGGATCAAGCCTGCTTGGGAAAGGAGAGAGCTTCCTCAGAAAAAGAGGCCTGGGTGTCCTCAGTGCAAAGGCCTATAAAATGCCCGGATGGACGAAAGCCTCTTTCGAAGACAGTCTCTTTCCTCAAAACCCAAAAGCTTCGTGTTCCTTGTAGCTCCCACATGTTTGCACACTGAGCTCTGTGAAAGAAGGTCTTGTGCCGGCATCCCCCACGTTCCCCTTCTGGAACTCTGTAGGCTGCTGCAAAGATGGGCTAGAAAGGTTCTATTTTGTTATTTTTTTTAAAGCTTCCTGAAAGCTTAAGACTCAAAAGCAAGTGAAAGCTTCCGCTGGTCAACAGGAAACCCTCCCTGCTCCCCAACTCTGCCCGGGGAACCTCACAGACTTCCTGAAGTTAAAACAAACACTGTGACCAGTTTCTACTCCTTGCAAGAATTTAATTCTTCCTTTAATATAAATAAGGCAGCATGAAACACCGAGAGCTCTGCTGCTTTCTGCTTCAGAAGCAGCTTTGGCGCACAAAAGATCCCCACTGACCCGCCGAGTTGTCGTCGCTGGATAAACAAAAGGCCAGAAAGTAATTTTTCAGTGAACTTTCTCCTGGAAGCCAAGGGGAAGCCGAGGGAGGTTCAGGCTTGGTCTTGGCTTCTGGGACCTGGTTCCTGGCTGTGGGGTCTCCTCCAAGCACAATAAGATAAGGATGAAGGGGGAGGGGAAAGGCAAGGCACGGGCAATAATAAATACGGAAATTCACCCCGAATTCTGGAAACAAACACAACTGAATGGGGGGCTTGGGGCTACTGCTGGGGGCCACGTGGACATGACCCTTCCCAGCAGCAGCCCGGCCGCCAGGGTCCCGGGGAGACACAGACCCACATCTGCGCAGTCCGACTCCAGCTCACACGGAAGGGTCGCTACCGGCCTCAGGGCCCCATCACGGCCGAGCCTCCTGAGCAAGTGAGCCCTGTCAGGCAGACCGTCCATCTTCCGGGACCCCTGGGGCCAGGTGAGAGCACCCCTGGGCGAGGGACAGGGTCCTCGGCAGCCTGACATCCCCGTGGAACGGGTATGTGGTTCGGCAGGCCTGGCCTGCTGAAACCCGGGAGGGGAACCCAGGTGCTGGTTCGGGTGCGCTCATTCTCGCCTCCCCCTCGGCTTGCTGCAGGGTTACTGAGGCAGTACCATGGCAGGAAATCCCAAAGGGCCAGCGAAGCCACAAGTGGAGGAGTGGCTTCCCAACCCCCCTACACAGGCCTGGAGTGCCGAGCAGTGCTGGCAGTGCCGAGGTGACCTCTCTGGGGTTTGGCGGCTGGGTCGGCAGTGTTGTCCCTGCGTGTTCCCAGTCAGCTGAGCCTCTTCGGGTCTTGGTCATCTGTGCGGCTGCCAAGGCCCCTCCAGAAAGGGGGGTTCTGTGCAGGGAGGGCGCCCCGCTGGAGTGAACAGGTCTTGGGGCCAACGGACGGAGCTGGGTCTCCTCTTGCCTCCCGGCATGCTCGGTTCTAGGACTGCGACCCTGCTGAGGAAAACTCAGGGCTCTGGCATCCCTCTCTCACTCCTCAGCTCTGCCATTTTCTCTGAACTGGGCATCAGCGGCAGACCCCAGCACCCCAAGGACAGGTTCTACTCTTCACCCCAGTCACCCTGTGTCTCTTGCAGCTTCCACCTTCAGGGTCCGCCCTCCCCCAGCACATGGATGGTCAGAGACCAGCTGCGGAGCTTGTCCCCAGCATGGTAGGTGGCACAGCACACTGGGGGAGGGGGTGCACCCTGAGTGAGACACGGAGCTGAATAAGCGGCCGACTGAAACTTCTCTCTGCCACCAAGTACCCACTTCTGTGCAACAGACATTGGCCCCTTGGGGCCTTGAATCTCTTCTAGGTCTTTTCTCCAAATAGTTTAAAACATGGCAGCCGCAGTTGGACCCCTACTGTGCAGGCTGGGGACGGAAGCTGAAAATTCCAACTGTCCCTGTTAGAGCCTTGGCTGCAGATGCCCGGGGCCAAGGATTACTGGAAACGGGCTGCGGGGTCTTAACACGCATCCCCGTCAGCATCCTGCAGACCCTCTGTTGATAGTGAAGTAGAGACCGACCTGGGATGTAAAAATTACACCCGAATCGATGTCTGCGTTGTCTTTAGCTCCGTGTGCAGAGAGGATTTTGTCCTCATCTTGGCCATTTGTGGTGACCCAAAAGTAAGCTGCAAAGGATCGACCAAACCCGGACAATAACTTCACCAGGAGGCCCGAGTGGCATGAAAGCAAACCAGCTTCCAGCTTGAAATTCTGTTTCCTCTGCGCCGTGGGGCCTGGCTTCCCTGCTGGGCTGAGCCGTGGCGCCCCACAAAGCCCGCCATTTTCCCGTGACAGGGCCTGCAGATGCCCCCAGAGGTGTGGACAGGTGGGGTGCCCTGCGTCCTGGCCGTCTGGGTCCCGGACGCTCTACAAGACAGCAGCTTTGTGGGGCAGGCTGGCATGGTCGGAGGGGATATGGAGGGAGTACTCGCTAATGAGCACCGGGGCGTTCTTGAGCATTTCGTAGAAGGAGTCCACTGTCTTCTGGTAGAGACTTCGCTGCAGGACGAAGGGCCGGAAGAGGTTGAGAGGCTCGGCCCTGCGAACGGCCTCAGGGAGTCCCATGCCATCGGGCACCTTGCGGTTGCCGATGAAGAAGTGATGGAGCTTCTTCTCCAGCAGGCTCTTCTCCAGGAAGCGGAGCAGCTCGTGCAGGCGAGCGTCTAGCTGCCCGGCCTTCCAGTCGGCCGGCCGCCGGGACAGCAGGAGGTGCAGCAGGGCCGTCTTCAGGTGGTAGTTGCCCAGGCCGCTGGGGCCGGTCAGGCGGCCCTGCTTGGACAGCAGGAAGGAGGCGATCTGCAAGCAGCTGAGGTGGCAGGCCCCCTCGGGCAGCGCCTTCGATGTCATCCGGAGGAAGTGTCGCTCGTAGACGGCAAAGGACAGGAGCCAGTCGGTGCTGAACGCCGGGGTCTCCCCGGAGGGCTCCCTGGGAAGGTGGGAGACAAAGTACAGGTCCGAGTCGTCACACTGGATCACAGGAATCAGGTTGAAGGGCATGAACTTCCCCGAGCGGAACTTGATCTTGAGGGAGCCCGGTGAGTCCAGCTGCCCGAAGGCCAGGTCGAACTCGTATTTGTGGGCAATGCGGTGCCAGGCCCTGGTGAGGGCCGTCTGGAACCACTTCATGACCTGCAGCGTGTCCAGGTACGGGGAGTCGCCGGCGCACAGCAGGGTCTCCAGCTCGCTGCCCGGCCGCGCGGGGTTGTCCCTGCCATGGAGGAGACACAGCATGTCTTCCCCCAGCGTGGTCTTGCCGCAGACGCAGCCCAGCGCGTCCTCGTCGGCCCGGACCACCTTGATCTGGCCGTAGCCCTGGCGGTCCAAGGGCACGGAGCGGCGGGAGCAGCAGAGCTCGGGGCGGAAGTGGTAGGGCTCGGGCGGCATGAAGGGCACAAAGAGGTCACACAGCAGCGGCTTGTCCACCTGCCAGTTCTCGTACATGCTGTCCACGCCAATGAAGTCCTCCACCTCCATGTCCGTGTCCCGGTTGCAGAGGCTCCGCAGGGCCTCCAGCAGGTCATCCACGAAGCCTTCCACGAACTCCCGCGTGCGGGCCGCATCGGCCGTGGCGCCCCGGATGCAGCGCTCGTAGAAGTGCTCGAGCGTGGCCTTGTTGGGCAGGGTGAGGCCCCGCAGCGGGGCGCCCTCCAGGCCGGGCAGCTCGTCCTCGTCCCCGCCCGGGCACTCCGGCGAAGGCCCATCCTGGTAGTCCTGCCGCCACACCTCGATCACCAGGAAGAGGATCACGCAGACGGTGCTCCACAGGTCCCAGGCCGTGCGGGTCTCATTCTGCTGCTGGCCTTCCTCCGCCACCCGCTCCAGCGCCTCCCTCTCGGCCGCCAGCCGGGCCACCTCCTCCTCCAGGCGGAGCTGCTCCAGCTGCAGCTTCTCCTGGTGCGCCTGCATCTTGCGGATGATCTCCTCCTCGTTCTCGGGGACCGTGGCATTCTCCCGCGGGAACAGCAGCGGGTGGTTGATGATGGCTGTCACCACCACCAGACACACCCGGAAGAGCCCCAGAGCCATGGCTGGGACTTTCCTGCCAGACAGAGAGACAGATCAATGGTCACACTGAGCTTCCCTCCATGCCACTTCCTCCCCGGACCCTCACTCTAACCTCTGTCCCACTGAGCTGATGAGAAAGTCTCGCAGTTCTCCCGCCCAGCTTTCAGTCTCCCCTCGTCCCATGCCTCGGGATAGCCTTGGAAGAAAGAACCACAAAGCCCTGAAAGCCAGCAATCCTGGCTGAGCGACTTGTGGAGGCTGTCCTGTTTGTCTGCTCAGGCTTTCCTCCTTCTGGAAGCAGCAACGCACTTTCCCCAGGAGCCAACCCTTTTCTGGCCCCCGTCCTATGGCTTGGGTGGGGATAACCCCACCCCCAGCTCCAGGGGTGAACATATAACGCAGGCCCAAGCTATTCTGTACCCCCGCCCCCACAGTGTGGATTCACTAAGGAGCATAGGACCTCCCTCGGGCCAATGGGAGGGACACAGAGGTGGGATTTGCTGGGGCCGATGGGAGAAAGACTAAGTTTGCCAGGGAACAGGATCACAGCTGCCAGAGGCTCTCTAGACCTCAAAGGGGGGTCTGCTTGAGAAAGATGCCAACATAGACAAAAGCAGATTCCCTGGATCCAGCTATGCCTGAAGCCATTGCCTCCGGACTTTTAAAGTCATCTAAGTCAACAATATCTCCAACTTTGTTTAAATCGGTTTGAGTTGTTTTCCTCTACTTCAACCCACCTCTTCCCAGTGAATGCCTTGTGGTGAATGTGACTTTCCTTAAGGCATTAAAGCCTAGTGGTTAAGAACAAGGCTGAGTTCCAAAGCCATCCCTGTCATTGATTAGCTGTGTGCCCCTGGGCACGTTAACACACCTCTCTGAGACCCAGTTTCCCTACTGGACGAGAGGAAAGCCAGAGCACGCGCAGGCCACAGTACCGAGGGATGCGGTGACCCACGCGGACTGCGAACACGGCACAGTGGATGGTGCAGAGCGCAGACTCATTGAACAGCAAGTGTTTCCGAAGCAGTTTTGGGCCCTTGTCTTCTGCCACTGTAAACCCCTTCTTCTGATCCGTAAGACCTCAGCCCAAATTCAGACCCTGACCTCCTGGCCTTCTCCTGGGTCTCTCCCCAGGGCAATCTTGGAGACAGCCAGAGTGACCGAGTCATTGGATTTCCTCTCCTGAGTCGTCTAAACATTAAATCTGACTTCTTAATTGTGAAGGGAGACACTCCATTCCTCCAGGACAAACGGATTTTTTAGATCTCAAGTGACTTTCAGGGAAGGGCTAACCCTTCACAATCCTGGGAGTCAGATAACACAGAACCTCGGCCCCATCCCAGACCTATCGAACCAGAATCTGCATTTTAATACCATCCACGTGAAAGTCCTCCAGGCGCAGTCGCACAGGATAAGCCTTACATCACGCCCTCTCCTCCCAGGAAGGAACCTTGGGAAGTAACAACGGGCCTTTGCCATGCTTGCCCTGCCCTCTTTGTGCCTGGAACCTCAGCGAGGAGAACAAATGGCCAAATGAGGCTGTTGGATGGCAGAGAGCACAGAGGGCCCCCCGGACATTCTGTCTGCCAGTGCGGGCTGATAGGAGCTTCTCCACTTTGCTTGAGCCCCATTCCCTAACCCTGAATTTACACCCCTGAAACCACTTGTTCTGGTTCTTACCCTAACGGTGCCAAGGAACAGGGACGTGGCATCAGGTAAAGACACGTCTGCAGGTTCTAGCCAGCAGGGCTGGGATGTACGTGAGCTGAGTTGCCACACGTGGGTAAAGCCTGCTGCTCAGATGTGATTCCATCCCATACACAGCTGGACACGCAAGCAGGAACCGAAAGCGGGGTCCACCGGCAGAATTCAGCACGCACACACATTCAGGCCTCAGAGGTGAACTTGAGGAGGAGACGGAGGACAGGAGAAAGTGCAGGACATCAGGCCGGAAGGGGTGTGGGGTGAGGAAAAGGTCCAGGGTGAAGCTAGCCAGCTTTTCTTTCCTAGGACAAGGAGCGGCTTGCTAGATAATTGGTGAAACAGGTCAGCCCTGGTTTCCCCATGAGAGAAACCTCAATGGAAAGTCTTGCCGGGGTTGTCCAAGGCAAAGCCGTGAGGCTGGCTTCTTAACAGGGATCAGGGTTTTAGGATCAAGGCGTGCGGTGCTAAGTAGCACAGCACCAGGCAGCAGTCAGCTGGGAGAGAATTTGGAGGTTCTGAGGTCCTTGGGGGCCCCTGTACTATAGGCAGTCCCCTTTGGGCACAGCAGACCCTGACAGGTCACAGTCATAGTCCTGGGCAGCCCCTGACCCTGGAGGTCAGCCTCCACACCAATTCAGGGTAGGACGTCAGCAAGCGGGGAGCGGCGCCATCGTCAAGCCTCAAGACTGGGAGGTCTTCCTTCTCTCTCCCCAGCAGCTTCCACGGGGCTGTGTGCATCCTCGTGCCTTGTTCAAGGGCTGTAATGGCCTCCTTGTACCGGGACAGGCAAGTTTCAAAGCTCCAAGCCAACTGGAGCCATCAACTCTGTATGCAAGGGATTAAGAGGATGGATTCTGGAGTAGCCAAGACGGGGCTAGAAGCCAGCATGGGCACGTACTAGCTATGTGACCTTGGACAAGTCACCCAACTTCTTAGACCCTCAGTCTCTTCATCTGTGAAATGGGCATAATCATACCTGATGTTGTAAAGCTTGAATGAGATCATGCATGTAAAGCCCTTAGCAAAATGCCTGCCCCCGAGCAAGTTTTCTCATGAAAAGGTATCTGTGATGGGATGGGGAAATGCAGTGACCCTGCCTGTAGGGGTTCTTGAGGGGCCCCACAGATGCCCCTACAAGGTACTCTGGCAGGATGCAAGCAGCCCTCAGTGACACTGACAGGAGTAGGGTTACCAGACTCACTGGAGCATGAGGGCGATGGGCGGACAAAGGGCCTGGGTTTGAAATGTGACTCTACTCCCTGCCAAGGGGCCTTGCCTCTCCAGGGCTCCACGGCTTTCCCTCTGAGATGGCGCTAAGAGCAGAGCCTCCCTCCTAGGAAGGCTGAGTTAAGGGAGATAATCCATTTCAGGTGCTTGGCACAGAGCCTGGCACAGAGTCGATGCCCTTCAACATCCGCTCCTTCCCTCTAGGCCTCCACAGGCCTCTGTTTTCTCACCTGCTAAGCACACCAGCCCTGCCAAGTCCTAGGGGTGCGGAGGAAAGCACGCTCGAAAGTGCTTTGAAAGCACAAACGCTCCTCTAGAGTAGCCGTCCCTTGGTGTGCCACTCTGCCCACCCTGCCCCCCAGCAAAGGGGAGAAGGCTTGGATCCTCCCGGAGGTGGAGTTCTGACTCACTCCTTACTTAAACCATCAACTCCCTCCCAGGGATCAGATGAGATCCCAGTTGTCATTTTGCTCCTTTTAACGTGTGGACAGGCCAGCTCTGCTTATGGCAACCTAAGGGATGGGGAACAGGCTGAGGCTGCCATTGGTCACTAGACGGGGCCAAGCTGGAACCTCTATTTCCCCTTCCCAAACCAAGCCACAGGGAACACTGCCCTGGGGGCCACGGGGCCAGAAGAATGAGGAGAAGGAACCAGAGTGGTGCGACTTTTATTGGAGACCATAGGGACACACAGGTATTTGGGAGGCTCTCTCCAAACCATGAATACATATGCATGTATGTACACACACACACACACACACACACACACACACCTTCCCAAAAGGCCCCTTTCTCCAATTTCAAAGTTGTCCACCTCTGCCTTGGCCCAAGGCTCTCAGCCCTACGAGGCTACCCCAACACATGGCCCAAGACATCCAGCTGGGTTCAGCTGAAACATTAACTTGGGTCAGTCTGAGGGCTTTTGTCTGTCTGCTTGCCAGGAAGCCGGCAGGAAACCTGCAGAGTTCCTCTCCACCCCCGCTCCTGCCCATGGAGTGTGGTGGCCCATGCAGGTCACAGCTAAATTTAGCCTGGCAAAGAGCCAGGGTCACGAGGCAGCAGGGGCTAGGGCACAGGGCTGCGGGTGGTCAACCCAGACCAGTGGTTTTCTCAGACCCTTATTCCGCACCAGGCCAGAAGCCTCAGACTCGGGGAGAAACCCCAGATGGACTCTCTGTTCCCTGGGGTCTGTCACTCCTGCATTCCCCAGAGCCCCCAGCACCCCAATCTGAGCTTAATCCAAATCAATGCCACTAAGAGCTGTCTAACAGACACAGGCTTCCGTTTATCAGGCCTCACTAGGATGTGCTGGGTGCACAGCGACCCCTATAACCTAAGTGCGTGCTGTCCCTGTTTCACAGATGGGTTAACCAAGCCCGAGAGACAACCCACAGATGGGTTAACCAAGCCCAAGAGACAAAAAGCAGTTTTCTAGCCACACGACTAGAAAAGGCACAGCTGGGTTGAGATAGTCTGTTCTATCTGCTCCACCTGGAAAGCCCAAGTTCTTTCCACCCTGATGTTTCCAGAGCACCTACTATGCACAAGGAACATTCTGGATGCTGTAGGGCTCACACACATGAGCCCAGCACGATCGCAGGCAGGAAGAACACCACAATCCACACATGGAGGCAGACAGCCACCAAGGACCGTCACAGGACTGAACGAGCTGGGGAACGTTAACGGCGCATGAGCAGTAGGTGACAAAAACGCAGAGTTTCATTTCTGTTCTTTGGGGGCCCCTCTTTGTCTGTGGGCCTTCCTTGTGTTCACTAGCAGGGGAGATGTGGGTGTGCAAGCCTTTGGCTCCACGTCCCAGTAGCCCCCTCCTTCCAGACAGAATTCCCACAGCAAACCCGGAGCAGTGAGAGCCTGGGTTCATCCACACCCCTTCTGCCCCCTCACCCACCTACCCCCACCCAACGCTGGCTGGTGTGGCCTCAGGACCCATTTCTCAGCAGCCAGCAGTCCCCTGGGACAGTGGTTCTCAAAATGTGGTCTCTACTGGGCAGACCCCGTGGGAACTTGTTAGTAATGCGAATGCTCGGTGCAATCCCAGCCCCGCTGATCCGAAATTCCAGGGCCGGGACCCAGCACCTATGTTGTAACGAGCCCTTCGGGTGGTTCCAGCACCCACTCATGTCTGAGAACCAGCCCTGCCCAAGCCAGGCAGGCCTCCAGGGAGGAGGAGGGTGTGGTTCCTGCGGTGTCCCTGCAGCCCGATCCTGCAGCTCGCCCCATGGGTCAGATGCAATTAGCTCTGCTAATTACAACAGCAAGAGCCGCCCGGCCCCAGCGTCCCCTTCCGAGCTGAAAGGAGCAGCTGAGGCAGTTTCCTTATATATTTAGAAGAAAGGAGGAGGTTGATGGCAGGGGAAGCCACCTGCAGCCCAGGTCCCGGGGCATTCCTTGGGTCCCTTTCCCACTGCTTCGCTCTGCATGCTCTGAAGAAGGGACCAAAGGAGACCAAGCTGTCAGTAAGTTTGGGCTGCACCCCTACTGTGCGCCCGGCCTTGTGCTGAGTTTCTCAGGCCCAGCTGGCAAGGTACACGGCTGTTCGGGGGCAATAAAGCCACACATTCAAGGAAGTCAGAATTTAGTGTTCTACTCATCTAAGCCCCATTTTACAGATGAAACTAAAGAGACCCAAAGAGGAGACTCGCTCGAGCAGGAGGGTAGGGTCAAAGTGGCCCAGGCAGGCGGGCCCTCCCAGGGATTCACAGACGGACAGACAGCTGAGAAGGCACGGTGGGCGCTTGTGTTCTCATCAACAGCAGCACTCGGCTAAGTACAGCTAAGTACTCGGCGTGTATTCTGTCGTTTGGTTCTCAGAGCATGAGTTAGGTAGTTGCAACAACCTATCTTATGAAGAGACTGATGATCAGAAAGGTCCACTGTGCGGCTTCTAAGATTCCCTGTCTGCAGTGAGCCTGTCCCCCTTTCCTCTGCGCTCCCCCCACCCTCCCAGGGGATGAGCAAGCCCTGCCACCTCCCAGGCATCACGGCCAGGAGCGACCACCCAGATCATCGAGTTGGCTGTGCCTCGAGGAAACAGGACCGTAAGAAAGTTTGATCCCGAGTCTTGGGGGTGGAGTTTGGGCCCCATGAGCAAGCAGTCTGTCTGCAGCCCTGGTGAGGCTCTCCTCTGCGGTCTGGCCTGTCTGTCTGATCCCCGATTCCATGCCTCTTTCTAGCAGAGCCCACGCTGCACACTGGCGTCAGCTTCCCCGCCCAGCCCAGGGGCACCTTCATTCAGGGCCAGCTCAGGGGCCCCTCCTCAGGGAGCCTGCCCCTGGGTGCAGGCCTGCCTTGCCCTTCTCAGAACTCTTGCAGGTGAGGCCACCTTCTCACTCTTCCCTTGTGTCACTTTGCCCACCAGTACCTTCCTAGCTACAGTTCCAGCAAGTTCCCAAAGCTGGATGTCCTCCTGTCTCCTCCAGGGCACCAGGCTGCCCAGTATGTCGGTGAGAGCTGACTAATCATGTGTTAGAGAGGAGATGGTCGCTGTGGGAGTGACATGTCTCCACAAACTCCTTCCTCTTCACCTAACTCAGGCCCGGGGGTGGGTGAGTGGGGTGTAAACGGACTCACTGTAGATGGCTCCCACCCTCCAGCACAGGAGTCCCCTGCAGGAGAGGAGAAAGGCCTTGTAGACTGGCCTGCCCCCCAGCAAGGCCATCGCTCCCTGAGGTTCCTCTCTGCCTGCACCCCCAATGGGGGTGGGGACAGGGGAGGGGCTGAGCGGCACTGGGGAGGGGCTGGGTCCTGTGGACTCAAGGCTGGGTAGGAGAGGGAGGGCAGGCAAAGACAGCAAGTGAGAAAAGAGGAAGGAAGAGGACCAACAAAGCGTAATTGAGAAATGGGTTGAAGGGCGAGGTGCTGGGCCCCCGGTGTCTCTTCTTCTCCGTGTCCTTACAGCCACCCCCATCACCTTCCACCCCACCCCTCCCCGCAGCAGAACCTCTGTCTTGGCCTCCAGCCAGGCTCGCCTGCCTTGGACCTGCCACCCTCATGGCCACTGGGCTCCTTCCCTTCCCTCCTTCCAGTCACCCTTCCCGAAAGCAGGGCTTGTAAGACCAAATGTGGGGGTGCGGGGTGGGGAAGGCCCCGTAGTGAATGGACGAGGCTGCGGATCCTAGAGATGCAAGTGGCGGGCGCAGGGCAACCGGGTCCCACACGCTCTGTGTACAGGACAGAGCCGCCACACCGCATGCGCTGTGTGCCGAGAGCGGCACCATCTTTTTTTTTCTCCCAAGAGAAGCCAGAAATCTGGATTTTATCAACATCCCTCAAATTTACAAGGTCGGGTGCTATTTCAAAAATTCTTTGAAAGCCATGGAAGCCAAATAAAATATGTCAGTGGGCCACCTAAAGCCTGCAGGCCCTGGGCCCCAGCCCCCTCTGTGTGCCTCCTTTCTCCTGGCCACCAGCACTCCCCAGCCCCTACCGAGCACCCTCAAGGCTGCCCTTGACCCTGGAACTCTCCTCACTTTTCCCCCTCAGCAACACCACCTCCTTACTATTTTCTCTGTGAACAGGACTCCCTGAAATAGCCCCCCGGCTCGACCCTTCTCCCCAAACCCAGTCCTGACTGTATTCCAGCGTCTCCCAGTCATCCCAGCAGCCACCCTCAGCATAATCAGAACCAGCATTTATGAGGGCGGGCCTGAGCCAGGCCTGTGCTGGAGATTTACATCAAGCCTTCTCCACAGCCTCTCCGGGGACTAGAAGAAACAGAGACTCTAGCCTATCGGGTACGCACAAGGAGCACTTGGAGCTACTGTCCAAGGTCTGTGGCCCCCGGGAGAACCGGACCCCCACTGCCCCTCCCTAACCCAGGGGAGATCCTACACTGGGCTCAGAAGAAGCAGAGGTCAAAACTGGACCCTGGTCGGGGTGGGGGAGAGAGCAGAGAGCACAGACAGCCCCTCCATCTCGCCCTGCCAGGCCTGGTGGAGGAGAGCCCAAGGCAAAGTTTACACTGTGAGGGGAGTGGCCTTCTCGCCAAGGTGAGCTCTTCTGTCACAGCCGTGGCCTGGCCGGACTCACAGAGGGTGCCGAGTCACACCGGCCAAAGCACTAAGTTTCCTCAAGGCCCGATTTCAGAAGGGGAGGGGCTTCCAAAAAGTCACCAGGATGCCAACCCCGTCCTCCGGTCTGGGGTCACGCAGCTGGTCAGCGAAGTGCAGGAAGGACAGGGGCCTGGACTCCGCCGATGTGGGTGGGAGAGCCCACACCCTTCCTGTTCCCGCTCTTCCATCAGCAGCTCACACACATCCCTTGGCAAGCAACAGATGGAGAAGGCAGGGGAGCCACCAATCTCCCAGGAAGGACATGGTGTCCTTCCATCCAGCCACGCTGCCTGAGGTCCCCACAGCACATCATGGGAAATCGCAGTGTCCTGGGACAGACAGAAGCCTGGTGTCACAGAGGCTAAGGCATGGCAGGGAGCTTGCAGACCCCAGGCTAAGGCATGGCAGGGGCTCCCCTAGCAGCCTTTTGTCTTGGCCCACATCCAGCTTTCTCTCACCTGTTCCCCCCCAGGGCACCCTGAATCCAACAGTTGCTGCAGTGGGTTGAACGCTGACCCTCAAAAAGATAAGTCCACAGGCTAACACCCAGACCCTGTGAATGTGACTTTACTTAGAAGGAAGGGTCTTTACAGATGTAATTAAATTAAGGACCTTGAGATGAGCTCAGCCCATATGCCCCAGGTGGGCCCTAAATCCAGTGACAAGTATCCTTATAAAGGGGCAGAAAAGGAGCAAACAGACAGAGAGGAGAAGGTGCTAGAAGCTGGAGGCAGAGGCTGTAGCGAAGCTGCCACAGCCTGGAAGGCCTGGAGCCCCCATGCGCTGGACGGGGCAAGGAAACAGCCCCCCTCGGGGCTGGAGACGGTGTGGCCCTGCGGGTACCCCGATTTCAGACTTCAGGCCTCCAGAACTTTGAGAGGTTTGTTTCTGTCGTTTCACCACCCAGTTAGTTTGTGATGTTTTGTCAAAGCAGCCGTGGGAGGAGAACAGTCTCGAAGTGCAGCCTCCTCGCCCACCCTGTTCCCCTGCCACCTCTGAGGCAGCCTTTGCCCGGCACCCACACCGGGGGCTCCCCAGCCTGGCTGGCACGGGCCCCTGGCATCAGCTCCCCCGGGCCCTCCCTCACTCCCAGGCATGCCGGGTGGCCTCCTTGTCCCTGGAGGTCTCCCTCCTCCATCTCATTGGGTTCTAGTTTCCATGTGACATGGGTCAGAGGTTTAAGACTGATGTTCGGGGCCTGGCCCACCCAGCCTCGGGGGACCCCTCAGTTCCCTTCCCACCTGCCCTGGCCACTTCAGATGATTGACTGTCCCCTGAACATCTCCTATATAGCCCCCAATTCCCTGCACCGTGTCCAGAGCACACAACCCAAACCCTACCTGATGGTTTTCACAGCAAGCCCATCTCAGAAACTGCCTCCAAGAGCCTTCCTGATCCCTCTCCACCCCCACCTCCTGAGACAAACCCTTCTTTCTTGAAAGGGATACAAGAACAAGCTAGGGTGGGGGGGCGGAGACGGCATATGTAGTAAGCCCTTCTGAGTGTGGCTAAGTCTGGTGCCTCGTGCGGATGGCATCCTGGAGATGTCCCACAGCTGGGACCCCACAGTGCTTGCTCCCCCCTCCTCTCCTTACTTAGCTCGGCTCACCGGTGCAGCAGCCCCATTCCACAGGCGGGAGCCCGCGGAGCCGAGAGGAGGAGCATTCGCTCACGGTCTCACAGGAAGAGAGCAGAGGAGCCAGAGGCCATGCTAGGCCCACAGCTCCAGACCCTGCCATCTCCCTGCTTCACCCCTTCCTGCTCTTTTATCACAGTGAGCCGCTTGAGCTCTGGTCTTACCCCACAACTTCCAGGGCTGCCTGCTCAGGGCACCAAGGATGCGTGGGGTCCTGGGGACCCACCAGGGTGCTCCCATCCTGTGCTCTGGAGACACCCGCTTTCAAAAGAAAGCACACATGTCCTCCATCCTCAGGAAGGATGCGTTTCTTACAGCGAGTGTGCACCGAAGCGTGTCCCTTGATCCCCGGATTCCCACCTCAGATTTCTGGACCTGAAATCACAGGGGCGTGTTAACAATGGAAACACAGAGGTAACCACTTCCCGCAGTGAAGCAGCCCTCATACACAGTCAGATGTTGGCTTGGCTTGAGCTCGTGTTTCTCAGAATTTCCCTCTGCCCCTGGGCCCCATCTCGCCCACAAGAGCGCTGGCTGGGAGGGAACGTTAACACCCACCTCAGGCAGGGATGCCAAGGCTCCCCAGATGTGCCCCCTTCTCTCCCTGCACCCTGTGTTCTCTGCAGCCCCTACCTCCAAGCAGAGCGGGGAATGCTCCGGAAGAGCCACACTCTGGCTGTGGGGCAGGGAGGGCCAGGAGGGCAGGCCGCAGTGACAGAGGGCAGGCCGCAGTGACAGAACGCAGGCTCCAGACAACAGCGAACACGCTGGCTCAATGGGGAGGGTCTGCGAGGGGCCTGAGCGGGAACCAGAGAGAAAATACAAAGGAAAACAAAGTGGAGACAAAGCCCTCCCTTGGCCACCCTGCTTCCCCTCTCACAGAGGAGCTGGGGATGGATGGAGTGAACCAGGTGGCTGGGCGCCACCTTCCTTGTGATCCCTGGAGGAGAACAAAGACAGACCAGCTCACAAGGGCTCCCAGGACTTTTCCATAGTCCCCCCCCCCCATCTGCCGTCTCTTACTCACACCCCGGCTTGAGGGATTCTAGCCCCCACACAGTGAAATCCCAGGCTGTTCTCCCACCCTGGCCCCCCGGGGCTTGGGCGGTACTGGACCCAGTGCCTGTGCCCCAGCTGGGCTGGGGGGAGGGGGAGAGGGGAGGGGGGCAGGGGGAGAGCTCTGGGCCTCCTGCCTGCACACACACACACACACACACACACACACACACACACGCTTTGTGCCTGTAAAGATCTAAAACGCCTTTCATCTTAATAAAGGGGACTAGCAGGAGACACAAAGGCAAGATGGAGGCCAGCCCAGTTGTAAAACGCCTCAGAGCTTGTGGGGGCCTCTCTGCCTGTGCTCTCTGCTGCAGGAACCTGCGCTGAACACCAGGGCCAGAGTCGGCCTGCCCTCCCTCTCCGGGGCCGCCTCAGTCAGGGTGAACCAGATCTCCCGTCCGGGAAAGCAGGGGGCCTAGACTCTAACTCCTGAACAGTTGGCAAAATTATCCCCAGAACCGTCTCGCACTGCACGGAGTCCTCTTCCCTGTGAATCAGACAAAACGCCGACAACCAGCCACGGGGATGGAATGATGCCTGCGCTCTGCCCTGGCTTCTGCCCGAGATGGCGCCTGACACATAGCAGGGGCGCCTGAACCAACGACAGCAACCAGTGGGTCAGGCTGGGCAGGCGGCAAGTGGCCCCCGAAACTGCCAAGTTCACAGGGACATCCTCCACCCCAAGGCCACCCAGGAAGAAACAGCCCAAGAGGTTCAGCTGAGGAGCTTAACACTTTGCAGAGGCTCAGTGCACAGCAGTGAAGGGGCCAGACCCTGCAATCAGAGGGCCTGGGTTTGAATCCCAATCTCTCACTTACGGTGACAACAGTACCTCCTTCTTGGCATGGTGGTCCCATACATGCTCATGCTCTGTAAAGGACATGGTTATCTGCTGTGGTATGGGTGATAGCCCAGGTCTCTACTTTGATTTGTTAAATCCTGCATCTTAGGGACTCCCCTGGGGAGACGGGGGTGACCGACATCCCTGCAGCATTCCAGAAGCCTGGGGACCTGGTCTGGTTGTCTCCTCTACCTCCCTGTTTCTTCAAACGGCCCCAGGGGCTACCACAGAGGGAGAGCAGGAAGCTTGGCACCTGGGGAGTTCACAGCTTGCGCCCCCCCCTCCCCCCCGGGTCTGGCAGCATCGACACTGACCGATCTTCTAGGCCTTCTAAGCACCTAGAAGGAGAAACCACAGTGGGTCCCTGATGCCCGGCATTAAAGGTGCAGGGGTTCCTTGATGCTTGCTGAGTGAATGAATGACGTTGGGGGAAAGAAAACCTCGCTGCTTTTGAAATGGGGGTGTAGTGGGAGGTCCCTGATGAAGTCACTTGTAAGGTTTTGCTTCCTGGGAGGCGCTCTGCAGTTAGAAAAGCAAAGTGCTAAGAATGGTAAACGCCTAGGGGAATGTGAGCAAAAACCCTTCCAGACGAGGCCCAGGAGACAGACCTCAGCCACTTCAGGTCTGGACGGCCTTCTTCGAACTGTAGGCTGACTCACCACCCGTGTTTACCAAGAAAACGACCCAGGAATGAACCCTGACACAAGTTTATCTGACCCCCAGCTGCCTCTCCCCTTGACGCCCACTTCCTTGCTTGAGAGCCTTACAGAAATATAAGATAAATGGAGGATACAGGATTTGAAGCAAATTCAGGAAAAGCAGCAGAGAAGCAACCCTTGGTGGACTGGCAAGCAGTTCTCCCTTTCTGGGAAAGAACAGCCCAGCCCCGTGACCCTGACACCCCATGGAAGAGTTTAAAAAACAGCAGCCATCGTGTGACATTTACAGAGATTCAGGCATTGTGCAAAATGCTTTATGGGTCTCATCTGCACAATAAACCCCTGAAAGAGGCACTATCTGTGTTTTACAGATAAGGAAACTGAGGCACAGAGTGGCGAGGCCACTTGCTCACCATCAGCACTGGGATTCGAACTCAGGACTGCCCTTCAAGCCTCCGATCTTCCCATCATGCTGTGCTGCTCAGTGACTTGATTATCTATGAAATATTACATGTGTCTATGGCCTTTCCTGCACCGTTTAGGACAAGGCGCTGACAATTTAAGTGAAATGTGGGCTTGAAGCAGGGAGTGAGACTTAATGAGCGTTCAAGGCCCCTCCCACCCAGAGACTCTGGGTGTGACCTGAGATGTCTGAGACTGCTTTTCTGCTGAAAGGACAGTGCGTTGGGACAAGGGAGGGAGGGAGCACCCTTCTGACAGTGGACAGTGCCTTTTGCCAGGAGGCATCAGAGAGAAAGTGCCTTCTGGAGTGGCAAGCAGGGGTAGGGCCTAGGCATCCCCCATTCTCTTCCCCTCCAGCCCAGACTTGCTGTGGTCCTGCCCCTTCACTGACTCTGGAACAAAGTCTCAGCAAACAAAGGTCCTTTTCATGACCTTCAGGCGGGTCCCTGACTGCTGCGAAGACGGCTACTGAAACCGGCTCCCAGGAGCACAGTTTGTTATGAGCGCGTGGTTTTGTACCAACAAGCAGGACCAGAATTACGACAACGCCCTCCCCATGGTTTGGTGCAGGTTACAGGAGACTCTCCTGTATCCACTTCAGGGAATGACCTGGGGGAGAGAGGAGTAGCCCAGGAGAGCTCCAAAGCTGAGCCCTCCCCCCAGGCGGCCAGGCGACCACTATGGCATTCACCTGCAAATGAGTCATTTGAGAATTGTGGGCTTTGTCTTTTTTCCAGGACTTCCATCTGAGGATCTTAAAGTGCTCTGTACTTTCTCTGGTACTGGCTGCTCCTATCCCCATTAGACAGGCAGAGAAACTGAGCCCAACTGCTAATACCACAGAGTCAGAGAGGGAGGGGACCTGGAGTAGGTGGTCTGCCTGTTGTCTTCTGACCTCTGACACTCAGACTTTGTGGGATTCTGTTCTTCGGCAGGACACAGTTGACACCCATGCCCGTCCTCTCTAACACCACTCCCCAAATCTCGGGTATATCTCAACCACCTCCAAACCTCTGTATGAATTACTGGGGAGGAAGGGATTCCACAGCTTTAGTTTAGGCCAACTTGAAATTCGATGGGGCGTGCCAGAGCTGGTGAGAGGTGAGCTGTGAGACCTTGCTTCTGTTCCCAGCTGGTATCAACTCCTGGGGCAGCGGATCCCACACAGTCCTCCTCTCTGCGTACCTTTGATTATAAAGCTCCATGAAGCCAATGAATCCCGAGCACAGTCACTGCCTTGCACATTGTACATGCACAACCAATACTCGAGCAATGAATGAAGGTCCCCTCTCTTAAGTCAGTCCCTGTAGTGAGGACGTGGGCATCCTTGTTTCCCACCTTCCTTTGGAGGTGAGGGTGGAGAAGGAGGGAAAGCCACTTTTCTGATCTCCCTATCACTGATCCCCTACCTCCCACTCTCCCCTACCAGATTCAGGCTGTAGAAGGGAAACCCAGGGCCATGGAAGCTGCCAGAAGTTACTGAAAGGAGTCATGCTCTTTGCTCTAAGTCACAGCTCAGAGAACTAAGACTGCAGCCCTCAGCACTGAGCTCTATTCCCCTGGGCCAAGCCCAAGGCCCAGAGACCAACTGGCTCCCAGCCTAGACCTCTGAACTGCAGCCCCTCCCTCTTCCCCCTGCCCAGCCCCTGAGAAACACACCTGTGGATGTCACACCTTCTGTGCTCCCTCCCTTCAACATGTGTCTTACAGTTGGGATGGTTCTTATTCCTCCCGGTCTACCTTAAGGTGGAGGTGAGGTGTTGCCGTGGGCAACAGTGATGTCACCTTCCAGGTGCTTCCATTCTGCTGATGTCAGGGGGTGGGCCACTGGATACAGGGGGAATATGCTTTCAAAGAGAAAATACCACAGGTCCCAAACTGCTGAGGAAGGCCCTGCAGACCTCTTAGGCACCCCCGCAGGACCCTCTTCCTTGCCCAGAAAACCTCACCCTTCTCTCCCTCTGGAAGGACGCCTGCTCAGACCAAGCATCAAACCTGACTCTCCCTCCCACAGAGTTGGCGGAAAGTGGGGACTAGCAGCTTTGTCCTCAGCTCTGAACAAACCACAGCAAGGGCACCAATGAGCTCCTTCCTTCTAAGCCTCTAGGACAGTCTGGGTCCCTACAGCCTTGTCCTTTGGCCAGACATCAGTGGCACTAATGGGGAAGCTGGGGTCCCAGCTGGGCAGAGAATATGGATCCTCGACTGAACTCTACTGTCTTTAAGAGCACGTACTAGCCCGATCAGAAGTCTGTGCTGCGCACAGTGCTCAGTGCTTTCTACACATGTCCTGTGAGTGGTTATCCCCATTTTACCGATGATGAAACTGAGGCCTGAAACAGTCAAAGCACTGGCCCCAATACAGAGAACATCCATGTACTGAGCAGTGGGGCCAGGACTCAACCCAAGCCCACCCTACCCCAAAGCCCACGTGGATCACATTTCCTTGGCGCTGGGGCACCTGAAGACTATGGCTTACTAAAGATGAGCCATGCGGGGCCAGACAGAGCTCACAGAGAGCCCTTTAAATCCCGAGAGGCCATCTGGGCAGGCCAGCTGACCCGAGGCAGCCAAGGCGAGCAGTGCCTTAGTACTGCTTCACACCCATGCTCGCACAGGGGCTGCCCTAAGTGGCCAGTCTGGGCTCTTCCACTTCCCCAAGCATCTGTGCTGATTAGGGACCATGTTTCTTTGCTCTGTGCTTGGCTTACTGTTGACCCATCCAGGCCACCTGACCAAATCCTCTTAATTTGCATACAGCATTTACCCCTTCGTCCTGGCCTCCAACCCTGGAGCTGTATAGTGGTTAACTTATGCAAATGAAACTCTATGTAGCTGGGAGCTAAAGCTTATAAAGCACTAAACAAATTAAGTAAGTAAAATAAAAATAGCTAAATTATGCAAGAGGAAATGGAGAAATCCTATCAGGTAAACACTGCCCCTGAGACACTGGCCAAGGAGACCTACACAGCCAGGCTGACTGGAGTACTGGTCTACCTGGCAGGTGTCTCTCCACTGATCAGAGGTCCATGGAAGTCAAGAGAGTCCCGTGTTATTAGGCATCCCCCTCCCTCCATTTCCTGCTTTGCTAAGCACGAGCTGATCTTTGGATTCCCATGTGGCTCGCCCAGGACGAAGGGACCAGATACTATCTAGTCTGCGTGATGGTGATGGTCATTAAGTCTTCCAAATTAATAAACTAGCATTCTAATTTGCACACCCACTTCCGGGATCTTCTAGAGGTGACTCAGTAGTCCAAGACCAAACCACTCGGAAAATTGTGGAGATGGGATTTCTGAGTAGGCACAGCTAAGAGCTAGACTTGGGACAGGTGACATGATCCACATAAATACCACCTTTATGCGAAATCTGCTGGGTACCAGCTGATCCTTCCCAAGAGACTGTGAGGCACCCTCACTGGATGAGAAGCTAGTTTGTTTAAACTGCTGTCTGTAGACAGTATGTAGTAACATGCTTCATTTCAGCTACCTAAGTGCTAAAATGTACGGTGTGGAAAATAAGTGATATATGAGGGTGTGAAATGGAATTTGGGGAAAGATTTCCTGAACAAGCTTGGGAAAGGCATTTGCAGGTGAATAGGGCCTGGACAGGGAAGGGAAGAGGGAACAGATGGGGACTGGGGGGTGGGAAGTGCTAGAACAGCATGTTTGGACACTCGCCACCTCGTTCCACTCCTGGGGGCATTTCCTGCCTAGGTCAGGGGCCCCGTGTAGCTGTGGCCTTTTCCCTCTGCACCACATACAGGTGGCACTTACTCATCACCCTTATGTCAGGCCCCAAACTGGATTTGCCACCTCACACTGCCCAGCAATTAAAGAGAAAAGTCAGTTGATACTTGGGCCACGCCTCCCATGAGCTGTCAAGGCCAAGAGTGCTCTTTCTTTCCTTGCCTTTCTGCTGCCAGATGAGTTTTCCATCTTTTCTCCATCTGAGCAGAGAGTGGGTATTTCTTCCTTGGACAAAGAAAAAAGCAATTGCTCTTTCCTTCTTCCCACAAGGGCCCCCAACCAAACTAACTTTTTTTTTTTTTTTAAGATGTATCCACTTATGAGAGAAAGAGAGAGAGAGAGCGCGTGAACAAGAGAGAGCGTGTGAGGGGTGGGAGGCGCAGAGGGAGAGAGAGGAGAGGATCCCAAGCTCCCAAGCAGACTCCCCCTGAGCGTGGAGCCTGGCACTGGGCAGATCCCATGACTCCTGAGATCACGAGCTGAGCCAAAACCGAGAGTCGGGTGCTCAACCAACTGAGCCACCCAGGCGCCCCCGAACTAGCTTTTTAAGCTTGTTTCTTGTTCTGTGAACGTTCAGTGACTGGGACTCAGCTTCCAGACTCCTGAATACTTCACTGCTCTGTGCCTTAGTTTCCTCATCTATTTGGGGATAACAGTGCCTACCTCATAGGACTACTATGAAAATTAAATGACTTAATGAAAGGAAGGTGGTTTTGGGGGGGAAAAAAAGCCTGGCAAATAAATGTTAAGCCCTCAATAGTGGCTGGTTATCAGGGCTGCTATGTATGGTTGCACAGGTGGTATACTGCTCAAGAACACCTGGCCAGGGTATGGTGAGGATGAATCCAGCTCCCATGTACTTGTCCAGCTATGTGCCTCGGCCAAGCCCATTAAGATGAGGCCCCAAGGTGGTACCCTAAATGTCACCAAGGCGCCATCCCCTTGCAGCGAGGTACATCTTATTGTAATTCACACCAGGAGCGGAATATACTAGCAACAGCTTTGGTGGTTATTATTAACATCCCTTGGCATTCTCGGATACATCCCTCTCCCCAGCAATAAGGTGCTGCTCCTCAGCTCCCCAGCACTCTAGGACGCTTCTCTATTAAAACCCCACAAGCTCCACTACTACCTCATCCCTACTGAGGGGACTTCTCGGCCCCAAATATGGAGCCACAGTTTTGGCCTCTGAAGGGAGTCTCTCCTTCATAATGGCTGATGGCCAGCTATCTCTGGTGACAGGCATGGGCAGTGCATTACCCAGTGAGGAGTTCTAGTTGTTGGCGAGTTACTGCTTACTTCTGAGTAAGACCTGTCTCCCTGTCTCTCCTAATCAGTGAGTCTCTGAAGTTAGACAGAGCAAGTCTTCTCCTTTTCTCAAGTGCCAGTGCTGGAGATTCCTGAAGGCCACAGCCTCAGCCCCCTCGGCTTCTCATCCCGGAGACAAATGTTGCCGGTTCACTTCCTTCTCCCTCACAAGACGCACTTTGCAGAGCCCCTTTGCCCTGCCATCCCCTCTCCTCTGGACCAGTTTCCTTTGGCAGTGCTGTCCCTTCCAAGAGATGGCATGGAGCACTGAGCGCATGCACTCCAGGGGCCCAACACTACCCTTCCAGGGGCTCTGCTGGTCACTGCCTCCCACTGAGATGCGTACCTCCTCCATCAGACAGAATCCCCCACCTTCTCTTTATTGACCCCAGGGGTTCAAGAAGGGAAAAATACAAAACAGTTTTAAGATTTTATTTATTTGAAAGAGAGAGAGAGAGAGAGCACGCACGTGAGAGAGCACAAGCAGGGGGAGGGGCATAGGGACAGGGAGAAGGAGGCTCCCTGGGAGCAGAGAGCCTGACTGGGGCTCAATCCCAGGACCCTGGGATCATGACCTGAGCTGAAGGCAGAGGCTTAACCCACTGAGGCACCCCGGCATCCCCAAAGCCAGTTTTCTCCCAGACAGTACTTTCTCAGGTGGGCAATTTTGCCAGAAGCCTCTACCAGAAGTTCTTCCCTGTCACTGTCCCCAGATAAAAAGTTCACCCCCACACCCTCTTCTTTGTTTCCCTTTGAGCACCACAGGAGCTGGGGGCCATTCCTGGTAAGGTGACAACTTCTGGGATGATGGCATCGGGTTAAAAGTTCAGATCCTTGTCCCCTGAAAGCCAGAGCTTGAAATTGCCGCATCTTTGAAAATTATGGAGCTAGGGTATGGCATTTGAACAAAAGCCTTTCCATCCACCCAGGGAGCGAGCAGAGAGTCAGTATAACCAACCACTTTATGGTTACCCACAAGTGGAAAATACGAGGGCAGAATGGCCCCGAGCAGCAGCAGGCATAGGGAATTAGCAAACAATGAAAGCCACTTAGGCACGTAGGCTGGAAGGATGACTCCAGAGCACAGCCCATTATGTTATTAATAAAGACATGAACGGCAGCAATTCTACCTGTGTCTGCCATGCCATTTTCACAGCTAACCTGGACCTGTGACTACACCAGCCTCAGATCAGCTTAACCTGGCAGCCTCTCCGAGGCAGAACTGGTTTGTAAAAGGGAAGGGCCCTGAGTCAAAACCAGAAGAGTAACAAGAGAACAGAACAGGATTCTCAAACTGATTTGGATCCCAAGGACCGGGGTCTCGGATCTGCCACTATCTGGAGCTCTTTTGTTTTGAAGGTGGTGCCTTCTCAAACCAGGCAGAGGATGAGAATGGCAACGTGCGGTCCCTGAGTGGCTCAGTGAAATATTTTCCCTTCCTGGTTGGTTTTTAAAGAGGAGCGTTTCGGATGGGAAGCTTGGCCTCGGGGCTTCTGAGTCCCTTCACCTGGAAGCAGAAAGCTAGAGACAACTGGGGAGGGGTGCGGATGGGTTAAGGGTCAGACGGCAGAGACTATTTGAATCCGCAAGAGAAAGTTCTGCACAGCGTGGGGTCTCCTCCACTAATAGTCCCGAAAGAGGAAGCTGTGGAGGCTTCATCCGGCCCCCATAACCCCCTACCTTCACTACCTAAAACCGAGAAAAAACACGCTGCACTCCTCCTGCCTCCTTCCAGGAGGGGAAGGAGGCTGGCCAAAGGGCCGGTGACCTGGCCTGTCTTTCTGCCCCGGCACTCCGCTCCGACGGTCAGAAGTAACGGATCGTCGGGGCACCGGGCACAACGTCGCGGCCCCGCTCCAGGCGCCCCGAGGAGGAGCTGCCCGCCGCGCGGGGCTGCAGCGAGGTGCCCCCGGGGTCCGCGCCCGGGGCTGGAGCAGAGACACGGGGGCGCAGGACGCGCGCGCCTCCAAAGACCACGCAGCCGGGGCTCCCCAGGCAGCCCAACCCCAGGCGGAGCAGCCGCCCGCGCCCCCCGGGACCCAGCTCCGCGGCCAGACCGCGGGCGCAGCGCCGCCTACCCGCGGACCCCCGCCCCGCGCTCCTCTTCCCACACCACGCGAGCTGGACGCACCGGGACTTACACTGGCCTTCGTCCGGCTCCCGGTCTTGGCAGGGACCGCGCCAGACCGGCTGCGCGCACGGGTCCCCAGGGCCCGGAGGCCGCGGTTCGCGGGCGGCTTCGGCCGAGCGTCCAGCCCGGCACTTAGGGGGACGGGGGCGGCGACACCCCGGCCGGCTCCTGCCTTCGGGCCTCCATCAGCGCGGCCCTAAAGGCTGCGGAGTTACTCATTTCCTGGATGTCACAGAAACTTTTTCCTCCTTATAAGAACAAAACACCCGCCTCTACTCCGGGCAGCGGAAGCTTCTTAAGGAGGACCAGGCGGGTTGCGGGGGCCCGGAGCCGGGGCCGACGCAGAGGTCGGCCCATTGACCCCCCGAAACTCCAGAGGGGCGAGCAGAACTGGAGGGTGACCGAGCGAGTCGGGCTCCGGCCACCGGAGTCAACTAGTGCGGGCGTACGGGGAGTCGGGGAGGACGCCCTTAAAAGTCGGTGTGGGCCGGCGGAATGGAAGGGGTTAAATCACCGCCAGTCGGCTGTGCGTTTTCCCCGCGGCGCGTTTTACGAGCGGCGGAATTCCAGGGGCCACCTCTTTTGTCTTCGGGAGGGAAATATAAATCGAGACGCGACGCCGGCCCTTTTCTTTTTTTGCGGCTTGAATGGATTAAAATAACTCAGCAAATTGAACGAGAAGCCAATGCTTCGTTGTTTTTCTCCCCGAGTAACCCGGCACAAAGGAGCATGGTGACTGCCCGCTTCCATCTGTAGAGGGCGCTGTAGGATCCAAAGCTTGTTTACCGTTGTGCGTGGGACCCTGTTTGTGAAGTTCGGCGCGTGGGACAGCGGCCGCGCCACCCTGGTGGTCCTTAATGGGTTATGAAGTCCATAACGTATTCTTTTCCACTGGTGAGCTGCTGCAATGTCACAGCCAGTAGAAGTGGCCGGCAACGGTTTGAAAAAATGCTGCATGAAGTGGGTTTGGGGGAGTCACACGCCACAGAGGGCGCCTTGGGGAAATTATGAGAACACACTGTCCAAATGGTTATCACCATTGCTGCTGCTGTTGGGTCTTAGTTCACCTATTTCCCTTCCTCTCGGAGCCGGCCAAATAACTTTAACACTCGCCTGGAAGACATTAGGCTGAGTCTCACAGATAAACAGGCGGTGAGACAAAGTGCTAAAAATAGACCCCCCTGGCCCTTGGCCCAGGTTACTCTTGTTTTCAAGCTTCTGCTGTTGCTCATAGAGCTCTCCTTACATCAGGGACAGATGGCAGAGTTTTGGGGGCGGGTGGGGAGGGATGGGGAATGGGCTTGTAGGGGCCAAGGGCAGGCTGCCCCAAGATGGGCCAATTTGGCAGGAACGTTATTTTGAGTTAAAAGCAATCAAGCCCCGGCAGATTCAGGAAAAGCTCTTCACCCCCTCAACCGCCTGCCTGCACTAGGAAGAGAGCTATTAACAGATTCCTCTTTACCTAAGAAGCTTCTCTGCATAATAAGGCAAGTTTCATTTTCCAGACTTCTCCTTTCCACGTCTGGTGACGGGTCTTTCTCCCCTTTGTATCCTCAGGCCCCTACCCTGCTCCTCAGCTCACATTACCTCCTGTCGCCTCACTGTCTTTGGAATTTCCGCATCTATATGGGTTCCCCTTATAGAGGAACCTAAATTTGATTTTCTCCTGTTAAAAAAATCTATCTCATGGCAGTTTGATTCTTGGTCTTGCTAGTAGAAGGACCTTAACGGGCAGAGGAAATTCTTCCTTCTTGACTGAGCGATCTAGGGAAACATTTGTGAAAGAGCTGTGTATTGCCAAAATGTCTGCAAAACAAATGCCAAACGTCTGTCATTCTCCCCAAAGCAGGCAGAAGAAATTCTTGGAGGGTAGGGACACTGCCCTAAGCACCCCTACACTGGCTTATAATCCTTGGGGTAAGAGTTCAGGGTTCTGTATGCTGGAATGTGAAGGTTAGTACTGAAATGTCCTCTGGGATTGTCATTCTGCGAGCAAAGTCGTTTCAGCAATTTCAGCTGTGTATATTTATTTATATAAGGAACATTTATTAGGTTTGTCTTTCCTTTAAACTTGATTTCACTCTTTGTGTCCTGGTGTGTCCTGCATTGGCTCCTCTCTGCTCTCAGCGCAAAGTTCACTATGTAACCTGGCACACAGGCCGTTCATGAATCCTCCTAGACTTGTCTCACCAAGTTCATATCTCACTACACGTTCCACACCGAAGTCCTTGCGGTTCTTGGAACTTGTGCTTCTCAGAATGTGATATGGGCTTTGTTCCCTGCCCCTACCCTGTAGATATGCACATGTGCTCTTCTGCCTGCAACCGACATCCACCTCTTTCTCTAACCTGTCACCCCATGCACACACACTTTTTTCTGGCCTGGCTAAGGTCTTCAAAATAGGCAATTTCTCTTCCAGGAACTCTTCCTTGAATTACCATGCCTTGGTTAGAATCCGCCTCGCCGCCACGTAGTTTCCACAGTGCCTTGTGCTTACTCTAGAAAGTGTTTTTAGAAGACAGGAAGGAACAAAGATTCAGCTTCTGGGAGCAGGAGGGACCAAGAAGTTAGGGACCCTCTGCTTCAAACACAGAACAGCTGAAAAAAAAGGTAGCGATGATTGAAAGGAAGAAAGGGGGAGCTCTAGGGGTGAGGCAAGAAGATAGAACTCAGAAGCACCTCGGGAGAGTTGTCTTATTTTATTTTATTTTTAAAGATTTTATTTATTTATTCGACAGAGATAGAGACAGCCAGCGAGAGAGGGAACACAAGCAGGGGGAGTGGGAGAGGAAGAAGCAGGCTCATAGCAGAAGAGCCTGATGTGGGGCTCGATCCCATAACGCCGGGATCACGCCCTGAGCCGAAGGCAGACGCTTAACCGCTGTGCCACCCAGGCGCCCCGAGTTGTCTTATTTTAAATAAGCCCAAAGGCTGACTGGAGGTGAGGACTCACTCAGGCCTTGGGTTCTAGAAAGGCAGAGATCTGGACTGGGGACCCCTGCCCACAACTGGGACCCTACCAAGGAGCTTAGGGACTAGAGGATGGAGAAAAGAACTCTCCCACTTGTCCAGGATCCCAGCAAGGAACTTTGTGGTTTGTCTGGGGCTCTGGATGAACCGAAGTTGTCTGCTATAGAAATGGAAACCACTAGCCTGGCTATGGCACGCATAGGTGTGAGGCCCCAATTTACACAACCGGTGTGGTGAGGGAATCCTGAAGTCAACATAAAATATCAAAGCTGTTTCCAAAGTGATGACTCTCCTTGGTCCTGTCAGAAGTGATTGAGAAACCCAGGTGTTTCTTCTGCTCTCTCGCAGCATAAACAATGCCCATTGAAGATGAGCTTATAATAAGAAATTATAAACTAGGGGACAAACCACATGAGGGATGGGATTGGTAGGTATAATAAACAAGAGAATTAGCCTCTTAAGAACTTGATACAACAGCGCAATTTGAAACAGCCTATAAGATAGTTATAGTTCAAAATAATTACAAAGATAAAATGATAAAAAAAAACGATAGAAATAACACTATGAAAAAATGGGCAAATTTGAAAAGTACAAATACAATATATAGAAATAAAAAGTTTAGTCATTGACACAAAAAAACTCAATGGTTGAAATTCTTTTCTTAATAAGCAGTAATAATATATCAGTCAAAATAGTCCAATAACAGTCCAATAACAATAACTCATTAAAAAGGGGAAGGGGCACCTGGGGAAGGGGCACCCGGGTGGCTCAATCGGTTAAGTGTCTGACTCTTGGTTTTGTCTCAGGTCATGATCTCAGGGTCCTGAGATGGACATTCAGTGGGGAGTCTGCTTCTCTGCCTCCCTCTCCCTCTCTCTCTGCCCCTCTCTCTGCTCGATCTCTCAAATGAATAAATAAATAAAATCTTTAAAGAAGGGAGGGAATAAAGAGAAGTGACATGTTAATCTCATTTACAAATACTCTATCAGAAATCCTAATTAAAATATTTCAGAATTCCAGCAGTATATCAAAATATAATTAAACACTTCTGTAGCATGATAAAAGTCAGGGGTGAAGTTCAGCCCCAAATCTAGTATCATGCTTAATGGGAAAATACTAGAAACATCCTGTTCAAGTGAATGCCAGATAAGGACGTCTTCTTTCACCTCTTTTTCTTTTTTTTAACTCGTCAATTTGGAGTGTGATTGGTTGTAAGTAATAGAATACCTGACTATAATTTTGTATATGTTTGAGACTACAAGAGACTTAAACAAATGGATTTATTTTTCTCAAATGAGACGTCTGTATATAGATGGCTGCTTGAATGCTTTGACAGCTTTGGGTCTGGTCAGAGGTGATGTACATATTACAAAAGCATCCTCCAAAGCTGTTTTCACCAATTTAGGCTCACTGATAAGTATGAGAATGATTGTTTCCCCATATCCTTTCCAGCCCTGGCTATTTCCTAACTTCAACTAGGGTGGTTCTTTTTTTTTTTTTTTTTTTTTTTGAAATAAACTTCTTTTTAGAAAAAGATTTTATTTACTTATTTATTTGAGAGAGAGAGAGAGAGAGAGCAGATAGGGAGAGGGGAAGAATCTCAACCAGACTCCATGCTGAGCTTGGAGCCCGATGCAGGGCTCAATCTCATGACCCTGAGATCATGACCCTTGCCGAAATCAAGAGTCTGATGCTTAACTGACTGACCCACCCAGGTTCTTCTAGTATGCTTCTTTTATAGGTAAAACAGATATCTCAATGTGTTGATGTGTACTTCTTTAAATACAAGCGAGGCTGAACGGAACATGATTATTGGCCATTTTTATGTCTTCATTTGTAGATAGTCAGTTATAACTTTGCCCGTTTTTCTGTTGGCTTGTTTCGTGTGTGTGTGTGTGTGTGTGTGTGTGTGTGTGTGTGAAGGTAAATGGAATTCTTTTCATGACCTCAGGTGCTGGATGTCACTTCAAATTCCACAGTGAAAGGTGACTAGTGACCAACACCAGACCAGCTGTAGGGCGGTCTCACACTGTACTTCACAGTCAAGAATATTAAAATAAACCCAAACAAACATGGGGACAGATTTCCTGTTGACCCCCAGCTGTGATTATCCCAGTATGTGGAATAAAATACACGACAAAGGGAGAAACAGGAAGCCAACGCTAGTCATGAACAGGGTGATGGATGGAGGAAAAAAGAGCATCTTCCTTGATTTGGTCAGTCTCTTGCCATCATGAATTCACCTTTGTGTGCAGTTTCAAGAGGTAATAAGTTGGTTTACGGAGCATTTCACTGGAGCAGGCTGCTTTGCTGAGACCTCAGATGTGTCTGTTGAACAGGACAGATGACTTACATTTGGCTATTTCTTTCTTCAAGGCCTGTGCTGGGAATTGCTCCCTCTTCTACGAATTTTGGAACCAACAGGTTAGAGATTATTTACCCATGAAAGTGAAGTCGAGAGAAACTAGGTCACACAGTCAGGGTCACATTATTGTTCGGTGATGGCACAGTAGGTAAAACTTCCAGCACGTGGTTATACTATCGCTTTAAGCACGTTACATATAACAACTCATTTAATTCTCGTAATAACCCCACACAGAAGGTATCATTAGCATTCCCATTTAACAGATGAAGAAAATGAGGCCCAGAGAGGCTAAGTAACTTGTTTGAGGTCACACAGCTAATAAGCGGCAGAGCCAGGATTTGAACCGGCACTTTGGCTCCAGAATCTTGACCTCAACTACTATGCTATATCTTTCTGTTTAAAGTAAATCCCCTTCAAATGTACAACGACATGGAATTTCCCCAAGAATGAGATTACAAAGGTTAAAATGTTTTTTACCTCAGAACCCAATATACTCACATATAAAAGATTCCCTAGAAACAATCCTTATGCTTACTACCCGTGAGACACTCTGATGTGTTCTCTCTTCTTTTTCTACCCATCTCTTACCCTTCTTGAAAATAAAAATGCAGGCCACAACTTACTAATGAGTCATGATCCAGAGTCAGAGAAAAAAATCTTAATTTAATTTTTTTTTTTTTAAGATTTTTATTCTTGGGGCGCCTGCGTGGCTCAGTCGGTTGAGCATCTGACTCTTGATCTCAGCTCAGATCTTGATCTCAGGGTCATGAGTTCAAGCCCTGCATTGGGCTCCACGCTGGGCATGGAGCCTACTTAAAAGAATTTTTTTTAAATTCTTTATTAATCTCCACACCCACCATGGCACTTGAATCCACAACCCTAAGATCAAGAGTCGCACGCACGCTCCGCTGACTAAGCCAGCCAGGCGCCCCCCAAAAATGCTTCTTTAAGCCACTCTTCTAAGTCGCATCTCTGTTATGAAAGCTGTTAGTGGTTTATAGATGTTAAATTTCCAACCACACACAGCACGTGGAGTGGGGAAAACTGTCAGATAATTTCTGTCAAACTTGTTTCCGGTCAGCGGGTATTCATTGCTCTCCCTGTAGTTAATGTCTAAAGATGGTACCCTGGGACTTGAGACCACTATGCTGTAATCCTAGGAAAAAACCTGCCTTTACACATTCACTTATTCATTTACCCACTCATTAATTCAATAAATATTTGAGCACCTACCACATGCCAGGCGTTGTGCTAAATCAGGAGTTGGCAAACGACGGCTGGCAGGCCACCTCCGGAGCGCCACCTGTTTCTGTAAGTAAGGTTTTACTGGATCAGAACCATGCCCATTCATTTCTGTGCCGTCTGCGCCGGCTTCCGCGCTACAGTAGGAGAGCTGAGTGCAGAGGCCGTGTGGCCGAGGAAGCCCACAGTATTTCTTAATCTGGTCCTTTACAGGAAAAGCTGGCAGATTCTGGTGCTAGAGTCTAAAACTACAATGTCAGTTTAGACTGGTCTCTGCCGTCCTGGAGGTTTGAATGGTCCTGCTCAGCTTCAACTGGGTTTCAAGCGCCTTGGCGGGGGTGGGGGAAGGGGGGGGGAGGAGGGGCTCGGGGCTTTTTGCCTCCCTCCCATTGTTGCCTCCGAGAACACCTGTTCACAGCAGGTGCTTCGCAGTCCTGTTCTGCTGCTGAAATTACTCAGTAGATCTGGCAGCAGAGATTGGAAAGAAAGAAACCTACTCACAGGGTAGAAAGGAGAGTTTATTCCTTTAACATAACACATAGTTTCATTTTATAGATGCCTGTCTGCTGCTATGGGGAGCCAGTCGTCAACTTCCATTGAGTACCTACTGTGCATCTGGCCCTGGGGGTAAGAAAAAACATTTGGCTCAAACCTTGGCGCTTGTATCAAGGAGAGAGAAAGGAAGGAGATAAATGGATTTTACTGTAATCCTGAATACTTCTGTGGGGGGGCCTGGTGTACCTGGGGGTGATTTTGGCTAACCACCTTAGGGTCTCAAATGTTTGTGTTCCAATGGCTTTTAACTTCCCGTAGTCACTAAGCACTCCTGAAAGTAACTGCTGTGTGCATGCGTGTATAAGTGAATTATGTTTTTTCTTCCTTCATCAAACTTTGTTTTGACTGTCTCTTCTGGGTCAGCACCATAGATATATTTAAAGAAAAAACTGGTCCTTCGAGTCTGGTGGGAAAGACAGAAATAAACACATGGTTACAATATTGTGTACTGACAGCGACACTGAGGGTTTTCTAGCAACACAGAGGAGGAGTACCGAACTAGGGAAGACTTCCTGGAGGAGATGACACTGAGCTGAGCTTGGAAAAGGCCAACTGGACAAAGAAGGAGACGTAGGATATTCCTGACAAGGGACCAGCATATGTGAAGTCTAGAGGTGTTCGAAAACAGGGTGTCTTCAGGGAATAGCAGACATAAGAGCATCGGCCCATCATCAAAGAGATTTGTGCTTTGATTTTTTTTTAAATTATTTATTCACTCATTTATTCAATTTAATTATTCACTTGTGGTGGGAACAGGTTGTGTGGAGCTCCTCAGTCTTTTGAACTAATCTGGTTAGCCAGTTCGTTTGCGTAAGTCCTCACTGTCTCTTGGAAGGCATCAAACTGCAATCTTGGCCTGGCCTCTCTCGCCAGAGCACCCACTGAATGAGCCGTCAGACCCAAACGTAATCTGACTGGGGGAAGCGCAGTTGCCGTTAAGCCAAGAAAATGCAAGGCAGGTTGGACGACAGTGTGGTTGTGACACTGTCATCCCCTTCTGGTGAAAATTATCGCCTGCGGTGGGAGATCGCCCACTGCTTCTACCTCATGGCCAATCTTTCAGTCTTCCTGACGAATCTGCCCGAGCTGCGTCGCCTCCTCCGGTATCAAGAGGGAAGTCTGTATGGAGACCCTTTGGGAACCGATGTCAAATGCTCAACAAATGTTCTGTGAAGTAGATTAGGAGCAGATTAAAGGAATAAAATATGGCCCGCACCGTTTTGGAGAGCACCAGCCAGCTGGGGCTCTGTTCTGCCATCCAAGGTGAGCAGGGGGTCGGCTGATAAATGCTAACAATTTTCTGCAACATGTGGGCTTTTAATCTTCTCAACAGCCTGCAGGAGAAATGTTAGATGTGATGACTGGAGCAGTTTCTGCCCTGCTGTTTTGGGCCCCAAATACAGTTTTCAGATTTCATGGACAGTAAATTCAAGCAACATCACAAGAACGCCTGCATAAACAGGATTTGTGTTGGTCAGGGCTTTGGGGTTTTCCGGGCGTGTAAGCAATGGACACCAACTCCATCTAGCTTAAAGAAAGGAGGTGAATTTGTTGGGAGGTCCTATCTGGCAGCACTCGAGAGCATAGGTGTTGCCCGGCCTTCCCAGGATTGTTACCAGGCTCTGAAGAGGCATCAGCCACCAAGGAGGTCCCCTTCTGCCGGCTCTCCCTTCTTCCCTTGGGCCCATGGGTGTCCCTCCATGTTCAATTCGCTTTATTCTTCCCCCTAGGCAGCCTACCTTTCTCTGCCTCTCCTGGGCTTCATGTGCTCAGTTCCAGGCCCCAGCAATGAGTGGCTTGCAACTCTTGACCCCAATTATAGATCCCCAGGAAAAATAATGGAATTGACCTCATGTGGTTCAGGTCTTCACCCCAGCCCTTTCAGCTCTGGCTGCAGGGAGTCAGATAAGGCCATCTACAACATTTTGGCTTCTGGGAGGTACATACTTCCTGGTGGGAGTTACTAGTTTCAGAGAAGGGGATTGTGGGCTGCTCAGACTCCCCCCTAAATTGCCTCCAGGACCCCTCTGATCCCTTAGAGGAGTAGGTTTCCTTTAGGGCACAGTTGCTTTGCATTGCAGGCTGGGAATTTCCATGGAGGACCACATCTCAGTGTTTCTTTCTGCTTTTCTGGAGTTTCACTTTATATCCTCGCTGGGTGCTATGGAGGAGGTGAGCGCTATGTATGTAACGCCGTCCTTATTAACGAGTCATAACACAGCTTAGAAATCCTAGGAGGATACCGTGCGAGGCACTTACATCCAGGTTTAAACAAAGAGCTTTGCAGAGGTGTTACAGTTCATGACAATGTATTCAAGTTATCTGGCAGAGCAAAGGGGTGTGTCCTTGGCTGTTCCTGGTCTTTGTGTTTGTAGCCACTTCTCTGCATTCACCCACACACCTTGTTATCAACATTAGTGTCCACTGGCTCCTGAGAGGGACCCCGTCCTCGCTGTAGCAGGATTTTTGCGTTCTTGCCTTGCTATCTGCCCAATGCTCCTTCCCATACTTGGGATTCCTTCTATTTTCTTCCATGTCTCTAATCCATCTGTATCATTTAAGGTGAAGTTCAAGGGCCATGTCTACCGTGTAGCTTTTCCTCATATGCCATCCTTCACTGTTCTTCCTTATTTTAGAACTCATTCGATACACATTCACTTAATAGTTATAAACTGAGAGGAGGGAAGGCCATTTATATTAGTTTGCTGGGGCTGCCATAATAAAGTGCCACCAACTGGGTGGCTTAAACAACAAGAAACTTACTTGCTCACAGTTCTGGAGGCTGGGAGACCAGGGTCAAGGTCTCAGTGGGTCTGGTTTCTCTCCGTGGTTGCAGATAGCCTTCTCACTCTATCTTTCCCCTGTGTACATGCATCCCCGGTGTCTCTTTGTGGTCCCAATTTCCTCTTTCGATAAGGACACAATTTAGATTATTTTAGGCCCACCCTCATGGCCTTGTTTTAACTCAGTCACCTCTTTAAAGGCCCCATCTCCAAATATAGTCACATTCTGAAGTAAGTGAGGGTTAGGGCTTCAACATATGAATTTTAGGGGGATATGGTTCAGCCTATAACATCAATGGAGATGGGGCTGAAGAAAATATAACATGATCCTTGTCTTCTTGTTGCTTGATAGCCTGGTAGAGAAGACAGATATTAAGCAACCATTTCTGTGAATACATGATTAATTACCATTGTGGGAGGGTCCAAGAAATAGAACACATGGTACTTGTAAAGGTAATCTGGTGCTGAGGGCTGGTCAGAAAAGATCTCCCTGAGAAGGTGAGGTCTGAAGGAAGGGTGGATGGGAGTCAGCCAGGTGAAGAGGAAGGGTTGAGTATACCGGAGGGAAAGATCTGCCTCTGTGAACTCCAAGCAGTGGGAAAGAACACGACATACACAAGGAATTGAAAGAAGCCATTGGGCTAAGAAGTGAGCTGTGGGAGAAGGCACCAGAAAATCAAAGGGGCCAGATTACACTGGATATTATATTCCGACATTCTCCTTTCAGTGCTTATGACATCCAGCCTTGGACTGTTTTAAAATTTTTTTTGTGTGGGGGAGGGGTGCCATACATGTTTTGCTTCTCCTTAAGCTCCCAGAGGAGGAGATCCTTTCTTCAGCTCCTTTTATATTCTCCACAGTATGCAGCATAGGTTGGGCATATAGTAGATGCTCAATAATTAAGTTAAGTGGATGTAATGAGAAATGAAATTGATAAAAGCAACTCTTGTCTAAAATGGGCTGACCCAATCTTGGTAGTCTGAGTTTCTCCTTGAGACTTTAAAAGGTGAGGACTTTTGGTAGTATGATGCCACCTAGTGCTCCTTTTTATTACAACAACAAAGGGGAGCAGTAATCTGGAAAATTGGAAATGAAGCACTTTCTTTCATTAGCGTAAATTAATTTGTCCAACCACCCATCCTCTCATCCATTCAGCCATCCAAGTTGATGTCTACCTACATCTCTTTCCTGTGAGTTGAAGGTGTCATGTTCCTTTCCACTTCCCGTGGATCTCTGATTTCCTTTGTTCTGGTCTTTTTGTCCCTATATTTTAAGTGATGCTCTCAGGCATCAGTGTCTAGACTGACAGAGCACCCATTGTGCTCAATATTGGCATGGCATGTTCTAGATGATCTAGACCATCGTATAATGTTAGAATTAATTGCAGATTTTCCTTTTTCTCTTTCTCCCAAAGCCAGATTGTGAATGCAAAGGGCAGTGACTCTGCCATAGTTAGTGCTGTGGTTCCTGTGGCCAGTCTTGTACCTACAACGTAGCCAGTGCTTTAAAAAAGTGTTTTCTGGATTGAATTTCTGTCACCTTGACAGGTCATCTGCTTGTAAAATAATCCTTCAGGGGATTCTTGGGAAATGGGAAGACATATAGCACCACAATGGACTCCAGTACAAAATATGGGTGGCCAGGGCCCTCTTAGTCTTTGTTATGTACCTTCAGGAGTGTTATGGCATCTCTCTGGATCACGGTGGTCCCACAACCTGATAGTCCCAATGTGTGATCAGGTCTCCTGTAAACACACAAAGTAGCCTGAGTCGTGTTTTCTGCCCTATGTTCACCTCATTCTAATTAGCTTGGCTTGCAGTTTGGTTCAGCCTGCTTCTCCAGCTTCATCTGCCACCTCCCCCATCACCTCCATGCACATCATGCCTCAGCCATATTATGTCATGTTTGTCTACCAGATATACAACCTCTGTTCATGAATGAGATATAATTGTACAAATGTGGATTTTCTCCAAGTTCACTCACAAACTTAGTAATGTTCCAAATAAGATTTCTCATGAAGAACTTGAAAAACATCCTGAAAATTATATGGGGTGATGGAGGTTCATGAGAAGCCAGTGCAGTCTTGACGGAAGTAGGGGTGGGGGACTTGCCCTTCAATCATGATGACTGGCTACAGAACCAGCGTGGTAATGGCACAGGATCAAACCAGAGTGCTCAGAACATACCCATATGTATTTGGGAACCAAGATGTTGAAAATGGGCTCACTCCATTGAGAAAAAAAAACCTGGATCCTTATCTCACACCATATGCAAAAGTGAACTCCAAATGGATTCTAGAACTGAATGCTAAGAAATAAAATTATGAAACTAATGGAAGAAAATGACAGAGACCTTTATGACCTTGGGGGAGTTGAGAAGGACTTGTTAAATCATTTGAAAAAGTAAAAAAAAAAAAAGAAAAGAAAAAAGAAAAAGAAAGAAAGAAAGAAAAAAGATGAAGGGCTGCAAAATGAAGGACTGTTGTCTTACAAAGGACATTACAAGCAAAGTTTCCAGTTTTTGAAGGCAGATTAATGTCCAGACTTTACAAAGACCTCTTGCAAATCAAATCAAAAAGAAAAAGAGCAATTGAAAAATAGACAAGGCTATAAATAGACACTTCACAGAAGGAGGCTCAAGTGGTTTATAGATGTATGAAGAAATGTTCAATTTCACTAGCAGTCAGAGGGATGCAAAGTAAAACAAAAATATGTTGACACTACTTCCATGATAATTGACAGAATCTATCAAATTGGCTAATTAGACGAGGTAGTATATGCAAGGCACTTACGATAGTATCTGGCACTGAGTAAACACTGTGAGTGTTTATGAATCTACAAACTACCATGAGCTGACAAGGATGGGAGTGGGGGACAGAAACCCTTGCACTATGCAGTGGAGCATAGTATAGGGCAGCAATTCGGGGGTGCAATCCAGCAGTACTGGGTGAAGGTAAGTACCCAGGGCTGCTTCCGGGTGACTAGGCACCTTTGTGCCATTGGAGAATAGTGTCCACCACTAGGCAGATGAATTTGAAAAAGGCTACCTTCTGGATGGTTATAGCCTTCTAGGTTCATGACAACCAGGGAAGAGAGCTTTTGTGGGAAGAAAAGGGCACATCTTCCTTCAGCGGGGCACACGACATAAGGAAGAGTAGAGGCTGTGTTCCAGCCCCCACATGCCCTGTGGCTGGATGTGTTTGTACAGGACAAGTTGCATAACCCAATGCGATGGCCCTGTGCATCCCCTGTAACTTTACAGTCTCATTTGAGGCATGTATTTCTTAGGAATTGCACATGGGTCCATAAAGGATCAGGGACAAGGATGATTATGCCTGCATTGTTTGTGGTATTGGAGAGGTAGAGGTAGCCTTGGTATCTGTTTGGGGAATGGAAGTTACGTGTGTGGATGCCCAATATGGAAGGTTATGTAGAAATCAGAAGTGATGAACTAGGGTTGCAATGCCAACTGCAAAAGGACAGATCTGGAAAAAGAATATGGAGTGAAAAAAAGTAGAAAATAAGGTGATCCCTAAGTCCAATATCATTATCAAACATTTAAAAAACACACTAATAAAAGTGTATATACTTTTCAAAAATACATATCCATGCACAGTAGCCTGAATGGCTATGGGACTGAGGAGAGGTGGGAGTAAGGATGGGGATAAAGGGAAAAGATAATACAAGAGAGGGGTCTCGCACGTTTCAGGAAGCGAGTTGTTTACTCCAGCACTCTGTACCTGAAGGCTAAAGGGGATGGTGGAAGAGGGGGAGAGGGAGAAGAAACGGTCTTGAGAGAGGAGCCCCAGATGAAAGGTAGCTTTTTAAAGTGTGGTTCCACATTCGTTTTCCCAGGGTGCTTCGAGCGCTGCACCCTATTTTTCTCACCACTAGTGACTAAACCCTTTGAAGGCAGGGTCTGTGTTTTCTCTACCTTACTTTCCCTTCCGTGTCTTGCGTACCGTAGCTGCTTCATTAGAGTTGAATTGACTCGAACTGAGATTATTTCTTGTTCCCGCGACCAAACCTTTGTCACAGAGAGCAGACGGTGTCTGCCGGTCCTTCCAGAAACCTCTGATGCACATTTCCATCTAAGCTTTAGTCCTGGGCTGGCCCTAGAGGCCTCCGGGCTCTGCCCCACCGCCCTCTCTCCTGGAGCCTCTTGCACGCACCTTGGGATTCCGCCTAGCCTCTTAGAGGCCCCGCCCCTTCGCCTCCTTGGTCCCGCCCCATTCAGGATAATTTGCATATGCCTCTAAGGGACACTGCCCAGGCGCCCGCCCCAGAGGCTCCGCCCCTTTAGGTCATCCGCCTGTTTCCCTAGAGGGCGTGGCGGTTGCCAGGCGACGGGAGGACGCGCCGAGCGCTGGGTTTCTGCCCGCTGCGCTGGATACAAATAAAGTGGCGCCCTTTTAGACGCTGGGGGGAGTGCACAGCCCCTTCCTCAGACTCGGGCCCAGTTTCCGCGATCACCACAGCAGCCTCTGAGGCTACCCCCAGAAAGCGTCAGGATGGCCGAGGTCAGGAGTCAGTGCCCCTCTTTCTATCGTCTCTCGCTCGACTCCTCCCCTTAGTCCCTCTCCTACCGTTGACTTATCCCCTGTCACATCCATTGATTCCGACATTTCCTCCATCAACATCCTGTCCTCACCTGCAGCCTCACCCCATTCCTCTGTCTCGTTGGTTCTGACCCCTTTACCAGGAGAGAGACAGGAGTCTCTTCTTCAATTGGGTAGACACACCCCGCCCCCACTCTTAAAACTGGCTCTGTGTTAAACATAGTATGAAATTCATGAGTTCCCAGACTCACACATGACAGGCACCCACTCCTAGATTTTGAGCCATAAGGTGATACCACAGGAGAGACACGAAGAAATATTGATGTCTCACTGACTGGGGGGACCTGGAGGAAGGCTTCATAGATACCCACTGTCACCCTTATTCATTGATCCTTGTCCACCTGTCACACCATGATTCCCTATCATCAGATCACCTGCTGTGACACATCTCCTTTAAGCTCTTCACCCACCACCAATGTCCTGTCATTGATCACTGTGTTAAAATCTTGTAGCGTCATTCACTCCCCCTCTTTGCAGTATACCCCATCTTCAGCCTCACTGATGAGGGGTCATTTCTGCAGTCCTTTATTGACCCTTTGTCCATTAGCACCCTCATTTGTAATTTGGACAACCTCGAGTCCCTGTCATCACTTGCTAGTCACAGTCCCCATTCATCATGGTCCTACCCCATTCCTCCATCGTCCCATCAGAGTCCTCCCTCATCTCACCTGTCACAGGGTCAGTCTCAACCAGGGTCAGCTACATAATTGGTGGGACTCAATGAAAAATGAAAATGCAGAGCTCCTTGTTCACAAATGATTAAGAATTTCGAAACGAGACAGCAGAGTATTAAACCAAGCGTGAGGTTTATTGAGCAAGAGGCCCTGTGCACCCTTGCAGATTGTGTACCCACCGGAAGCCTGGTCCCCTCTTCTCTCATCACCATCACACCCTCATTCTATTCTACTTCCTTCTATCTCCTCTACACCATTCACATCCCTCATCATTCCGTCTTCTCCTCCACATCTAGTCTCCCCTTATAAACTCCATCATCCTGTGGGCAAAGCTCCCTCCTTCCTTAGCATGCAACCCCCTTCCCACTCTCCTCCTCTTCACTCCTGGGCTCCTCATGCTCGTGTTCCTCTCACATCCACACAGCGGTGGCCACCATACCCTGTTACCCTAGCTCGTTCATGTTCCTTTCCTCCCCATCTCCTCCTCCTGTTCCTTCCAGCTCTCCTTTATTTGTCCCTTTATTTGCTTTTGAGCATTCCCTCCTTTTCTCCCTCGCCGGTCATCTTGGTTCATTTCATTCTTCATTCTCCACACATAAACCCCAGATACTAACACCATGAATAGATTATTTCCCGGTTCCTTCCCCTTCATGATCTCCTCTCATTTCTTCCCTTCTTCTATTTTTCTTCTCACTCGATGTCAGCCAGGTTTTCCTCACCTCTGCTTCCACAAGTCTCCATTAACACTCTGGCCTCATTTATCACGGCAGTTCTCCTGTCCCTTTTCCTTGTCCTTCTCTCACTGATTGGTATTCCCCGTGCCCAGAGCAGTGCCTGGCAGATAGTAAACGCTCACAGGATAGGTGTTGAATGAAGGAACATCACAGTTCCTTTCTGACTTGTTCATGTCGAAATGGTACTTGCAAAATAGATACCATTATATGCTCTGATGGAGCAGACACCAACTGCTTATTAGTCCGAGCTCAGAGACTATTTTTGCTGTGCTTTTAGTGGCCATGTATTTTTAAAATGACAATATGAACAAATCTGTTTATAAAAGTTCTTATTAAAAACTTTGCTTTCTTTGATATTTTCCCATTCCTGTGCTAAGTGCCAGGTGTACAGGGAAAACCTAGTCTGCAAACAAATCTTTAGGCTAGTGATCAAGCGTTGACATGAGCACCGTCGAAAGGGCTGGAACCGAGAACGTTGCCTTGCTGCATCTTGCTGTGTGCTCATGTTTAGCATTAACAAGGGGGAAACACAGGGCAGCAGCAGCACCGTGTTTTCTTAATACGGTTTTTCTCTCCTTGGTGGAATTGCTATATTGTGATGTTGGCAATAAGCTGCTTTTAGTCGGGAAGGAAACCGCTGTTGAGTTTAACATTAGTACCAATGTTGTTATAGAAAATGTTATAGATATACTTGCTACTCCGCATCTATTTTAAGATGCGGGTTCTTTTGCTTGGGTGCCATCTTTGGAAATCAGCAGTACGAGTGTTTTGGAAAACCAAAAATATGTAGACTTTCTCTATATTGGGCAAGACAGGCTTGTCAAGGCGGAAGGTAAACGAGATTGCTTACCCTAAATCTGCAGGGTGAATTTAAATTTTACTTTCTTTGGGGGATTAGAGAAATCATCTCAGTTGATTTCTTTGATTAGCGATGGGGTGTTGATGTTGAAGCTCTTTTCGGGGTAGACTATCGAAGCGTCATGTTGCATACCTAAATAAGGCCTTTCAGACCTTCTCAGTTCCGAAGTCTTGAGTGGGTCTGCGTGGCCTACAGATTAATCCGCTTCATAGCCCCTAGAATTCCACTGAAGGCCTCCAGTCTGTCCTTACCTCCCTGTCTCGTCTTCTCTTTCCCTCTCCCTGTCGGACTCCTTATACTTTAGCCAACGTGAGCTTCTTAGAACCAATCGCAAATCCTGGATACTGCTGGGCCCTGAGCGTTTGTTCAGGCTTTGCCGTGGGCCAGGCATACCTTTTCTCTCCATGTTCACCTGTGAACATTTCGCTTTCCTTCTGGGCCTGCTCAAATACCACCTCCTTTAGGAAATACGCTTTTATTCTTGTTGCTGGGTGTAATTCCATCTTCCTATAGGTCCCTTGTAGAATGTTGAATCCATTTTATGGCAGGTATCAAATTCCTTACTTCCATTGTCTGAAAACATATCCCATCAACTATTAATGTCGAAATTCCCTGCGGGAGGGCCGTTTATTCCTTACCTGCTGCCTCCTACAGTCTCCCTCATGCCAACTTACACACAGCAAATGTTCAATGAACATTTGCCGAATAAATAAATAGGCATATTAAGCATCCCCATTCTTTGTTATTGTTGTGCTGTATTAGTTGGCTAGGCCAGCCAGAACAGAGTGCTGCGAGCAGGGTGGCCTTAAACAGTCGAGATTTATCGTCTCTCAGTTCCGGAGGCTAGAAGTCGGCAATCAGGGCATGGGTGGGACTGTGCTTCCTCTGACTCTAAGTAAAATCCTTCCTTGCCTCTTCCTGGCTTCCGACAGTAGCTAGCTATCCTTAGCTTTCCTTGGCTCATAGCTGCCTCAGCCTAATCCCTGTGTCCGTCTTTGGGTGGTGATTTCCTGTGTTGGTGTTCCTATCCAAGTCCCACCCCCTACTTTTTTTTTTTTTTTGAGATATAATTGACACGTGACATTGTATTAATTTTAGGTATACAACATAATGATTTGATGTATATAATTGTGTATATATATATACATACTGCAAAATGATTACCAGAAAAAGTTTAGACATCCATCACTACACAGTTACAACTTTCCCTCTTTTTATAAGGACACCAGTCCTATTGGCTTAGGGCCCACCCTACTCCCATATGACCTCAAGTTAACTGATTTTATATATAATGATTCTACTTCCAAACAAGGTCATGTCTACAGGTACTGGGGGGTAGAACTTCAACATACCTTTGTGGGGAACAAATTCAACCCTTAACACTAGAGAAATGAGAATTCTTGTATAACTGACTCCCAGGTTCTCATCTAAGTCATAGCCAGATATGTTTGAATTACATCTGTATGTCTGGGCTTTTTTAAAAAAATAATTTGTTGTCCATCTGAGCATGGGAAGCGAATCTGGAGAAGGCCTATGAACGTGGCACAGGGGGCGTCTCAATACACCTGTGGAGGTGTCCTCACCGAATTATTTTAAGAGATAAAAACGATGGAATATCTTTTAGGAGACTATTCCATACTTCAGATGGGGTTTATTGTCAGTCTGTGAGATTTCAAGGTATCGACAGCAAAATCTCCTTATAACTGACCATGAGATGCCATGGCTTTCCTCTGCAGTCCTGGGGGCGGTAAGAAGCAGAATGAAGTGAAAACAAATCAGGGCGTGGAATAGTCATAATAGCTATCAAAATTTATTGGGTGCCTCCTGTTTGCCAGGCACGTGGCCAAGTGTTTAACATGAATGATCCTATTTAATCTGCTCTTTGACACCACGTGGTAGGAAATATTACTATTGTGTACATATATATAATATATTGTTATTATATTATATATATTATTATCCTAACATGCATGTGTACATTATACATGCATCAGGGGATGAACAAGATGTCTTTCCATCATGTAGTTTTGTCAGTGGCCTTTATTTTGCTTCGGTGAAGGTCTCACCTTCATAGCTAATAATAGCTAATAATCCCCGAATAGTGATGGTGTACATGTTGCAATACTCATTCCTCTCCCTGCTCGTTTGTACAGGAAAAGAGTGAGAAACTAGCCCTGGAAGAAACTGCATTTGAAGAAATCGAAAGGGATTTTCAGGAGGTTCTCAATGAACTTTCAGGAGACAAAAGTCTGGAGAAATTTAGAATCGAATATGAGAAGCTTCATGCTGTCATGAAGAAGTCTTATGACAATGAAAAGCGTCTGATGGCCAAATGCAGGGAGCTAAATGCAGAGATTGTGGTTAATTCTGCGAAGGTCGCCACTGCCCTGAAGCTCTCCCAGGATGATCAGACCACCATTGCCTCCCTGAAGAAGGTCAGTGATCTTGTAGAAACGAACCGAGGCAGAGGGGCCATAAACGCATCCTATATTTGAAACGTCTTTCTTTCCTTATATTGGCAGCTCTAGGCTGGTAGTAAATGAGTTATTAAGTAAAAATTTACATGATTTATATATTCATTAAGCCTAGGGACTAATGTTCATTTTCAAAGGAAATAATTAGCCTGGGTGAATTTCACTATGCAGAAAATAACGCAGAACCTTACTGGCTTGGTTTCTAAGAAATAGTAGGTTAGCTAAAAGAGTTAGAGGTAATAAATGTAATATTAGGGACCTCGGTATGTCTTGTTTGATACAAGATGAGTAATTAAATATCTCATGATGATAGCTTGTTAAGGATTTTTTTAAAAGGATATTTTCATATTTTTGCTTTTCCCACTGTTTTAGGAGAAATTACCTTGAAAATTCCTAGATAGTAAATTTCATGATCTTGCTTCCTCCTTAATCCTCCCAGTTCCTCCTAACGGGAAACCAGGGATTCAGTCTGGGGAATATTGAAGTTTGGCTCCTTTTTACCCTTTATTTTTTTCACTCTCAACTGTGTTGCATTATTTTGAGGGTAAAATGTAAGTGTTCCTCGTTGATCTCAGGGTGATAAAAAGTTAAGAGATTTTAATTTATAATTGAGACCCTAGTGATGAGAAATAACTCATGAACTTTTTAGATAAGTCCCTTGATATCATACAATGAAACGTCACCCAATTTAAATGAATCTCCAAGACCAGTGCAAATGATGACATCTGTTTTCTTAGAAACGACCTTTTTTAAAGTGCTATTTTCTCTCTATTGTCATTTTCTTCTTTTGCCGAGAAACCAATAAAAGAAGGCTTTAATTCATTTTCTGATGAGAAAAAAACCCCTTTTTTATTGTAAATTAAAAAACTGGAAATGGAAGTCATGAACTGATTAAAATATAATTGGTGATTGATCGGGACAAAACTTCATATAATCGTATTTTCATTTAACTATCCTTCATTTGTTCTGCTGAAAATAGTACTTACGTTTGCTACAAAAAAAATACCCCATAACTGTTTTGAATCACTAAATTATGTAAAGTTACCTCAGACCCTTCTCTCTTTCTAATGTAATAGTGAGCACGAATTTATGGAAATCCTCTCTTCCGCTCATTTTATGACTTGTCAACATGAAAGTGGAATATTGTCACCTCAAGCTTATAGGTTCTTACCTGTATAAAGGACTCACATTCCAAGGGACAAAATTTTGCTAAAAAAATTGAGGAGCAGGGTAAAACTCAAGGCTGTTGCAACATTTACTATGCTTTGGTCACTTATTTGAATAGTTGTAATTCCCTTTTAAGTATTTATGCTAAGATTCCACATTGCATTTCGTAACAGTAAGAAAGCCCAAACTGCGTGAGTTGTTTCCACTCCCAGCGAAGGGCTTTGTTTTTCCCCTGTGAGCATTTGATGAGAAAAGGACTGGGTGTGGGTTTCTGGAATGAGAATCACCAAGGCTGTTGTATACAATTACGTGACAGCGAAGACCACTTTGCTACGAATTGTTCTAAAGCTGACATTACCCCCAGGACTGCTTACTTGGGACCCGAGAACAAAACAGTTTTTAAATTTGGAATCTATCAGGACCTTCACATTTACGGCTTGCATCCAAGGCCACTCCTCATTATTTTTTTTCCTCCAAAAATGTCTGGACTTGGAAAGCACATACACTTTCCTTTTTAATTTTGTAACCGTATCTTAACATCTTTATTAGAAATATCCCTCTCGTTACAGCAGCCCCTGTAGGATGTGAGCCAGGACTCCTCCTAAAGCTGCTGTTGGGTATTGACTGGCTCCTGTTGAGCAATTCAGTAAGTCAATATCAATGGGATGCATAATGTACAATATGTAACCTTCTTTCCCCATAAATGACTGCTATAGTGGAGTTGTTTCGTTATTCTCTTTGCTCAGTTTATCTTGCATCTGGATCGTAGTTTTGTTTTTCTCACGAATGTCCCGTGGCCCATATAGGAAATCGAAAAGGCCTGGAAGATGGTGGACTCAGCCTATGACAAAGAACAGAAGGCCAAGGAGACGATCCTTGCCCTGAAAGAGGAAATAGTGAACCTAACCAAACTAGTGGAGCAGGGGTCTGGACTGTCCATGGACCAGGATAGCAAGTAGGTCATGACTTCTTGATGGGTGTTGAACTTGCTTTTGCGGAAGCCCCCTCTTCGGCAGACGGCCCGGGGCTTGCAGTGTCACCTTGAATGTTCTTTGTGATACAAGAGTCTCCTGTCGTGGTTTCCTGGAGATCGTTTTCCGTCTATCGCTATTTTTTTGTTTTTAATTCTCCCTTTCTCCGTACCCAAGAGCTCCTAATTTGTGGTTATATTAAACTTCTGGCTCTGCGGAAATATGAACTATCTGAAAACGAGTATAATATTTTAGGTTTCTTTCAAACTTTTGTGGACTGGGACTGGCTGCTTTTCTGCTCTGATTTCCAGCTTCTTCCCCAACTCCCATGATTAGCCCCATCACCATGCTTCCTCCTTCTCAGGTTCTAGGCCAGGAAACATGTTCTAGGCCACTCCGTTATCCCTTAAAGCTTCGTCTTGTTGATTCTGTCTTCTAAGCGTCTCTTCTGTCTTTCCCCGCTCGCTATTAGCAGCGCTAATGCCTTGCTTTGGGCCCCTCATTCTCTGCTGGATTTGGTGATGGACTGCTCACTGGTTTCCCTGCCTTCAAGGAGACGTCTCCCCTCTGCACCACCTTCCACATCTCAGATTTAGACTTCTGAAACATGAACCTGTGTGCTTCTATCTCCAGTACGTGTTCCAAACACCTTCAATAGCTTCCCATTCCCAAAGGATGCAGCCTCGTCTTGAGCTTGTCTTTCAGGGTCCTGCATAGATCTGCCTGTCAGCCTCGCTAGATTTGTCCAGAAACACCATGCTTGCTTATGCCTCCACACCTTTGAACATGCTGTTTTCTATGCCAGGAATTCTTTTGCTTCCTTTTGCCCCACAGTAAGCAACTATGCACCCTTCGAGACCTATCTCAAACACCGTCTTAATTTCATCACTCTCAGCATCTCTGTTTCAACCTCCTTCCCATCCCTAGAACCAATGACTAAGCATGAGAGTCACTTGTTCTCTGTTTCCATAGAACGCAACCAACATCTATCTCAAGTATGGCACTGATCACATTGTACTGAAATTAGTTGTTGATACACTTTGTTACCCATTAGGCCGTGAGCTCCTTGAAGGAAGATACCTTTACCTTCCCTTTAGGACTCTAGCACTGTGCAGGTCATGTGAAACCTTGCATTAAGTAATGAGTCGGGGTGAGCACACACACTTCCTTAGCCATTTTTGACCACATCTAACTGGTGTCTAGATTTCTCATGCTTTGTAGGTGTATTTATCCAATGTGGAGAGATGGTTCTAAGTGCAGGCGTTGGGGAGGGACTAGGAAAACTAACAATAGATGCAGTGTCCATAATAATGGGCTCCGTTTTCTCATTAAAGAAGTCAAGCCTCATCAGAGCAACTACTAGCAATGGGAGGGAACTGACCAGTTAGGGGGAGTATTTTTTTTTAAAGATTTTAATTTATTTATTTGAGAGAAACACAGAGAGAGAGGGCACAAGTGGGGAGAGGGGCAAAAGGAGAGGCAGAGGAGGAAGCAGACTCCCTACAGAGCATGGAGCCAGATGTGGGGCTCGATCCCAGCACCCCCGCCCCCCGCAAAGTCAGATGCTTAACTGACTGAGTCACCCAGGTGCCCCAGTTACGGGGGAGTATTAATTCTCATTCTGCTCTGATTTCTAACTTCTGCCCCAACTCCCCCAACTTCCATGATTAGTCCCATCACCATCCTTCCTCCTTCTCAGGTTCTAGGCCAGGAAACAGGTGGAACATGGTGAGGAAGAGAAGAAATTATCCAGGCCAGAATTTCACCTTCAACAGTGCACTTAGGTGTGGCTGTCTTCATAGTAACCTTAGAATTCAAGGTTTTGTTTCCGGAAAAGAAGCAGAATGTGGGCTTGAAGGTTCCTTATTAAATAGTTATGTTCTATCAACATACTGGTAAAAAAAACATTGTCAGATTACTGTGCTTCTGACAGTCGGTTGATGACTGTCCGTGGCAAGTGCCTCAAGTGCAAGTTCTCTGCTTTCTCGGGTCTCATGTAGCTGCCTTGCTGTAGACCTTAGCTCTGCTGCACAGGTCAGAGCAGACATAGTCTTTCTACTTTCAAAACACTAATTCTGCAGAAAGTCATGCCAAATCATACGTAATGGTTTTTGAGATGTGGAAGTAACTGGTTTGCAATTCAAATCAACAAATATTATCACATACTCTCTCAAAACTGGCATCATGAATGATTTTCCAAATTTTGTTCTTGGGAACATTTTATCTGGGTTGCATCCCTTTGGAAGAAACTAATCTCTATGGGTGAATGGATAGAAAACTGGCAATGTGTATTATTTGCTTATGTTTATACTTCATTTTAGAGTTTATGGCTGTGATCATAGCCCTCCACTGGATATATTAACCAAATAATCTCTTAAAGTAATATCTCCTTAGGGTTAATTACAAGAATTGACGATAGCAATGTAGTCTTACTGTAACAAATTCAAATAATACAGAGGCGTGGAAACTAAGGAGTAAAAATCATCCCTCCAATTCTTCCAACCCTATATTCCACTTTTCAGAGATAACCAGTTACCAGTTTCAATCAACTTTTCTGCACTTCTATAAAAATGCCTATAAAACACATGCACACACATATATACAGACACTGTAATTATTTAAAGATAAGAAAAGGGGTCATATTATGTATATTATTATTGGAACTTCTTTTTCCGTTAACAACTCACAAGCAGCGACCACGTCCATGGTCAGGGCATAAAAATCTTTCTCTTTCACACCTGAGTAGTGTTAGTCTTTGACCTGAAGTCTTGCCTATGAACACCAGCTCAGAGGGTGATAAGAAGGACTCCTGAGCCGATGGCCTTTTAGTCTGACTCCTGTGTTCTTCTTTTCCAGTATCCGAGATTTACTGAAGTTCAAAGAAGAAGTGACCAAGGAGAGAGACCAGCTCTTGTCAGAAGTGGTGAAATTACGAGAGTCCTTAGCTCAGACCACTCAACAGCAGCACGATGCGGAGCGATGCAGGGAAGAGGCGGAGCAGGCCATCAGTCAGGTCTGCTCTGCCATGGAGGGCAAGATGAAAGAACATTAACTTCCAGAAGTCCTTCCCATCTTGTTCCTCTGTTAGATTTACCCCCTGGTGCCCAAACGAAGCATCCGCAGTCCTGCTTGTTTCTCTGGTTTGTTCTTGCAAGAGCAGTTTGATTTGTGCATTTCCTTTCAACAGTCTGTGGCTGAGAAGTCACTAAGACCGGGCACTGCTTACAGTTTTGGCCTAGGAAGGTGTCCCTGGTAGAGGCCAGGATGCCCTGCATGTTGGGATGGTGGCAGTAGTTGCCTTGGCTGTTCTCCTTTGTAAGCACTGTTTTGAACTGTTTTATGTAAATCCAGAAGTCAAATAGATGATTCTCACATGCAGTCTCCAGGAGAAAAACATGAGACTCCTCTGAGCATGAGACGACAGAAAGATTTTTCATAGATTTTGGCCATCATGATAAAACTGTAATGCTTTGTTTAGTAATATCCAGGACTCATGTGAAACAATTTCATATTTGGGGTAGCTGGTGACATTTTATTTAGATCCTATTGATAGAGAATTGGATGAATTCTCTCTGAATTCTTTTCATGCTTAACTTCTAGAATTCTAGGCTTCCATATTTCATTGGATTTTACACCATTCTTTGTGGATTTGTTCCCATCATCTGGGTGGATGTTTGGTGTTAAAGCTCTGAAAAGCAATACAGAATATTCTTGAAAAGTTTAAACATTGGGGTTCAACGATGACTGTCCTGCAGGGGAAAGGCTACTACAAGGTGACTGCCCTGAAAAAAGAAGATCTGAGAAAGGGAGAAGCTCGGCTTCTCCTGGCATGGGCTTTTATCTCTTTCCTCCCTGTCCTTTCTGTGCCCCTAGTTCCAACAAGAAATCCAGCAACGTCAGAACGAAGCTTCACGGGAGTCTCGGAAGAAGGAAAAACTAGAGAAAGAGCTCAGACAGATTCAGACGGACATGGACAGCAGGCAGACAGAAATTAAGGCCCTCCAGCAGTACGTGCAGAAGAGCAAGGAGGAGCTTCAGAAGCTGGAGCAGCAGCTGAAGGAGCAGAAGGTATGCAGGGCGTGGGCTGCCCCGTGGTCCCCGCGAGAGCAGGAAAGGTGGCTTTGGAGCACTTTGAATTTTCTTTGGAAAGTAGCAAACTCTCTTCACTAGAGATGTGAGTAACATAACACTTAGCATTGCGTTGCTCTTTGAACAGTTGGGAGAGGTAGATATGACCTCCTTTGTTTTTTGTTTTTTTTTCAGCTCCAACGGGTTAATTTCTTTGGAACCTTCTACTGATGTATAATGTACGCATAGGAAAGTGTGTAAGTCACAAGTGTACAGCTTGATGAATTTTCTCCACTTACACACATCTTGGTCACCTGCACCCAGCCCAGTAAACATTACCCCAGACGTCCCCTTGTGTCCCCTCCTGGTCACTCTCTCCCCCGAAGTTCACCTCTATTCTGAATTCTCAGCAGTGTTTAGTTTTGTCTGTTTTTGTGCTTTACAGAAATGCAATCATACAGGGTACACTCTTTTGTGTTTAACTTCTTTGGCTCAGTGTTCTGTTGGCGAGATTCATTTATGTGGCCGCGTAGTTAGAGAGCGGCATTGTCCAGTATGGTAGCCACGAGCTACGTGTGGCCATTTAAATTTAAGTTATTTAAAATTAAATAAAATGAAAACTTTAAGTCCTCAGTTGCACTAGTACCATTTCAAGTGCTGACTAGACACATGGGCTAGTAGGTACCATATTGGACAGCACGGCTAGAGAACATTCATGTCATTGCAGAAAGTTCTATTGGACGGAGCTCAATAGACCATTCACACTCGTGGTATTCATTGTGTGACCATTATATGATTTATTTTTAACAGACTTATTTTTATTTATATTTATTTATTTATTTATTTTTTTATAATAATATTTTTTATTATATTATGTTAGTCACCATACAGTACATCCCTGGTTTCCGATGTAAGGCTCGATGATTCATTAGTTGCGTATAACACCCAGTGCACCATGCAATACGTGCCCTCCTTACTACCCATCACCGGTCTATCCCATTCCCCCACCCCCTCCCCTCTGAAGCCCTCAGTTTGTTTCTCAGAGTCCATAGTCTCTCATGCTTCATTCCCCCTTCTGATTACCCCCCCTTTCTTTATGCCTTTCTTCTCCTACCGATCTTCCTAGTTCTTATGTTCCATAGATGAGAGAAACCATATGATAATTGTCTTTCTCTGCTTGACTTATTTCACTTAGCATTATCTCCTCCAGTGCCGTCCACGTTGCAGCAAATGTTGAGAAATCGTTCTTTTTGATAGCTGAGTAATATTCCATTGTATATATGGACCACGTCTTCTTAATCCAGTTATCTGTTGAAGGGCATCTCGGTTCCTTCCACGATTTAGCTGTTGTGGACAATGCTGCTATGAACACTGGGGTGCATATGGCCCTTCTCTTCACTACGTTTGTATCTTTGGGGTAAATACCCAGTAGTGCAATGGCTGGATCATAGGGTAGCTCAATTTTTAACTTTTTAAGGGACATCCACACTGTTTTCCAGAGTGGCTGTACCAACTTGCATTCCCACCAACAATGTAGGAGGGATCCCCTTTCTCCACGTCCTCTCCAACAATTGTTGTTTCTTGCCTTGTCAATTTTTGCCATTCTAACTGGCGTAAGGTGGTATCTTTGTGTGGTTTTGATTTGAATTTCCCTGATGGCTAATGATTTTGAGCATTTTTTCATGTGTCTTAACAGACTTATTTTTAAGTTTCCAAGTTTAGGAAATCATATTCTGTCTTTATGCATTTTAAATATGGTACTATTTTTAACATTTCCCCTATAATAGCAGTTTAAGGTAACTCAAATAGTAATAATTCTGGTCCGTCTTTTCTTCTTTCTTTCTTTCTTTCTTTCTTTCTTTCTTTCTCTCTCTCTCTCTCTCTCTTTCTTTCTTTCTTTCTTCTTTCTTTTTTTTTTTTTAAAGAGTTTTGTGTTTATTTTAGAGAGAGAAAGGGACGAGAGAGAGAACGTGTGCTTGCGAGCTGGGGGAGGGGTAGAGAGAGAGGGAGGGAAGCAGGCTCCCCATTGAGTGCGGAGCCCCAGTCAGGGCCCCATCCCACAATCCTGGGATCATGACCTGAGCTGAAATCGAGAGATGCCCAACCGACTCAGCCAAGAAGGCACCCCTCTTCTCTCATTTCTTAAAGAAACAATTCATGTAATTGAGAAAAGTTATTCCTTGAAAGTATTTTCTCTTAGGAAGGTTCCAAAGAATTGCCAAGCCATACAGCATTTTGCCACTTAAAAAATAGATATTAGAACACATTTCCTTGCCAATTGCCTCATTGATTTTGTATATAGCCAGGAATCAGATCGGCACGACACAATGCGCACGTATCCACAAGGGAAACGTGGGACGTCTCGGAGCATGAAATTTGGGAGGTTTTTGAACATGATGATCAAACTACAGTGCTTTGTTTAGCGACATCCAGGACTCGTGGAAAAGACAGTTTCCTTTTTGGCATTGCAAGCTAGATTTTATTTAGTCCCTATTGACGGGAAATTGGATGGATTCTTCCCATGTTGAACTTCCGCTCACATCAAGTTATATTTTGGAATAATTGTCTAAACTATCTTCTCTCTTTTCCCTTCAGCACATTTGCTATCCCTCCGTCCTCCCACTAGTCTGCCAATAGAAATGACTCCACCCCACCCCAATAGATTCTTCCTTTTTTATTTTTTAAAAAAATATTTTATTTATTTATTCGATAGAAATAGAGACAGCCAGCAAGAGCGGGAACACAAGCAGGGCGAGTGGGAGAGGAAGGAGCAGGCTCATAGCGGAGGAGCCTGATGTGGGGCTTGATCCTGTAACGCCAGGATCACGCCCTGAGATGCTTAACCGCTGTGCCACCCAGGCGCCCCCCCCTTTTTTTTAATGAAACTGTGTCTGCTCAGGATAGTCAAAGTAGGGGAGAGGAAACCCTACTGACTGAAGTCAGGCAGACAGAAATCCTTGCACTGCTGTTCCACGGTTTTGACTTCAGTTGAATTCAAGGGGAATTGTCTCTGCGTTGGTGTCGTGAATGGTTCTGCTCACGAAAACGTGGTAGGCATGTTCATGCGGGATTTGCTTCTGAAGACGGAGCGTCCCAGCCCCACAGCTGATAAAACCCATTTGAATCTCTAGCTCATTTGCAAAGATTACAGCAATTGTTGTGTATGTGAAGCTTGCCAAATGGCAAACAGGCATTAAAATATTTATCCGCCACCTGTGAACAAGACTTCCCAAGGCTCTCTGGGAAAAAAAAAATGATGCTGTCTGTGTTATTCATTAGAAGACGTCGTTTTCCTCAGCCATTTAACGTTTATCATATTTGAGTGCGTTAGTGTTTTCACCCGGGATAAAGAACAATTTCTACAAAGACAAAGAAAGTGTGCTTGCTGTGATGGTCCCAGGAGGTTTGTGGGGGCCTTCTGTGTGGATAGGCAGATACTGTAATCAGATTAAAAAGCATTAACCAGCTCGTTATGCATCTTTCAGATCTTGAACGAGAGAGCCACAAAGGAGCTGGAGCAGTTTCAGATGAGAAATTCCAAACTTCAGCAAGAGAACGAACAACACAGTTTGGCTTGCGAGCAGCTATCCCAGGAGAACCAGCAGAAGTCTTTGGAGCTCAAAGTAAACACCAAGTGACCGATCTGGTCCCTAGCACTTCCTCCTTCATTACCTATGAATATAGGTTTGCCTTTGTGGCTGGAGCCCTTGGTGCGGTAACCTTTATTAGCCTTGAGATGTCAGAGGCAGGCGCAAGCCTCCAGTGATGGCTTTCTGCCTGGAAGTAGATACTTCGATGCCTTCCATTCTTCTAAGACCGCAAACCTGAATATTGATCATAGGATTATGCAAATATTTTTGAAAGCAAGCTCAGATGCTCACGTCTGTAACTTAGCCTCGGAAGTAACTAGTTGCCCTGAGCTAGAAACCATTTACGTGAGTGGGTAGCAAAGAAGTTAGATTATATTTTACTATTTGTCTGGAGAAGGTGGATTGGGAGGGGTCGGGGATGGATTGGTTCTACTAGGTATCTACTTCCATTATCGTAGAACCATGATTTTTACTTTTGTCCACTGTAAATTTCATGATCGTCTTTCCATTCTTCTCCTGGTCCTCAATGAAGAGTGCTTGCAAATTATGTTTGGATAACAGTTGTATACTTGGGTATGTATTGTATACCTACATGCATAACAGAGCAGCCTTATTCTTTATCACTGATTCTGAAAAAGTCCATAAACCCTCCTCTGGTTACATTTAGGATACTAAGCACAAAGTGAGTGACCAATCAAGAATGATACATAGATTTATCAGTGAATCATAACAGTTTTTGCATCACAGGCCCTTTTGACCGTCTGATGACAGCATGTACACACACACACACACACACATACACACACTTATTTGCACATCTTGCATCTTGTTTTGAATGCAGTCTTAGGTTTCCAGGATTTTTCTGAGGTCTAACCACAGGGTCTGGATTAATAACTACTGAGTTAGAACATTCTATCATTCTAATTGGAAAGGGCCCTAGTTCAGCTAATTTAGACCATGGAAATCTGAGGCGGAGGAGCATCTAAAGCAGTCCAGAATGGTCTGACTTGAAACCATTCTTTATAAGAAAGCTGTAAATTGAAGCAGAAATGAAATGGCTACTTAAGGCAAAATAATATATTAGCCCCTAAGGTGAAATTAAAGTAAAAATACTTACACCATTAATTCTCTTCTTTGATAACATGAATGGGGCACCTTGAAAGATGAAGTATTTTTGTTATCAGATTCTGAACCTACAGGATTCTACTTCTAACAATAATCCGAGAATAATATGCCCGGCTAAGTGCAGTTTCTTCCTTGTCAAGAGCTGGGGATAATTGCTGATGTTTATTTGCGGAAGAATCACTGGTTGCTTTTCTGGTAATTTCTACGAATGGCAAATTAAAAAAATGAATTTAATTTAAATTTTTAAAAAATTCATAAACCTTGAAGTCCATTGACAAAAATCTAGTGCTTTCTTTTGCTAGAACTATTATTTTGGTACTTTTTGCCTTTATGTAGACCTGCCTATTTGTGTTGCCCTGCCCACCTATCTGTGTGCATGCCCACTGGCGAACATCCTCTGAGGAGGGAGGGCCCTTTCTCTAGTGTATGTTACTGTGCTACGTTGGCCTCGTGGGTTCACAAGAGGATTTGAATATGTTATAGATTGTCGTTACTCTTCTGAGAGAGATCACTCTGTGAGCCCATAAAAATTGCCAACCAAATACAGCATTTGTACACCAAATTCACACATTTATGATACATACGACTCAGCAGTCTTATCCTGTTTGATTCCACACTTCGGTGGTATCTTGGGACATCAGGTCTAATCAGTCTTTTTACTATTTTTTAGCTTACGTAGCCACATATTTTATTCAGAGAATAGTTCTTCAATTTCTCTCAAAACCAAACACTGTGTGTTTTTGTTTCACCTGTAGAACAACTTTGCGCTCACACAGGAACAATTTCCTTCGATTGGTTCTGAGCTTACCATCATGAAGTCACCGGTCCTTTATTTACTGAGCGTCCCTGGTTAATGCTGTCTCACTAATTACAGGCGAAAGAGGAAGAAGTCCATCAGATGCGTCTTGACATCGGGAAGCTCAACAAAATCAGAGAACAAATCCATAAGAAACTGCACCAGATTGAAGAGCAAAAGTCAGAAGTGGAACAGAACAAGGAAACTCTAAAAAATCAGATCCTGGGATTGGAGAGAGGTGAGCCAAGAGCCATCTTGCACTGTTTTATTCTTTTGTAAACATTTCATTGATGACTAATGTCATTTGGTAACCCAGGGCTCTATGCGTAGGAACACAAACCCGCCAAATGTCATCAGGAAAACAACTTTCAAGCTGGTAAGAAGCCAATGTGCAGGAGACATCATTTCGAATATCTTGAACTAACTTACCTTAAAAAATTCTTCAACAGACTATTTTGGCATCATGTAAATCCAGCCAAAAGTATTGCTCAGCGCTTGCCACGGGCATAAATAACGTTTGTGCTCTTAGGTCTTGGGTCTACATGGCCGTCTGCTTTAGTCCCTTTTCTCATGGCAGATGGGGATAAATTAAAACAAATGTCCCCCACTAGCACTATCTGGGACAAAATTGTACCAAGCATCAGTGGGGCCAAAATAAAAGCCTCCCTCACTTCTTTTCTCCGTTAGTAATTTACCATGTGGTGAACGCTTGTTTTACCAGCTATCACATTGCCCTGGGGAGGAAACATTAAAGTGCCACGGAAGGCCGTTATAGCACAGAAAAACCATTAAGGATACAAACTGTGGAGTCATGTCTACCTGGGTTCGGATCCCGCCTTCATCGTGTTTACTGGTGGGGGGTGAGATGAGCTAAAACATACAAAGCACTGTGGACAGTACCTGACACATAGTAAGTGCTCACTAAATGGCATCTATTATTATCCAGGTGCGTTACTGTTTGTATAAATAGTAAGATATAATGCCATCTCACTCTGAAAAAGAATAGAATTGAAAATAGGATTTACTAGACAAATTTGGTGTGGCAGAAACAGCTCCGGGCTTGGAGACAGAGGCTCCAGGTTTGAACTTAACCACACCAGAGTATGTGAGGCAGGAACACGGTGTCGAACTTACGTGGGCTACGGTGAGTTGTAGGTCATTGAATGAGGCAACACACCTGAGAGCATACAAACATACATTGCCTCGCTAAAAGTTAGGTGAAACCTAAATCTCTAGGTAAGGTTATGAGAAATCCCGTTCACCCTTGAACAACATGTGTTCCAACTGTGTGGGTCCACTCATATGTGGATTTTTTTTTTCCGATAAATACGGTACAGTATAAAATGTATTTTCTCTTCTTTATGATTTTTAAATACCATTTTCTTTTCTCTAGCTTACTTTATTGTAAGAATATAGTATAGAATATATATAACATACAGAAGATGTGTTAATCGACTTTTTACGTCATCAGTAACGCTTCTTCTGGTCAACGTAACAGTGGTTACGTTTTGGGAGAGTCAGAGTTATATGTAGATTTCGACTTCATGTGGGATTCGCATCCCTAACTCCCGTGTTGTTCAACAGTCAACTGTATTTGTTATGTAAGCCTTTGAAAAGTGCAGGTATTTTTCCTTCTAAGACGTTAGGAAAGAATCTTTTATTGAGGTGCAGTTGTGGCTTATCTTGACAATGTCTCCATTCATCCCCTCAATAAATTGAGAGCCTACTATGCGCAGGCACCAAGGTTGGCATTGGGTGTATGGAGGTCCCTGCACTCAGAATGCTTACAGTCTTGCATGAGTTTACAATCTAATGTCTTCAGTGACAGGAGGAAAAACGGAATTACTAGAACATATTTTGTAACTGGTTTAGTGACTTTCAAAACACTCCCATATTTAAATTTCTGTATTTTTGCTTGCAATAGTTCTAAGTTTTGGAAAAAAAAATTCGTTCGGTGTTGAACCCAATTCTTCATCCTTAAATCATGTTTACAGAAGTCATCATGCTCTCTCCTCTGGTTATTTTATAGATCTTGTTAATGTCATTATTTCTTCTTAGGGACCTCTTCCTTTTGATGTGCCTGATCAAAGGGTGGCATTAGACATAATAGTTAGGAGCACATGTCCTCCATGTGTTGTGATTTTCTATCACAAATCCCAAGAAACTAACTGATAAACTGCCAGAACCAATGAGAATTCACTGGGGTGGCAGGTTATAAAATAAATATATACATATCAATAGCTTCTTTTCGTACAAAGAATTGGTTAGAATATATGATGGAAAAACCCCTTTTCACAATACCAACTAAAGTAATAAAATATCTATAAATAAAGTTACCAGGATATCTGCAAGACATGTATATAAAACATGCTACAGAATTCTATTGAGGGGTATAAAGGAAGACTTGAAAAATGGAGAGGTATACAAACTTCCTGGATGAAAAAGCGTGATATGATAAAGATATAAATCTGCCTAAATTAATCTATACATTTAATATTTCCAATAAAAATTTTAGGAAGTTATATTGTTGGGACTCGAAAACTGATTCTAGAGTTCCTCCAGAAGAATAAACAGGTGACAATAGCCATAAAATTCTGGAAAAGAGGAGTGATGAGGGAGCATTTGCGTTACTAGGCGTTTAATATTATAAAGCTTCAGTAATCAAAGAGTGTAGTGAAAATGCCTGATAAACAGATCAATGGAAGAGATTGGAAAAAACCACAAAAGACCGAAGGTTATCATCAAGATAAAGGTGTTGTTTCACACCAGCACGCAGTATGGGTTGTTAAGAAGATGGTAGCATGACAGTAAGTTACTTTTTGGGAAAAAAAAAGTTAATACCAGATGTGGAAACCAGAAAGCCTAGATCAAGAAGATTAAATGAAATAAAAGCTGAGGGTTTTTTTTCTTTAATGTATCAAAGTTTCTCTATATAAAGGCAAATTGACCAAAATATTGCCAAAGAGTTAGTATTTTTGTCATATAGAAAGAGTTCTTACAAATCCATAAAGAGGATAAGTCATGAGAAGAACGGGCGTAGGGCAAATGTGGGCAATTTTAAAAACAGAGATACAAGTAAATGGTCTTTTAACTAGAAAAAGTAGTCAACTTTACTACTAATCAAAGAAATGTAAATTAAATACAGACATAGGGTTTTAATAATCTATTAAATTGCCAAAGAGATCAAAGAGCATGATAATACCCAGGGGTGGTTTGGGTGTGGATGTAAACTGCTCTTAGTTTTCTGGAGCAAAATTTGGCAGTAGGACAGAAAGGCCTTTTTTTTAATCGCCTTCGATCCAGGACTACTTCTTCTAGAGTAACAAATGAACAAGAACTTTCACAGAATTATGGCTTATAATTGCAAATAAATAAGTAAAATGGAAGCAATTTAAATATTAAGGTGGGGGATTGGCTAAATAAATTAATGCATTTTCGTATAGTGAAATATCACAGAGCCATTAAAATTCTGTTGTAGATGCACATTTATAATATAGAGAGGCATTTATTTTATGTTAGTTAATTATAGAAGCAAGCTACAAAACAGTATGTGTCGTATAATTCACTTTTGGTGTATATATATGAGTGTGTGTATGTCTGTATTTTTATGCACACACATATTTGCGTAGGAAAAAGTCCGGAAGGAGACTTATCAAAATCCTAAGTAGATTCTGGTTGACTTGAATTTTTTTCCCTTTTGTTTATTTGGATGTCTCATTTATTTCTGCATTCCTAATTACTTGTATAATTAAAAAGATTGAAAAAGAGCAAGGACTTTTGGAGTCAGAGAAACTGTGCTCCCAGCCTCAGCCCTGTCACCTCTTGGTTGCAGACGAGTGGCATGTGGCTTAATCCCGCTGAGGCTCAGTTTCCATGTGTTCAGTGGGACAAGAGACCTCCTTCACTGAGTTATAATGAAGATCATGGAACACTCAATAAATAGGAATTTTATAGCTGCAGATAAACATGTCAAGCAGTTTCTAGGTCGCATTGGCTTTGGCCTTGGCAGATTCTTTCTTGGGTCAGCTCCATATTTCTTCTTCTTCTCCTTGGTCATTTAGAGGTGGAGGCTTCAAAGAAACAGGCAGAACTTGATAAGAAAGCAATGGATGAGCTTCTGAGAGAAAGGGACATATTAAATAAGGTGAGTGTGTTCCCGTAGCGCTGTTAAATAAATGTCTTTCTTTAATGCTATGATATCTGCCTCTTACTGTTGTGCAGGGGAAAGAAAACTCTGAAGCAAACAAAAGTAGATTAGGGATAAATAATCGTGCTCTGTTTTCTTCCAAGCTGCCGGGCGAGTCCACCCGTCGTGGACTGAGAACCCTAACTGCATTATCACCTGTAGCACAGAGGGGTGTGGGGGGAATTATCATATAAACGAGCAGGGATTTAAGAGTGTTTTGTGGATTCTGATTTTATTGCTCGTGTGTCATTTGGCATCCTAAGCGGTTGATCACAATTTCTGAATTTAATATCTATAATCTGCAACTTTTGCTAGTCCAGAAGGTACAAGTGAGTGCTCGTACAATTTTACCTTCGAGGAGTTTGGTGTAAGAAGGGCCAGTTGATGCCAGAAATCTTCCCTCCATCTTTCGGGGAATGTTGTAGGTTTCCGTTTTTGTTTTCAGCCCTTGTATCTCCTAGTGTTTGAGCTCAGTCTGGTCCAAAGCTGAGGGAGGGGTTGCGGGGATGTTGGGGTCCGGAAAGCTTCCAATCAAGGCAGGACTACCCCCGCCCCTTTCCTCTCCAAACCAGTTCAGAGGATTCCTTCCATTGACAGTCAGTCACTCTTAGGAGGTTAACTACTTCCAAGGATTTGGGGTAAACTTTCCTGCTCAGGGATTTCCTCCAGGGAGGGAAAAGCAAAGGGCCAGGTGTAAAGTGGGGAGGCTGTTGGTCAAGACAGTCATCTCATCAAGTAGAAATAGCCTATATTTTTTTATTCCAACTTTCATTATTTCTTATGTTTCCCAGAATTGAACAAATATTGACAAAATAGACCACTCTGGAAGCTTAAAGAAGACTATTTGGGGATCTCAGGAAATAGTAGAAGATTACCTACCCTTACATGCTGAGCATTCCTCAGAAAATCATTTTTTTGCATAATCCTGGAAACTGGTCCTTTATTCAATAAATTTGCACATGCAAACAATGTTGTTGGATTTAGATTTTTAAACGTATTTTTTTTTAAAGATTTTATTTATTTATTTGACAGAGAGAGAGACAGCCAGCGAGAGAGGGAACACAAGCAGGGGGAGTGGGAGAGGAAGAAGCAGGCTCATAGTGGAGGAGCCTGACATGGGGCTGGATCCCAGGACTCTGGGATCACGCCTTGAGCCGAAGGCAGACGCGTAACGACTGAGCCACCCAGGCGTCCCTAAACGTATTTTTAACACATGCGTTTTATCCATTTATATTTTATGTATACTGGTAGACAACCAATAGATTTTCTGCCACAATAGGACACGTAGCACAACATTAATTTTACAATTATTTGTTTGACTTGAAACATCAGTTCATCCTCCAGGGCAGGATATACTTTTTTTTTTATCTGGCCAGTGTGCATCCTTACTTAGTGCCTAACACAGCGCCCGACCCTCTGTAGAGATGCAACCAACCTTCGCTAATAATACGTTCTTTCCCCACTGACTTGAAATGCCCCCTCCGTTGAATGAATGAGTGACATGGTTTTGACAGGCAGCAATGTTAATATGTTTTCGTTCTTTCAGTGTCATGTTCAAGTGGCTTTGTCTTTTATAGAGTGGATGTTTAATTCAGTACTTGAAAATCAAGTTGACCTTTTCTATTTTCTGCATCATCACCCAACTGAGGCGTAGTGTTTATATGTTCCAGTGGTTTTCCGACCTGGCCGCGGGTCCCTATTGCTTAGAGATTTGGGAAGGGACAACCCCGTGTCTCATGGGACCCAAGGATACAGCTGGGCCTTGGGAACTGATAGGAAGCTGACCTGACATTCTTGGGATACACTGAAAGCCCTCTCTCGCCACCACTGGATTTCCTGCTGAGTTTTGCTTTGGTTCCTCTCTTTTGGGGAAGAATGCCTTCCTGTTTCCTGGTCTGTTTGGCAAAAAAAAGAAAAAAAAAATGCCTATCACCAACAGCTCCCAAGTTTACATCCTCTGTTGAGTTGCAGAAAGTTAAAGGCCCTTTTTCTAAAGTCCCTGGTCCATTCACCTGTGGCCAGAGAAGTGAACCCTTTTGCACGAGCTCAGCTGCCAGAGAGGCACTACAATTAACTTCTCGTTTTCAGGGCACAAGCTGGCTTTTTGGGCAGCCAATCCAAGGAATTTCCGTCTCACTAGCAGAAATCACTTGAGCAGCGTTAAAAAAAAAAATATGTTGGCGCCTGGGTCCCTTCCCAGATCCACTGAATCGGCATCTCAGTTGGGACACAGGCTTCTACACTTTTTTAGAAACTGGCTTAGTTGTTGTGTTATTGTGGTCAAATATACATGACAGAATTTACCGAGTAACCTTGAGTATATTCACAGTGTCGTGCAACCATCACCACGCTCCAGCTGCAGAACATTCTCATCGCTCCAAAAGGAACCCCGTCCCTGTAAAGCAGTTATGTCCCCCCGTGCCCCACTTCTCCCACCCCTTAGCGACTACTAATCTGCCTTCTTCCTCTGCGGATTTGACTATTTTGGATATTTATAGAACCAGAATCCTATTAGACATGACCTTTTGTGTCTGGCCCCTTTCACTCAGAGTAATGTTTTCAGGCTTCAACCATGCTGTAGTCTGTATCAGGACTTCGTGCCTTTTTCTGGTTGATTACTATTCCACTGGGAGGATATACAACATTTTGATTACCTGTTCATCGGTTGATGGACATTTGGGTTGTTTTCCCCTTTTGGCTGTTGTGACTAGTGCTGCTGTGAACATTTCATGTACAAATTCTTGTTTCAACACCTGTTTTCAGTTCTTCTGGGTGTCTGTACCCTGGAGTGAAATTGTTGGATCATATATTAATTCTAGTTATTTGCATTTTTAACGAGTTGGCTTTATTTTACTTTGTAGTCAAAGCCCTGTTCTGTGATTAGGTTCAATTGTTCTAAGCTCACAGGAACAAGGCGAAGCCGGAATGGAGGTTACCTTCGGGGTCAGTCGGCCCTGGACTCAAATCCCGGTTCTGCCAATCCCGTGTTGTATGAACTTGGAGGCAAGCAGCTTAACTTCTGAGTGTCAGTTTCCTACCCTTAAAATGGAAGCGAGGTAGTGCTCACTTCCTAGGGATGCTGTGGTCACTTCTTGTACTAATGTATGTGTTTGCCTTGTGCAAAATTAATAGAATAGGCTCTAAATAAGCCGTAGAGAATATGATTATCTTTATTCATCCAAAAAATGATGTATCTAATTATTTTAGGGATGAAACAGGGGGTACATTTATCCAAAAATCCCCACACATTTTGAGTAACGCAACCGCTCTGTTTTCCTTATTTTTAGAATATGCTTAAGGCGGTCAATGCGACCCAGAAACAGATAGACCTGGTAAAGCTCCATGAGCAAGCCAAGAGGAACCTGGAGGAAGAAATCCAGAACTACAAGGATGAGGCTCAGAAGCAGAGAAAGATCATCTTTCATCTGGAAAAGGAGAGAGATTGGTATATCAGTGAAGCCAGCGACCTTACCCAAAAGGTAAAGTCACCCCTTGATGATGTGGGTGGAGCACAAGCCCGTTCTTTCCAATGGTCACACGATGTAGCAAAGAGGATTTCTTCAGGTTTGAGCTGGTGGTTTGCATGAGAATTTAAGAGGAATGATGTCAACAGAAGAAAAGCTGTCCCAGGGTTGACCTGGGTCAAATTGTGAAATGGACAAGGCCAATCTTCTGGGGTCTCTGTTTCCCCTTTGAGGCCCCTCCCCTGTTACCCTGCTGTGCAGTTTCCCTGGGTTGGACGCTTAGCTTGGGGGTGGGGGGTGCTGTCAGCATCACCCTCTCTGCACCCTTTGTTCTCACCCCCTCACATCTGTCCCTAAAACCCTTGTCCCTCAGATGGAGGATTCCAACTAGTTGTTAGGAGAAAGGCATCTAATTAAATGGCCTCAAATTAAGGTGTGAGTGACTCCTGGCATCAGGTAAATGTTCACACATTCAAAGGGCATTTTTATTTCTCAACTATTGTGAACCTGAAACCTCATGGTGGTGGAAATTCACACGTTGAGTAGCTAAGTCCCAGATCTCTACTTCCCGTAAACTGCGGAGCTGGGAGAGTGCTCACCCAGCGTCTTGAAGAACGATTTCAGAGATTTCAAATCTACTTTAACCAGTTGTCTTAGCACATTGCCAGCATTAAGCATGAGGGGTTGGACTCTGCTGTTTTCAGTGCATTCCCAGATGGTGTAGAGCAGAAGGTTTCACGAGGGGGGTTTCATGGTGTCAGGAGGGGGCTTTGGGGAATGGAGGAACGTTTTAAGTATGAGACTGAGAAGAGGGTTTGGGAGAAAAGACTGGTTTAATGAGATTTCTCCCCTCCCCCCCCCCCAGGCAAAATGTTCTCTGCGCTGCAGTATAAGCCCTCTCTTTGATCTCCTCAGTGAAATCTTCAGTGTTTACCAGGGCTCCTGCGTGTTTACGTTTTGTTTTGTTTTGTTTTTGGACTGGAATCTCAGTGAAAATGACAAGGAGGACAGCCAACGTTTGATTATAGACATTAAGAAAGTGGGAAACAAGCTTTACTGTTAGGAAATCAGCTTTTTCCCCGCTTAGGCTAAATAAATGCTGAGCAGAGGTTTGTAGGACGTAAGTTTGGAGGAACACGAATGCATATGCTCAGTCTAGCCCTGACTGGACGCGTCTTCCTTATAAAAGATCACCCCTGCACGCCCCTCCCCCCACCCGCCCCCGTGATTCTTAGAGCCCTGATCGGGGGCCATTGGAGTACAGTGTGCTTCTCTTCTGACTTAATCATCTTTCAAGCTCCGTTGATTGATTTCCTGACTCTGAGAAAACCAGTGGTCAGTTCAGGACCTCGTATTCTCCAGCCTGGGCTAGCCCATCAGGCCCCGCATCCGTCAGCTTCAGCTGTAACAAACGACCCTGAAATTTCAGTGGTTTATAGCAACAAAGATTCATGTTTAGCCTTTGCGGGTCAGCCGCTGCCCTGCTTCGTGGCCTCTTCCCTCCAAGCTGATTCTGTTGGGATGTGCTGGCCTCTTTCCGAGGGAAGACAGTGTAATAGTGGACCTTGTGATGCTCTCCGAGCTTCTGCTGGTAAGGGAAGGGCACGGGGCTTGTCCACTCATATTCCCTTGGCTAAAGCAAGTCACATGGCCAAGTCCAACGTCCCTGGGTAGGAGTATAATCCTTCTAAGGGAGAGGCGCTGTATGGTGAGACAGGAAATAGATCTGAACATGTAATCTGTCGCCACTTCCTGCTTCACCTTCCTGATGATAATCCGTGTCTCTCCACCCCTGGCTGCCATCACACTATCAAAGTTAACTGTTAAAAATTCCAGTGTGATCTTGGTATCACTCCTGGCCTTAACAAACCTCTGTCACTTCTCAGCAACCTGGGCCAGTGCTTCTAACATTTTTTTGCATCCTTAGCACATGTAGAAAATAATATGTCTATAGCTTGTTGGGAGTAAGGTGGAGACTGTCCAGGGCTGGAGGGGACTAACCTAGGGATGCTAGCTGCCCTGGTCCCACCTGGTAGAGTCAGTATTTTGGTACATACCTATAATCCGCATTAAGACAAAGCAATTGTATACTGTGATTTATGGGACAGAGTCCAAGCTCTTTGTTCTCCCTGGAAAGTCCTTCCTTCCCGTCTCTGCCTCGCAAACTCCTCTTTATCCTTCAATACCCAGCTCAAATGCTCATCTCTGGGCTCAAGCCTGCTCCGACTCTCTCTTTTATGGATTTGTTGGTATCTCTGCAATGCCACTTATCATCCTTAGAGTAATTATTTTCTTTTCCACATTTGTTTTTCCTACTTTAGAGTGAGCTCTTGGGAATGATGATTTTATCTCATTCATTTCTTCATTTCCAGTGTGCTGGTAAATAGTGGGCACCAATAAAGTGTTTGTTAAACAAATAGATGATGAATGATAAAAAGGACACTGTCACTGATTTTAAGATAGGATTATTTCTTTTTCTGTTTCCTTGTAAAAGTGTAGAGGTACCAAGTTTTGCTGGTAATTGTTTCTCATAATTCTGATGTTTAACTGCACAAGATTAAATAATGTATTGCTAAATCATTTAAGCACAAGTTCTTAACAAATTCTTTATCCACTGCAACTTTTCTATTTCTTACTTAACCCCTGACAGCATAGGTCAGTAGCTACAGCAACTTGGGTCATCTCTGGACTTCTTTTTCTTTCTTTTCTTTCTTTTTTCTTTTCTTTTCTTTTCTTTTTTTTCTTTTCTTTTCTTTTCTTTTCTTTTCTTTCTTTTTTCTTTCCTTTTCTTTTCTTTCTTTCTTTCTTTCTTTCTTTCTTTCTTTCTTTCTTTCTCTTTTTTTTTTTTTTAAAGATTTTATTTATTTATTTGACAGAGGGAGAGAGCCAGCACAACCAGGGGGAGCAGCAGGTAGAGGGAGAAGGAGAAGCAGGCTCCCTGCTGAACAGAAAGCCCATGTGGGCCTGGATCCCAGGACCCTGGGATCATGATCTGAGCCAAAGGCAGATGCTTAACAGGCTGAGCCACCCAGGCGCCCTTTTTTTTCTTTTTTAAAGATTTTATTTATTTATTTTAGAGAGAGAGAGAGCGAGCGAGCAGGAGGAGGGGCAGAAGGAGAGGGAAAGAGAGCATCTCAGACTCTGCAGAACCTGACTCACAGCTCGATCCCACAACCCTGAGATCATGACCTGAGCTGAAATCAAGAGTCCAGTGCTGAACCGACTGAGCCACCCAGGCAGCCCTGGACTTCTTATTAAGGACCTGCATGTCCTTAAAACATATAAGAAATAGTATAAGAAATATGCCCCTCCCCTATTTCTTTCTTTCTTTTCTGCTGCACACACACACACACACACACACACACACACACACACACACACGCACACCTCATTCCCACAAACAGAACATTCCCTTTCATGCATTCTATTTCTAGGGAATTAACGACTGATATCAGGGACTGGGGATAATGTCACGAAACTGACATTTTCATCAGCTTCTAGAGTGAGTGTACATTGTTCCAAGTTTTAACCCAGCAATTTCTTTTGTAAGAACTCAATCTATGGAAAAATAAGAAATGCAAAGGGTTTTATAAAAGGATATTCTTTAAAATAAATTGTGCTATGCTTATCTGATACAATATTATGTACCGTTAAAACCACGTGTTTGAAAAATATTTTTTAAAATGGGGGACGTGTTCACAATATGAATCTGATAAAAACAGAATGCAAAATTACTTATATGGTTTGCCCTAGTTTTATCTCTGTGCATAGAAGAAGGATTGTTATTCAACTTTGAGCTCTTCATAATACCTATTTCCTAAATAGGTCCAAATATTTTTTGAAAGAATGAATGGAAAGTGTAATTAGAGATCTGAATTAACCACTCAAAGACTTACTTTTAGTTATTTATATTAAATTCTTCTTCACTAATATATTTATCATTATGGGTCTTCCCCCATTTTAAATTCATTTGAAACATGTTGACATAATGGACGATCTTATCTGAGTTATCCTCAGCAATTTTAGCTGTGAGTGACTCGCGGCATGGTCTCTTCTGCCTTCTGGGCTGCAAAAACAGTGTCAACATTTGCCTTCTGGTTCTTTCTGTTTAGAGAAAGAAAGGTGAAATCTTAGATACTGAAAGCCCTACATTACATTTTATTAATTTAACTTGGCATTTGCAAACGAGGAAGAAGATCCTTCTCTGTGCCAGAATTGGATGGCTTAGAATCCTAAACCTTTTCTCATGTGCTTGTCTCAGTCAACACTTGCCATACTAAGGCTGCATAATACACAACCACCAAATCTCATGGGCATGCAGAAATAAGCACTTCTTTCTTTCTCTTTCTTTCTTTCTTTCTTTCTTTCTTTCTTTCTTTCTTTCTTTCTTTCTTTTTTAAAGATTTTATTTATTTATATGAGAGAGAGAAAGTGCAAGAGACCACAAATGGTGAGGAGGGGCAGAGGGAGAGAAAAAGGGAGGAAGAGACTCCAGGGCTCGATCCCAGAACCCCAAGATCACGACTTGAGCCCCCCAGGCCCCCCAGCACTCACTTGTTCCACGTCAGCAGTTGAGTGGGACTCAGGTGGTCTAGGCTTGCCTGCACTTGGCTGGAGGCTGTGAGTTGGGTCTGGTTTTGCTCTACGTGTTTCTGCTCCTCCAGGATGCACGGTGTTCTCATGGAGAAAGAAAGGAAAGCAAAGGGCAAACCCAACGGCACAAGCACATTTCATGGCTCTCTCCTCTGACTTCCCGTTGGCCATGGCAAGTCACATGTCCACGCCCAACAGCAAGGGGAAGACTCTTCCCATGGAGGTGGTAGGGGCAGGGAGAGGGAGTGAATATTTGCAGAACCCTAAGATAATCTAGTTCAGTGATTCAGGGCTCTTTGTCCTCATGCTTTCTGCTCTGCTGCACTCTAACTTTTACTCCTTAGTTAGATTGAGAGGCACCAGGAATGGCATTATGAGTTGGGGTCCACTACATTTACTGACATTTTGTAAATTCTGGGTAAAACCATTCCTGGTGAATCATTAAATCTGTGGCACATGTTGCACATTATGCACTTGGCTCATTTTAGATCCCCTCCTTTCTCATTCTAAATATTAAACTTGTGGCCAGTGCCCTTCCAGACATTTTATACACCAAATAGCATTCTTTCACAATTGAATCCTTACCTCCTTAGCTCTCTGCTTATTTGCTTATAACAGTGTCAAGCAAAACTCTCCTCAACAAAGGTTCCAAGAAATGAATAATAATGTGCTTTTAAGGGCTTACAAGTAAGTGAGGAAAGCAAAAGTTGATCAAAGAAATATGTTGATTGAGTAGGTTCTTCATAATGAAATGACACTCCTGTTTCTTTGGTTATACAGAGCATCTTTCATAGACAAATTATGAGCTTTTTGTGTTGGTATAAAATTAGATCTTAGGGATTACTGTTTTCCTGCAAAACAGAATTTCATCCGTAGAAAAATCAAATGGATTTGTTAAGTGCTAATATAATATAACATGACAGAATATTAACCTATTATGATAATCTATTATTTATTAAATGATTAAATTATGATCTGCTTGGTACTTATATGATGGTGTGAATGTATGTATCTTTCCACTTAAATCCTCGTAACTGCCCTCTGAGGTAGATATGATTATATCCCTCATTTTATAATTTAATGTAATATGTTATTTATTTTTTCTAAAGATTTTATTTATTTATTTGACAGAGAGAGAGAGTGAGAGTGATCGCACAAGCAGGGGGAGCGGCAGGCAGAGGGAGAGGGAGAAGGAGATGGAGGCTCCCCGTGGAGCAAGGAGCCCTATGATGCAGGGCTCGATTCCAGGACCCTGGGATCATGACCTGAGCCGAAGGCAGACGCTTAACTGTCTGAGCCCCTAACATAATGAGTTATTAAGAACAGAAACAGAGAAGAGGTGCCCGGTGGGCTCAGTCAGGAGAGCGTGTGACTCTTGATCTTGGGGTCGTGAGTTTAAACTCCATGTGGGGTGGAAAGCTTACTTAAAACAAATCTTAAAAAACCCCCCAGAAACATAGATATGCCTCTCTAAATTCAAGGTAGAGAATAAAATAAGAAAGCAAGAAAAATAGAGAAGACTTAAAATCTCACGTGCCTGGCCACATAGGTTTTTTTGTTTTGTTTTGTTTTGTTTGTTTTTTTCCAGAGAGTGAGTTTTTCAGTTTCATTATGAAGGTAAAGGCATTGTCAGCATTCAAACCGTTGACATTGAGTCAGAAAATCTTATTGGAGGAGTTTATTATACTGATATTTCATCAAATGTAAGTTAAAGGGCTCCAAATTCAGTGACCTACTTTCTTATCCTGCCTTAGTCTATGTGATGTTTTGACTATGCTGCAGATTTCCAGCATGCATTATTGATTTTTATCTCACTCCTACTTCTATTGGCAGGTTGTTTTAACAGAAAAAGAAAAGGTAGTAGGTTATAAACTCGGACTGTACCCTCAGAGTGCACTGTAAGCATTTTCTGGGCTAGTCTGAAGTGGGCTTCCAAAGGCTGGGATCTCCGAGTCTCTGGCTGTAACAAAGCCTTTCATATTTGGGTGTGATTTCTCCCATGAGTTGGTTGGAGGTATCTAAAGTTATCTAAAATTAATGAAGCTCCAGCCTCACAGCTGGCATCTCACATTCTCTGATATGCCATTTTCAACAGGGACCATTCTGCTGACTAAAGGTTTTGCTCCTACCTAACACCCCACACATTTTATGAATTTTCAGGATTTGACATTGGTTTGAATGATTTCCACTGAAACAAATTGAGTTCCGACACTTAGAACTAAATTGCTTTGTAAATTGTCTGTTCCCTTAGTTTCAATATTTTTTTTCATTGTCATTTAACTAAAATATCTTTGATCTTCTTGATGTCATGATGAGTTCTTACTACTCCCAGCTTCAAGAACCCAGAAGCACGCGCACTGTGGTTTCCTGCACTGGTGCGTGCAGAAAGACGGACCCTGCTAGTTGGACGCCCCCAAAAGAAATGCCCTTGGCTGCATCCTTTCTCTGGACCTTTCTTTCTTTCTTTCTTTCTTTCTTTCTTTCTTTCTTTCTTTCTTTCTTTCTTTCTTTCTTTCTTTCTTTCTTTCTTTTCTCTAGAGCTTTCTTTCTTTCTTTCTCTCTCTCTCTCTCTGGACTTTGCTTTCTTTCTTTCTTTCTCTCTCTCTCTCTCTCTCTCTCTCTCTGGAGCTTGCTTGCTTTCTTTCTCTCTCTCTCTCTCTGGAGCTTTCTTTCATTCATTCATTCATTCATTCATTCATTCAGATTTTTATTTATTTATTTGACAGAGAGAGAGACAGCCAGCAAGAGAGGGAACACAAGCAGGGGAAGTGAGAGAGAAAGAAGCAGGCTCCCAGCGGAGGAGCCTGATGCGGGGCTCGATCCCAGAACTCTGGGATCACGCCCTGAGCCATAGGCAGACGCTTAATGACTGAGCCACCCAGGCGCCCTGGAGCATTCTTCTTTCTGTGTAAAGGATGTTTCTTGTTATAACATCTCTCGAAGTGATTGAACAAGCAATTTTTTTCTTTTCTCTGATGTGCTGCTCGATATTCTGAATGCTGATGATGCTGTTCAAAGTATTTTTCAATCCATTCATTTCACTGACCCCCAAAGAGGGTGATCATGTCCATAGAAAGGCTAAATTTTAGTCTAAGACAGTGCCTTTCCTTTTTTATTTTAATCAAACAATTAACAGTTCTAGTAACAGATACCTTATTTAGGTTTTACATTTATTTCTAACTTGTACATCTTAGTTACTGGTAGTGGTAGCTTAAAAGACTGCCCATTACTCATTTTTAAGGATTCTTTTTTTTTTTTTAAGATTTTATTTATTTATTTGACAGAGAGAGAGACAGCCAGCGAGAGGGGGAACACAAGCAGGGGGAGTGGGAGAGGAAGAAGCAGGCTCCCAGCGGAGGAGCCTGATGTGGGGCTCGATCCCAGAACGCCAGGATCATGCCCTGAGCTGAAGGCAGACGCCTAACGACTGCGCCACCGAGGCGCCCCTCATTTTTAAGGATTCTACAGATACGGATCAAAGAAATGACGGGAAAAGGAAAGGGGTTTCTTTTCATTTCAGATCTATGCACATACCTTTTCTCCAGACCTCCTTGTCTCAGATTTTCTAATTTTGTTCGTTGTAGGCCCTCAACCAACCATCCAAACCGTTCCCACAGTCTGTATTTATTCTTACTTTGCGCCACTCTCTTTCCACACAAAGTGGGTGATCTCAGTAACAATAAAACAGCAAAAGCATGTAAAAATACTTTGTACAAATCTGGTGGCATAAATTTAAAAAATGGCTGATATAGGTAATTCCTTTGAAAATACGTACAGACATCAAGGTTTAACTTGGAGAGAAGTAGTAAACGTCGGAAAGCAGGAGTATGGAAGCCACTGAAGTTGAGGGAGAACTAGCTCCAACACTCACAGAGGGCCCAGTAACTGGAGACCTGAGTTTCTTCAAATTTTTAAGAATCAAATCATTCTCAGGCTATGTAACTTCAGAAGAAGTGCTGCTCATGCACTTTGCGTTCGTTGAGGTAACACGATTGGCATTGCTGCCATGTTACATGGAACCCATGCCTTCTGCAGGGATAATGAGTAAAGACTCCAGGCCTGGGCGAGAGCTTGGGGTC